>NC_087066.1:64968874-64993590 GCF_963678635.1 Symsagittifera roscoffensis
CCTCGGCGCGAGAAACGATTTCTGGTCGCGCTCCCGAGTCGAGATTTTTCACCTAATTTGAAGCAAGATTTGAGCGGTTTGAGCGGTTTTTTTAGACAATCACGCTCAAAACCGTTCAAATCTTGCGCGGTTTTTGAGCGTTTTTTTTTTTAGATAAACCGTTCGAAAACCACTCAAACCGCTCATTTTGAAGCAAGATTTTGAGCGTAATTGTCTAAAAAAACCGCTCAAATCTTGCGCGGTTTTTGAGCGGTTTTTTTTTTAGATAAACCGTTCAAAAACCGCTCATTTTGGAGCAAGATTTTGAGCGTAATTGTCTAAAAAAACCGCTCAAATCTTACATATTTTCCAGTGGTTATTTTGCTCGAGCATTTGAAAAATGTCGCTCACATTGTTTTTGGTCAAGACATCGAAAAATTGTATGATTAGCATTTTCCCATACATTTGATGCAGGCAATTGTATGATAAGCTTTTTCGGTGTGGGGAAATTTAAAATAAGCATTTTCGGTTTAGGGATGTCAACCCGGGGTCACATTACCTTTCCAGGCCTTTTTGTTGGTTTTAATCGGTTTTTTTATAAGACCGCTCAAAAACCGCTCTAAAACCGCTCAAATCTTGCTTGAAAAACCGTTCAAAAATCACCGCAAGAAATGAGCTGTTTTTGAGCGGTTTTTTCAGCAAGATTTGAGCGGTTTGAGCGGTTTTTCCAAATCTTGCTGAAAACCGCTCAAATCTTGCTGAAAAACCGCTCAAACCGCTCATATCTTGAGCGGTTTTTGAGCGGGATCTCGACCCGGGCTATGATCATATGCATGAAAATTATAGTCCTCGGCTTGAATCTTCGAACCAAATATGTATTAGATAACGAATGATTGGCATAATCACCAATCTGAACAACGACTGATGTACCACAGCGAATGATGGCATTTTCAATTTAACTTTCTTTCCTTTTTTTCAGTTCCTACAGCGGCAACGTGAGTTCTCGTCCGATAGAAGTGTTCACGTGCGTGAATTGCGCGACACCGTTCAGGGTACGCGAGCAGACCATATTGAACGCCAGATGAAGGGACAACATAGGTTCAGCCGAGAACCCACACTCATCCACACCACTAGTATTATGGGGGGACAGCTAGATGATCTCGGAGGGAACAGTGGTACCCAAAAACCACATCATCATAGTACTGAGTACATAGAACAATTCGAAGGTACGTTACGACGGTTTTTTCATACTCGTATAACCAAATGGTTTCCAAATTTGAATTAAGTCGGCCCAACCAGAAATTTACATAATTGTTATCGAGCAGCCGATAGTTTGATAAGTTTTCAGGGAAAACCAATTGAGTTTCAACATGGATGGGTAGTCTTTACAAAATTTCATGACAATCTTGAGCACCATGAAATTGTTTCATCTTAAAAGTAACAGAAAGCGGAACATTGGGGTGGTAAATTTGTTCTTTTTTTTCCAGAAGTGTGTCTGCCGGCTTTGTTCATGCCTACCAGAACAGGAGTTATCTACAATGCCAGGGTGGGCAAATCAATTGCACCCTCAGGTAAAAACATAAAAAATAGTTAAGGCAACTGGCTGTATACGGCAAAATAACTATATATTTGTCAAGATAGACAAAAATTTCAACTATTGTTTTGCTTAAACCATTTTTCAAATACGTGGATTTAAATGATATTGAATTACAGATTGGCGCATAAAAAATTTTATTCTTTTTTAAAAGCACTGAAAAAAAAGGAATGCACAATTCTTTCCTTCGATTCAGGGGCGGATTTAGGAGGGGGGGCTTTTTTTTCAGGGATTCGACCCCCTGCGGACGCTGTTTCCTCAGGGATTCGACTCCCTGCCGACCCAAAGGGTCCCCCCTTTGTACTAATTTGGGATATCCATTTTTGGTGACAGACACTGAAATTTTTCTAAAGGCGCCAATATATACTAATTTTGAGGGGGGGAGCGCGCGCCAAAAATTTTTTGGTCAAAATTTCCAAAAAGTGCCTAAAACCCCTTTTCGGCCTGTTTTTTGCAAAATTTTGCCTGCGGCGCAGAAATTTTGGCCAAAACAGAGTCTTTGTAATGCTTTGAGAGAGCTCGGAAAATCAATTTGGTCGACAAAATTTTCGAAATTTTTTTGAAAATCCGCCTCGCTTGAGAAAATCCTAGATCCGCTCCTGCTTCGATTCCTTTCCTTCTTTTATATTCTGTTATATTTGGATATAGATACAATCTAAATCAAACTGATGTGATAATTTTTCAGGAGCCCCCCTGCGTCTGACGCAGCCACCTGCCATCTTCCAGCTTCCCGCTTTGCCCCCCAGTGCCGCTCAACTGATGGGGGAGGAGTATGAATTCGTAGACCTACTAGGCAACACCCCTCTAGTCAGCAAACCCTCCATGCAACAACCGGGTGGGGGCGGTGCAGGGCCATACAATAGTGAGCCATTCAGCAACTATGACCAAAACGATACAATAACGGAAGCCATAAAACGATATAATAAAGGTATCAAAATTAACGCGAAACCCCCTTATATTAGGACACAAATCTCTTTTTTCATTTACTTTTCCTACCCCCACCTCCAGGGGCGGATTTAGCGGGGGGCGGGGGGGGGGCGGACGCCCTTTCTTCAGGGATTCGACCCCCTGCCGACCCAAAGGGTCCCCCCTTTGATACTTTTTCAGAAATCCATTTTTGGCCGACCGACCCTAAAATTTTTCTAAAGGCGCCTTTGGCGCCAATATATACTAACTTTGAGAGGGAGCGCACACCAAAAAAAACGAAATTTTTTTTGGTCAAAATTTTCTAAAAAGTGCCTTAAAACGCCTTCTTTGGCGCCTTTTTCAAAATTTTGCCTGCGGCGCACAAAATTTGACCAAAACAGGGTCTTTTTAGTGCTTTGGGAGAGCTCGGAAAATCAATTCGGGTCGACCTTATAAAAAAAAGGTCGACAAAAATTTGTGAAAATCCGCCCCCCCCCCCCCCCCCCCCTCGAGAAAATCCTAGATCCGCCCCTGTCCACCTCACATGAACCTCACAAATGTAACGAATGCAGGGGCGGATTTAAGGGAGGGGGCGGGGCGGACTCTTTCTCACAGGGATTCGACCCCCTGCCGACCAAAGGGTCCTCCCTTTGTACTATTTTGAGATATCCATTTTTGGTGACGGACCCTCCAAATTTTTCTAAAGGCGCCATTGGCGCCAATATATACTACATTTAAGGTTTAAGGTAGGGGGGGGCCAAAAACGAAATTTTCCAAAAAGTGCCTAAAAATGCTTTTTAGAACCTGTTTTTCAAAAATTAAAGTTTGGCCAAAACAGGGCCTTTTTAGTGCTTTGGGAGAGCTTAGAAAATCAATTGGGTAGATCTAAAAAAAAGGTGGACAAAATTTTTGATTTTTTTTTTTCGAAAATCCGCCCCTCCCCCTCCCCCGACTAGAAAATCCTAGATCCGCCCCTGAACGAGTGGTTTTACAAGGTTGAGTATGAGGACCAAAATTGTTTATTAGGGCTGAAATTTCGCATTCCAATTTTGTTAACACTCGAACAATATGAACAAAAATTTAACATGTAAAAATTAGCGTATGGGGATTAGGAGCTCATTTCGTTGGTAAATTATAGGCCCAGCAAAGATGTCAAATTTCTTTACGAATTTTTTAGGGCCTGCTTTAACCAGCTAAGCCGTTTTTAGAAAAAAAACAACTTTTATTCTGTTTTAGAAGCGCTAGAAAGTGACCGAAAAGCAGCAGGCAAATCTAAGAACAAGACGGCCAGCAATCGACACTTGGTATCAGTTGGGTCCAAGACAATCGGAGGAAACTCATTCTCACCTTGGGGTTCAAACGCACTAATCAACGAGGAAGCGACATCTTAGCGTTAAACTAAAACTGAACTCTATTTTTCTGAATCCGGCTCAACCGTACATTGCCCCTCCCAAATTGTTTTAAGGGGAAAGAAAACAAGGATTTTTTCAGAAAATAGAGTAGAAAACAGCCTAAATTGATTTAATTTACTGTAAAAAGTTAAAGAAAAGTTAAACGTTAATTTACTTGATTCAAATCAATGTATACAAATACAACCCATAGTTTAGAAAGGAAATTATAATTGAGTTATTTATTTGAAATTCGTATTTCATAACGCATTAATTTTGAAAGTTAATTAATAGCTAGGATGAGATTCTACGATACGTCACTTAAGGGGAAGATAGTACGGTTGATCCTTCAAAACTTTATTCAAGATTACAATTTTGATAATGAGAGTACATCGCATTTTCAGAATTAAAATGTTGCAGGGGCAATCAGCAGACAAGGTTCCGACCACAATCACTTTTAAGAGCACTACAAATCAGAGTTGGCAGAAAAAACATGAAAATTTTTTTATTCGTTTAAAACATTGTAAAACAGTTTTTCTACAGAAAAAAGTTTGGCCGATGAATAATGAAAAACAGTTTTTCTACAGAAAAAAGTTTGGCCGATGAATAATGACACATGTACATTTCGGACTTTAAAAAAAGTTTCAACATTTACACTACGTCTTTTTCATTGCGGATTGAATCAATTGAAAATCCGAAGCCAAAAATCGGCTGCAAACCTTACATCTACCGGTCAAAAGAAACCATTTTATAGCGGCTCACTTGCTAAAAGATGCTACCGTCCTGATGCTTTAAAAACACAGCAAACACAGCCTATCTAGTGCACAGTTCGGCCTTGTAATAACTGTACTAATTAGTTGAAAAACAAAATCATAAAAGTGAGAAACCGCTAACTTGAGCTTCGAAAATCAGTTGAGTTTAATCATAGATAAAACAATTTAAAGACTTTCAATTTCATCGCCAATTTTGCTTTATGATATTATTGCACATCCAGGATAACTAATCACGTTTAAACCAAGATCTTTTCAATGTAGTTTGACTAATTCCAAACTATGCATCATTGTCTTTTTGTAGATCAACACAAAACCAAATCCTGTCTCCATTTTCAGAAATTGGCTTTGGACATTACTGTCGTTTTTGTTCCGCATGATAAAAAGCCACATAGAGGCACGGCTACACTTCGCCAGCATCAAAGGAGCTTTAAAAAGGCCGAGAATTAGCCGTGAAAAAGTTATCTACAACTTTCGATCGAATCTGTCTTCCGTTTCGGACTCAGATATCAGATATTTGACCACTGACGCTTCACAGCTATAGCTTTTAAACCTGCGCTACTTTTAATTATCAGGCAGTATTGGATGCTCTTCATGAAAACGGATAAAACCCATGATATTGAATCGTGTCACATGCTACTATTAAGTTTCTACTACACAAATACTTAAATTAAACAGAAAGTTGCAAGTTAGGTTGAGAAAATGTAGAGTAACTCTGAAGCGCAAGTTTTGCTGATGTATTACCTCTTTCTGAACTTTTTTGCACATACTTGAATTTAGGGATGTCCAACGATTATTCAGTTGGTACACTGCTGCTTTCGCCATCTCATTGTTCGCAACAATGGTTTTATTTGCAAAAAAAAGCACATAAAACGAAAAAAAAGCAAGTAACTTGGGCTTCAAGGACTAGCTAGTACCTATTTTTTAACTTACGGCAGCCTCGAAGAATTTATTTCACCATTTTGACACCGGGATTCTAATATCTATTATTTAACTTACGGCAGCCTCGAAGAATTTATTTCACCATTTAGACACCGGGCTTCTAGTATCTATTATTTAACTTACGGCAGCCTCGAAGAATTTATTTCACCATTTAGACACCGGGATTCTAATATCTATTATTTAACTTACGGCAGCCTCGAAGAATTTATTTCACCATTTAGACACCGGGATTCTAATATCTATTATTTAACTTACGGCAGCCTCGAAGAATTTATTTCACCATTTAGACACCGGGATTCTAATATCTATTATTTAACTTACGGCAGCCTCGAAGAATTTATTTCACCATTTAGACACCGGGATTCTAATATCTATTATTTAACTTACGGCAGCCTCGAAGAATTTATTTCACCATTTAGACACCGGGCTTCTAGTATCTATTATTTAACTTACGGCGACCTCGAAGAGTTAATTTCACCATTTAGAAGTGGTAGAGCCACTTAGCATAGCAGTAAGGGCTTCATTGTGAAACTTTTAGATATCTGCTCAAGTCGCAAAAAAAATCGCTCAACCACAAAAAAGTTAGTCTGGAATGTGGAGAAATGACCGAAAAATAAATCCCAATTATATTCAAATCTTCAACTAAAAGCAACTCAAATTGGTGCAAAAAACAATCGAACCATCTTTTCTTGTTGTCTAGCCAAATGTCCGATTTTTGCCTGCAGTTGCGTTCACGATGGAAACAACTCCAACACAATATTTCAAAGGCAGTGCGTTTCGGTTTTCAACGAGAGGGAAAGGTACATAAAGGAGGGAAAAGTGACAGTACATTGCTGAGTTGTATACTGTCAAGACATGATTTCACATCTTGTTTTCTAAAATTATATACATAAGTGCTGATCACTAAATTTGTGAGCAACCATCAAGAACGGTTGCCAGCTTAATGTATCATAACAACAGAGGCGAAGCTCAACTTCTCAACACTTGCAATAAAACAGCAGGACATGAAAAATTATCAAAGAAGACTTTGACCGTTGAACGAAAAAATAGAAAAACAAAAAAGAAAATCAAGATTAAACGAATAGTTCCAATTGGCGTTGTATTTCAGCATTCAAAAAGTTAAACTTGTGATCAAACAATTTAAGATTTCATAAACATTATCTAGGTTTGTATGAAACAAAATTTTAGGTAAATAGGCCGACAGAACTGAAGCCGACAGCCAATTAGCTGAAATTCAACCAAAATTGTTCGGCAAAATCTTATTGGAATTAAACACATGTACAGTCAAAATAGTATCCACGGAAGCCATCCATGTAATAAAA
This sequence comes from Symsagittifera roscoffensis, assembly GCF_963678635.1. Taxonomy (NCBI): domain Eukaryota; kingdom Metazoa; phylum Xenacoelomorpha; order Acoela; family Convolutidae; genus Symsagittifera; species Symsagittifera roscoffensis. Next base: position 64,975,776 of record NC_087066.1, read on the forward strand.
CTAAGGTGTTCTGCACATTTCGCAGACTAAACTGAAAGCTTAATCGACAGCCGAAAAATAAAAAAATCGGTGTTAAAGCGTAATATTGATGTTTTATCAGTATAAAAAGAACTGAAATCAAATCGAATGAGTATTGAAAAAAAACATGCCACGACAAACGAAAGCAAAATTAGCATCGAAACAAAACTTATCAAGCGGTAAAAAAAAGAACAGAAAAAACCTCAGTAGAATCCTTTCAAAATTCTTGATAAAAAACTCGAGTCTCCCTTCCCGTCAAAACACATTCACACACAAAAACTTTTTCGGTCATCAAACGACGCAATAAGGGGCCACCTGATCAATTAAAAAAGCCGAAAATAATTAAGCTAAAAAAAGACAAAAATTTTGAAACAAAAAATGAGTTGGTTATGTAAAAATTTCGATTCGTTTAGACTTTTAAATTCATAAAACATATCCAACTAACAGTTGGAAAAGAGGATTAATGAACGCAAGTAAATTAAAAAAAACGACTTGTTTTTTTTTTCAAAAAACTTCATTTTTTGAATTTCGAAGAAAAAAAGATGGGGGTTAAAACTCTTTAAATTTGTACAACAATTTATGATGTTGAAATTAACAAAGTTAAAAAAAACTGTTTCAAAAAGTAAAACTTTTATTTCGCTGGGAAATCTGATAATTAATTTCCTTTTTCGAAATTAGAAGTCGATCACTTACACCACGTGACGTTTACACTTTTGCTGTTCGATAGTAGAGTTTGCCTTCCTTTTAACAATAGAAATGCACTGAACTGAAAAAGCAATCACAAGTCAAACCGCGAAATACTAAAGTTAAGCATGAACAAACTTCAAGACTTTATCTGAAAAAAAAATATTAAGCAAGACCTATATAAGAGTACTCACTACGTTGATTACTCCTAAACACTTAAAGCAACTACAGTAAAAATCTTTTACAGCAAAAACAACGTTTCTTAGATCTGGCAACTAAGCCGGCAAATATTGCGCCGAAAGAAAAACAGCGCAATATTTGCCGGCTTAGAAAAACAGCGCAATATTTCAACCGCAAAATTTCCCGCTCGAAAGAAAAAACAGGCCCTGTCAGATTCGAACTCAGGACCTTTACCGTCCCAGGCGTATTCGTCACTTCCAGGCTAAAAGTGCAGGAGACAGTAAGAAACTTGAATTCAATATGAACCAAGGTATTACAAGCAGGGGTGTTCAAAAATTGATTGCAACACGAAAAATCAATTACTTCAAAACCATTAAATAAATTGATATTGCAAAAAAAAACAATCAATGAATTGCAATTAATTGCCAAGTTACAAAATCAATTCAGCAGAGCTCAAAAACATCTTATCGACTGTGATTCCTCAATGTAATAGCAAAAAGCGTAAAAGTATGAGCCAGCAGTAATTTATTGTTTCTGAGATGGTTAACTGCTGAACTTAAGAGCAAGAAATAAGTCGACTCCATTCCAATATAAAAAAAAACAAAAAATTGCAATTAATTGGTAATAGCAATCAATTCATTGTAATTGGAGACGTTCAAAAATCAATTAATTTAATTGCAATTAACTTAATTTCAATATAATTTTGAACACCCATGACCACCAGGGGTTCCTCGATGAGCCTTGTGGACAAAATTATTTACTGGAAAAAAGAAGAGTACCCGATTGCAATACCCTTGCTTATGGCAAGGTTAATTCACTACTGAATTGGCGTTTTGAACAGAAAGAGTTCAAAGCTAAAAGCTTTGCTGCAATATCCTATGTAGCTAAAGCAAAAACAACGCAGAAATACCAAACATCTAATGATTCAATTAGAGTAAAATAGATATTCAAGCAAATGTGGTAAAAAAGACACTTCAATACGGAGTACTAAAAAATTTCATTCAAACAATGTTCATCGTGGTTTTACTATTTTCAGTTTTTAACTCAACTAAAGAACCCGAAGGCTCTCTAGAACTTGCATCAATTGTCCATTTGTGAATCAAAGTCGCAATAAACTCCGAACTAGTCCATTTCGAGAAATCGGCTTTGGGCATTGCTTTTCTGTTTTGCTCAGTGTCCAGCGTATTAATCAAAAGACATGCTACAGAAGAGTTTTCGGGTAGTCCTGATTTGGGGGCTGCCAGACTTTTGGTCAGTTGGTGCACTGCTGCCTTCGCCATTCCATAGCCCATCATGTATGGAGTGGGATTTGAAGCTGCCGCTGCTCCACTTAGCACCAGAAGCCCGCCTGCTTTCAAATGCTTGGAAGCAACCTAAGACAGAAAACAATCAAAACTTTCATTCAATTATCTTAACTATCTTCACTTTTAGTTAATATTTTCGTCTATTAATTGACTTATTGAATAACCACAAGGATGAATCAAAGACTTCAAACTTTGCCTCTTCATTGACAGATCCATTGCTAGTTGGGAATCCGCTATGAAACATTTCCATAACTTCAAGTTCATGTCGTTCGAGGATTGATAATAAGAAAATTGATAATAAGAGAATTGATAGTAAGTTTCCACTGGTCATTTATAACTTCAATAGAGTCAAAATTGTAATCAAATGAGTTGGTCAGTTACCTGAGCTGCCACTACTGAAGACCATATGCTCTGTTTGATGACATCATCACAGCCCTGAATGAATGAATCAGATGCCGCATTACCTCCTCTCCAACCACCCGCCACACATACTACTGCGTCCAGGAAATTAGGTTCCAAATTTAGCTTTTTTTGCAAGCCTACAAGCTGTGATTCACACTGAAACATTTTTTATTACTAAAGTATCACTGCAGTTTTAGTCGTTTCGGCATTCTTTCATGCTCCGAAACATTTCTAACTGTGAGGCAAAAATTGTAAGTCAAGAAAAGAGTTACCAAAAAATCAGATAACAAAACTGATCGAAAAACATTTTTTTTAAATTATATAAGCAACAAAATCAACCTAATTCCAATTTACTTTTAAAACCTGCCTGCTATTCATCGAAGTCTTCCGAAGACACGCAATCGAACCATTGGTAAACTGCATTGATGAAAGAACCAATAACCACTAACTCTGATATACTTTTTAAATAAGTAAATGAAAGACATAAATACCGAACAATATTATTCAATTTTTCAGAAGCCTAGACAAATTAGATTAGAAACACAACAAATGTGATCTGAACAATATTCTGAACCGTACTTTTGAAAACAGTCTGGATCTTGTGAACGCAAAAGTGATCTGAACAAAAAATAAACAAAAAATTGCGAAACACATAAAGTAGTAGTAGTAGTAGTAGTAGTAGTAGTTGAGGCTTCTGGGAAGTCACGCTTCCCAAGGGTTTATGAGTCCCGTCATTTACATGTTTTCATCAAGTTAAGTTTGAGTTTCGAGTTTTTTCCAGTTGTTACAGTGAATGCATTTGCAGATAATTCTCCAAGTGCATCTGTTTAGATAATTTTTTTTTTTAATTAATTTTTTTTTTTTTTAAATTAATTATATAGATAATTGTTTAGATAATGTTTAGATAATTGAATTTTCTGACAAAGTACCTAAACGTCAATTACCTAAATCAGAAAAAAACATGATAAAACAGCTGATAGAACAAACAAGAGCATAAAAGATTAAAACCAAAGTTAATGCGCAAACTCACGCCAAACAAAATATGAAATTTTTTTAAATTTCGAAAAAAAATTCGATTATTTTAAATTTTTATCATCTTTAAAATTTTCACTTTTATTACGAAAGGTTTAAAAGTTTTTAGATTTGTCCAAAACATTTTGTAGGACTTCAACCATTCTTATAAAAAACCAACAAAAAGTAAATGAAAAAAAAATCATTCGGAAAATGAGCCGACGGAACTAAAGCCGACACTCAAGCGCCGTAAAGATACCGAAATTATCGGCACAAAAAACACAATTAGAGAACTCATAGCAGGCACACAAGCCCCATTCCTAACATGAACATACTACATTTACCTCTGCAGTAAAACACGTGCGAATTCTGTGGAGAAATTTGTTTACGAGAAAAAGGTCAAGTTACCCGGTTGCAATACCCTTGCTTAGAGTAATTCCCTAAATTTACAATGGGATTTAAAAAACATAAACCTCTGCAGATTGCGCAATAAAATTGTCACGGTTTGTCAGAACAACATTTTCATTTGCATCGCTGGATGACTGGAAGCCAGCAGCGATAATCCACTCTTCCTTTTGCTTGCAGTAAGAAAGCAATTTAGAACCAAGGGCTCCACGTCCCCCGAACACTAAAATTCGCATGACAAACTATCTATAAAATAACAAAATAGTGCAGACGCTGACTGTTTCAAGGACTATCTTTTGGAGCGCCAAACTTATTTACAGTAAACAAAATATCTAATTTACAATCTCTCTAGTTTTTGCAGATTTAAAGCAATGCTGAAGGGTTTAGTCCCACTCGTTATTCATTAAACTAATGTCCCGTTATTACAAAAGTTATGACAATCACAAAACAATTGCCGTGAGCAAAGTTTTCGCTCGGAAAAATTTTCTTCAAAAAATTTCCACATCGTTTTGATTATTTTATTTTTCAGTCCTATCATTTCTCTAACTTAAACAAATATTTCCAACCGATATGATTCCACGTTTTGAACTAAAAATTGTTTCGCGCTTTTTCTGTCCGGACTTTTGATAGTTTGAGAACTTCATTGGGCGGTTTTTTCATTTTACTGTTCTGACAATGAAAACATAGCCAACTAACAGATGGAATAAAGTACTGAACGCAAGGAAACATGTTTGAGAAAACTGGATCAATAGGTAAAACTTTTATTTCGCTGGGAAACCTGATAATTCATCTCCATTTTCGAAATTAGATGTCGATCAAGTTTTTCGTTAACTTTCCACTTTTACTGTTCGATAGTGGAGATTGCCTCCACAATAGATTGCCTAACAGATTGCCTAACAATAGAAATGCATTGAAAAACAGTTCACAAGTCAAACCGCGAAAAATCAAAACTGAGCGTGGGAATACTTTGAGTTTATTTCCTGAAAAAAAAATCAGCAAGCCCTATATAAAAATAAAAACTTTTGATAAAAAGTAAATTTCAAATTTTTTCGCAACTATGTGCATTGTCAGGATTTTTACAATCAACTATTCTAAATGAAGATAAAACATCAACTTACAAATGTTATTTACAATAATTCACATAAATTTTGGTTCTTATCTACGCTTATATGTGACATTCGACCAGAATGTGCCAAAATGCTAGTTCGAATTCGAATTTTTATTTTGACAGCGAAGCGGAAAATTTGGCGGTTTTAGCCAATTAGCGGTGTTAATTGTTCATTTTGACGAACGCGGAATGGTTAGTTGGGACTGACATATTAATTTTTAAAAATTCGTTTGAAAAGAAAGACACGTGACGACGTCGAAATTTCGCGACAACTGAAAACTGCAAAAAGAAACAGAAAAACAACAGAATTCGTGGAGAAAACGGTAAATGACAATTGTGAGAGACAGATCGAGGATGAAATAGAAAACGATGATCAGACCATTCCGAGTTGTAACGATTGTGCCGCTACAATCGTTACAACACGAATCCCGAGAACCAGGAAGGGTATTGGGACGACGTGTCCAGCCTTCCGAGAAGAAATAAGAGCGTTATTTGCCCGGATTCCAGAATCCGGAGGGATCTTGGGACAAAACTGTAACTCCCTATTTAATGAATTTTTAGCTTCTGGTTATGTCCTGGATTGAATTAATAACATCTAAATTCGTTTTCAGACTATGAGAAGCTAGGAGTTAAGGGAAAGGGTTGATCCATCTTCGATGGAGATGATGATGTTTTTCTACTGAACAGAAATAATAGTAATATGATAAATATGTAGTAGCCCTGTTTTTACGAGAGACCTCGTGGTCTGGGGATACTGAAATCCAGCAATAAGCTCACTATTTCTGCATGAAATTAGGTTCATTAGAGCATTCTGATCAACGCCGGAAACAGTAACGTTTTTTGTCGACCCGATGTTAGAAAGACCACCAAAAGAACTGGCTTCGGCAGAGACGGTGAAAAGCATGTAGAGCTGTGTTTAGACTCTAGCCAGTTGTTTTAGAAACTAGCTTTATTTTCCGTCGATATGTACTTTCGGGCGAATGTTACATAGACGTTTTTATGGCGCTCCTGGGTGTTATTTTTTTAAACATCATGACCGCCAGAATCGTTCAGAATCACCGGGATGGAAGATTAGTTCGGAATGCGGAAGCCTTCCGGATTCTCGAAAATAGCTTTTTAACCTAGTTAAGACCAAAAATCCACGTACCAGGAAGGGTGGGGGATTGGCCGTACCGTCGTACCCTGAGAATTTTGCGACCAAAAACACTTAAAGATATAAATGAAACCAAACAAAGTAGTATAGTACCTAAGAAAAAACAAAAAACGAAAAATAACCGAAAAAACCAAAAAAAAATTAAAAATTATAAAATCAGTAGAAATCATCCCCCAGAAGAGATGTGATCCGACCCTCCCGTTTGTTGTTGTTAGATAAATTAATGTTACAGGCATTTATATCAGTCAGAATCATACGATCAAAATTGTGGCCCGTTTCGGGTGCTTGTACTGAAGGGTTATTTGAGTATTTAAGCACGTTAATGCTATTTTGCGCTCAATCCGGAAGGGTCTCGGGATTAGAGCAGAAGACGATGATACCAGTTTTGGCAACGTTCGTATTCAACCACCGTTGATCTTTATGTTACTTTGCTGCAGCAACATGGGCACAAACAAACCATTTTTGTAATTCATTGGCTGTATCTCCGTTCCCATGTCTTAGAGGAAACTCGTACCCTTTCAACCATAATTGTTCCAGAATTACAGCGAGCGAAGCGCCCATTGCTAGACCCTCAATCTGCACATACTGTAAATCATTACACTTGCTTCTATTTCACATAAAGTTTTACCAGACGTATTTTGGTTTTTCAATTATGAGAGCAAAATGTCGATATCAGGCAGAAAGTGCGTTTCGTTAAATTTATCTTTTATGGGATGCTTCGGGCCCATTGACAGCACTTCTTGTACCCATCCAGGCAGTTCAATGATATCAAGCACCTTAAATGATCGCTCATCTCTCCCCCCAAGAGGTTTATCTTGTCTCTCGGACTGTTCATCTAATTTTTTTCTATAGTTATCTGATGTTTTCTTTAAGCTTGCCTCAACTTGACGCCTCGCGAAGCGGAAAATGGATGCACGCCATTGTTCGTCGATTTCTTTTTGCACCAGCGATCCGGTTTTCACAAGCATCTCCTCATACCTTTCGTGTCCTCATTTGCCCTAAAACTTTCAGTCCTTAGAAAATTTAGTTGAAAATAATGCACAGTTTGGTACAAAAAAAATTCCCTAAACTTCAAAAAATACTGTATTGGATCGTTTTTCAGACAATTTCTCAGAAACTTCAGTCTATGTACAGATACTTGAACGTTTTTCAAAAGTTTTAAATAGTCTAACACAATTTTCCAAGTTAGCTTTCTTTTTGATCTTTGTTGGAGCCAAACAGCAGGCAAAAGTACTGAGGTCATTGTTTTGCAGGCTACGAGTAAGGGAACTCACAAGGCACAAAGCAAAACAAATCTCACTCTCCTCGCCCCTGTCTTCGAAGCGCAGATAATTCCGCACTCTGGCTCAGCTTCAAATGTTCTTTGAGCTGCTCCGGGACGCTTTGTTTGCTCTTGGAGAAAAGCTGTTTTGTTGTTGGAATATTGAGACTTCCTGTGCTGAGTAGCTGACTAAACCAGTCGAGCGTTCCTTCCACTCTGCAAAACACGATCGCCAATATCTGCTTCCTCTTCGACTTCAAATAGTTTGTCAGCTCCTCTACAAAGGCTGGTCGATAGTTGTTGGTTCTGTGGCTGCTAATGGTGTTGTTCACTAAGTCTTTCAATGGACTGTCTTCCAGTAATCAGTAATCTTCGGAGGTTTTTTCCTCGGTTCAGCGAGTTGTTATTCAGGGATAGGCCAGGAATTGCTGTACCAAGGTTCTCGTATCGCTTTTTCTCACACCTTTTGAGTCTGTTGATGCTGTGGAACAAGGAGTTAGCTGCTACAATATAAAAAAAATTCGGTAACTTAAATAAAAACCAGCCATGTTTTACGTATCGATAAAAAAACACTACAAAAGTTCCGTATAGGTTGATGAAATTCATTAACGTATGTTAGATACTGGGTTTTAATGGGAAAACACTTGGAATTTTCAGCTCTTTGCTGTTTGGTTTATCGCAAGTTTACAAATAAAACTGAAGAGTCTTTTGATTAAAAAAGTTTCAAATGTTTTCGCAACAATGTGCATCGTCAAGATTTTTAAAAACTATTAACCTAAATGACGATGAAACTTCAATTTACAAATGTGATAAACAATAATTCACATAAATTTTGGTTCTAAACCATCATGTTGAAAAAATATCCAATCACAGATTACTTCTAGAGTTACTAATTAGAATAAAATATTTTAACCTCTAAAAAATTTAAACAAATTTTAATTAATTTGAAGGGAATTTCTGAGTCGTAATTTCGATATAGACATGTACGTTTTAAATGAAAAATCCAAAAATATTTTGAAACTAAATTTCAGTGTTAAAAATACTCTCCACGTTTATCAATTTTAACATAACTGGGGTTTTCATTTTACCTCATATTCGATCTAGTCCTAGAGTTTAACGGATGTTTTTATAAACAGATAAAGAAGGGTTGAATAAATAATTATGGGTTATAAATGGATGAACAACTGCTCCAAGTACCAAAATAGGTTTTGGTTATAGGGTTGAATTATCAAGTTTAAGTTGAAGAAAAACAGTAAAAATTTACCTCTGTCAGTTTTGGAACGTATACTTTTCAAAACTTATTTTTTGTAGCTAAATTCAAAGGTAATTTATTGATAAGTATAAAAGAGAAAACAGTTCAAATCGATAGAGCGAATGGAGAAAAAACAATTCTGAAGGTTCCATTTGATTTGTTTCTCAACTCTTTGGCTGACACAAATCTGCACCTGCAGTCTACACTTCAAATTTCATTTTTCCGCTTTTCCTCATGCTCTTGATGAACTTGACATTTGCAACTTATTGATTTTTTAGCACAAAATTTGATAAAATAGAAAATTAAGGCAATTTATCAGTTTTGCCCTTGCTTTACCAATTCAAAAACCCAAAGTCTTTGGGTAGGATTGCAAAAAAGACTGGGGGCTTTGTCGCCTCGCTGTCTGCTTTTCGAGTCATCACAGTAAATCAGTCCGCCTAACTGACAATATACTTGTATCACTATCCAGGCCAAAACCAACAGAAAAAAGTGAATCTCGAAAGAATTATTTAAATCAGGTGGGTTTTCGAAAGGTTACAAAACAAAATTAAGCCAAAAAGGCAGAGGCGACGGGCAAAAAAGTTTTCATGGTCGGTCAGCAATGGATGTCACACAATAGTACCAAAGAGGCAGATCCTTTTGAATGGAAGGAATGGTAATTGAAGAAAAACATTTAATCGGATTCTTTTCCGTATAAACTTTTACAACCGTTATGTTGCAGAGTTTGAGGTCTTATGAAAGCGGTGGCGGATCTAGGATTTTCTCGAGAAACGGAGAGTTTAAAAAAAATTGAAAGTTTCTACAAATCGACCTTTTTTTTAGGTCAACCAATTTGATTTCTGAGCTCTACCAATTATACCAAATCACTTTAAAGACCCTCTCTTGACCAAAATTTCTGCGCTGCAAGCAAGATTTAAAAAAAAGCAATTGGAAAAGGCGTTTTAGGTACTTTTTAGATAATTTTGAACAAAAAGTTGCGTTTTTTCGGCGCGCGTTCCCCCCTCAAAGTTTGTACTGTTTGCCATAAGCAACAGCAAAAAGTGAGTCCGATCTTGAAAGAATTATTTAAATCGGAGGGGTTTTCAAAAGGTTAGAAAACTAAGTTAACAATAAGTTAGTGATAAATTTGCAATTCAACACTATCTTTGGAATCAAAACTGAATTTTGCAAAAAGGTTTCATTCAAAAATAGATCTTCAAAATAGCAGAAAGGCGTGTATCTAGGATTTTCTCGAGGGGTTACCGGCGGATTATAGAAAAATGTTCGAAGTTTTTATCGACTTCTTTTTTGATTGAACACATTGATTTTCCCAGCTCTCCCAAAACACTATCATGATCCTACTTTGAGAAAATTGTTCGCGCCAGGAGCTTTTTTGAAAAAAGGGCAGAAGCGACGGGCCAAAAAACTCCTTAGAGTTTAGGATTTATTCGACCATTTTTTAGGTGAATCAGTTTGAAATTTTGACTTCTACCAAATGTACCAAATCACTTTGAAGACCCTCTCTTGAACAAAATTACGCAAGTAAAATTAAAAAAAAACAGTTCGAAAAGGCGTTTTAGGCACTTTTAGAGAATTTTGACCAAAAAATTGCGTTTTTTCGGCGCGCGATCCCCCCTCAAACTTTGTATATTTTCACGCCGAAGGCCTTCTTATAAAAATTTTAGGGTCAGTCAGCCAAAAATGGAGATCTCAAAATAGTACAAAGGGGGACCCTGAGGGTAAGGCGTACACCCCCCTTTGGTTGCGTTGAATTTCTATTTCTTTTATGAACGGCCTTGGTTTGACAATGGTGAGAAAAATCGGGTAATTTTTGACTCTGTGAACGATTGCATTCAATTACGAATTTTAACCCGTTCAATTAGCAAAGCTTCGAATTAGAAAAAAAAGACATAAGTCGAGTACCTCAATCATAGCTCCTTGTCATCAGCGTTTGAAATTCTTCAAAATAATAGGAACAATATACCGGCTTCAAAAATTACGCCAACTATCCTATGGGGTTTAGGTTAAATCTCTTACAATTCTCTTTCAAATGATGACTAACTCAGGAAATGTTGATAAGTTTTTCAACTTATTTTCATATTATTAGCATAAAACTTGCTACTGAATTCTAGATACTTCTTAGAACAGTCTGAATCGATTTATATTGATTTATTGAAATAATTTTCTGATTCCTTATCGAAAACAGCTGAGAAACAGAAATATTGAGACCTGTGCCTCACGAAACGGAGCACTTTTAAGGCCTTGTTAAACATAGACACCAAGTTTTAGCAAGCCTTCAAAAATAATAATGCTGATTATATACAAAAAATTAACGTTTTTCTCAATTGAGTTTTTAGGCTTTATGCACTAAGCAAGCAGTCCAAAACCAAAACTTTTATATCTTGAGCGAAAAATCTTGCGGTCAAATCTCATTGGCTAATTTTAGCCTAACAAATTCAAGCAAACATTCAAGCATTTCAGTTAAACTTTCCAGCAGATAAAAACCAGGCCCCGGATATTAGTTAAATAACTATTATTCGTAGTTAACTAACTTTTTTAACAAAAAAAGATGGAAGTAACTTTTTGTTGGTTTGTACTTTTATTTTAACTATTTCTAAGAAATAGGTTTCTGCATCGCTTGTAGCAATCTGAATAAGTTTGCTAAAAGGTCGCAGAGGAAATTCGTTTTCTCAGAAATGTGTTCCCGCGCTTTCCGCTAGTTGCCGCTGTGTTTGCTTTTGTTTCGTCATCCAGCCACGCAAGCCAGACACGACAGTTGTGTTAATATTGAACCGAACAAAACTGACATGCCAAAAACTAAAGATAACCCTGCGACTCGTGCTCGCAAATACGCGTCAGAATTTACCGTTTTTAAAGCGGACAAAGGGCTTTTAATGTGTACCGCATGCGAGAAATCGGTCAGCTCAGACCAGAGAGGCCATGTTTTACAGCATTTGAAATCCACGATACACAAAGAAAACGAAAAATGGAGAACAACAAGTACACAGAGTTTTCTTCAGTTTGATTCTCCGGTGTCCTGTCAATATTCCGCAGACTTATGTGCTGCTCTGATTAGTGGAAATATTGCATTCAACGCTATCAGTGACCCAGTTGTTAGGGCTTTCTTAGCAAAATACCACACTAAAGACAAAGTGCCCGACGAATCGACATTACGAAAAAATTACATGGAAAAAGTTTACATGGACAAACTGGGCCGATTAAGAAGAGTTTGTGCTGGGAAACTTATTTGGATAAGCATCGATGAAACAACAGACGTTCGTGATCGATATGTTGCAAATGTAATTGTTGGGATTCTGGACCCTGATTTCGATTACGACCCTTATATTTTGGATACCGTGTTTTTATCGTTATGCACGGGCTCCACAATGTGGCGGACAAGGTACGGCTAAACTTTCCTGTCGTTGACAAGTTTATACTGAACGCCAAAAAGTTGTTCCGAAAATCGCCTAAAAACCGCCAGTATTTCAAAAACTATGCGCCTGCATTGAAACCACCTCCCAGGCCTGTTATTACCAGATGGGGGACCTGGTTGGAAGCCGTTTACTATTATACCGAAAATTTGGAAGTTTTCCGGGAAATGTTGCCCTCATTGAAAGAAAGTGGTATTACTGACTCTTCCGCTTTGGAAGTCCTTTGTGAAATACTCGAAGAAAATTTTTCACAGCTCGAGGGGCAGCTTTGTTGCATTACTTCAAACTACAAAATTCTATCACGTTCCATTAAAATTCTGCAGAGTCGTATGAGTTTGGAAGAATCGATCAGACACTTGACCGAGTTACAACAAAATTTGGTCCATGAAATTGGAAAACAAAAACTTTCTCAAATTTTGAAGAAGAACACGGGACTAACAGAGATTATCCAAGTGGCAAGAAAATTGGAGTCCGGAACCCCTATTCCTGTTGATTACCGGGTTTCAACATGGAATGCAAAAGACTGTCTTGCTGCAAAAAAGATGCCACTTGAAAGCTGCGACGTCGAGAGATCTTTTTCAAAATACGCGGATGTTTTGTCTGATACACGACATTCATTGACTGAGACTTCTTTAAAGATGATTTTGTTTTGTTATAGTAACAAATCACTGTGAAACAATGAATTTTAATTAACTTTTTTGTAACTATTTTGATGCTTTTTCCTCAACTATTTAGTTAACTAAAAGCCGTTTTTATTTCAACTTTTATCCGGGGCCTGATAAAAACTATTAGTAGAAATTACTGAAAATAGGAAACTTGGTCAAAAAATCATAGTAGTTTTAGGTCACTTGAGAAATTTTGTCAATACAAAAGATGTTGAGGTGGCAACCGTTAAGGCGACAACCATTTTTTATAGGACTTTTAGACGACCAAGAACATTTCTGAGATATTGACACCGCGAAATGATTGTTTCAACACGCGAAATACATTTTTGAGAAATACAAAACGCAAAAGGAATATTTTATATACATTTCTGAGAAACTAAAAAAAAATTCAGCAGTTAAACACGCATCAACCTTTTTTTCTCGTTTTATGGTCAAAATGATGCCGAAAAAGAAATTATCGGCTAATATTTAGGTGGTTTGTTATCTGTTAAAAAATATTGGGATGTCATTGCTATAGTATTTGTAGTATTTTTGGGTGCTAATGCTTTTTTGTTGTCTAAATATCTTGTCGCCGGTTACGTTGCAAAAAGTAGACAAGTCATAGAATAGACACGTCATTAAGTACACAACTACTGTTTTATTTTAATCAATCAGAATCGAGAAGAAGAAGCAGGCGTAGGAAACAAATAATTATTGATTACTTATTTCCAGAGTCTGCGGTCTCTTCTCAATTCTGATTGGTTAATATAATAATTGTCTGCTTTTTGAACGGTATGAAATAATCTTTATCTAGTTTTTGACCGCTCTCCCTCGTGGCCTTAATGTCCTGTCGCCTTATTTGCCTAGCACCGGCTTCAACGCACTCTTTTTTGGCCAATTTGATCAAAAACTTTATCCGAGGAACTTTTGATTAAATTGCCAGACCATGTTGTTTGAATTTTATTGGCAATTCAGCCAATCAAACTCAATCAAATTAACCTCTTTTCAAGAACGTAGAAATACAGAGCTTAGAACTTTTATGTGTGATAGCTTTCCTGCACCGAGCGCCCATGGATTCTAATTGATTATAATGGATTCTCGAGACAAAAATAATCGATTATGATCCATTACAGATGTAAAATTCAGACCACAAAGTTGATTATATTGCCATTACGCGGGTTACTTTCATGGAATTAGATAGCAATAAAAGTGCAACTATTTCAAATTTCTTTGTTTTTTTCGCTATCCGGGAAATTTTTTTCAGTTTTCCTACAAAAACAGTTTCGGCTTTCCGGGAATTTTTTTTTGAGCCATCTGGTAACACTTTTTTTTGGCTACCCAGTGAATGGCCAAATAACAGCGCTATTAAATAACTGTCTATAGATGGTTGCAAAGCGATGCCAAAAAAATGTTCAAAAATACAATTGATTGCCTTTTTTTCCCACAAATATCACTGTCACCTCAAAATAAGTATATGTTGACGCCAAATGCTCCTTTAGAAGAAACTGAGAGTCAGTCAGCAAAAACTGGATGCCCTCAAACAAAACCAAAAGGGAGAAACGTCCGCGATCAACCCCCTCACCTCCCCCCCCCCCCCCCCGCCGCCATCTCACCCCTTAAAACCGCTACTGGGGTGGTCTATAATGGGAATGGGAAAAAGCGTGGACCAACATCAACCAAACAATCTCCTCCCCTAAGTAACCTACTGTAGAATGCCGTCCCCAAGCATGTATTAATTCTGGAAAAAAATTCCGCATAAATTAGGCATTTCATACGAACGCGCAAATAAAATTGTTTTTTTACACTTTTTATGCCGGATTGCATTTGTATGTGCTGATAATTACCTACCTAGATTAATGTTTTCATTCATTTTTTTAGTAATACGGTGAATTGCAAAAGAATCTAGTCAATACTCACAATTAGATTATGAAAAAACCACCCGGGTTGACCTCCATAAACCGTAAATGCTTATCTTACAATTCCATACATGGAAAAAATGCTAGTCATACAAATTTCATGCAATTTCAAAACATCATTGAAAAAAGATTCGAACTAGTTTCTGTGGCTATTTGAACCAAATAAAACAGTCTGGTGGTGAAAAGAACTCTTTCTTTTTTTTCGGAAAGAATGGTTATCATACAATTTCCATATATGAAAATTGTATGGCTAGCATTTTTGGTCAACCCGCTCATTTTTGCTCGTCCCTAGATTAATGCGGGGGAGTGGGAGATTGACGGTTGATTCAAACGCCTATTTATTTCATGATACGTGAACTGGATTTTATCAACGATTGATTTTTAGCTTTAGGCAATCAAAACTTTTCGGCTACCAGGAACCAAAACAAACTTCGGCTATCTGAGAACAACACTTCTTTTTGGCCGTTAGTGCATAAAATCCAAATTTTCAAGCAAAAACTCAAGTTAAACTCAAAATACACGCATAAATAAATCAGCAATGTTGTGTTGTATGTTTTAAGAAATTGATGTGTCTTAAAAGCGTCTTTACGCCGTCATTTTTGTTTTATGCATAAGCCGGTTTTTACGCCGTCATTTTTGTTTTATTCATAGCTGCAAACTAAAAAAAACTAAACATAAAAGCCAAAGCTAAAAATTTGTGTTAATATACAATGAACGCTGATTTATAAATCCAAATTCCGTTTTCCTCAATAGACCAGCGAAACTAGTTTTTTTTCAACTTTTGATGATTCTAATAGAATATTTATGCTTGCAGGTTGGTTTTCTTAATTCACACCAATTTCAGCGATAGAAATAGTATTTGCCAGCAGAAACGTTCCATACTCCAAGGGACGACTTTGACTCTATACGAACTCAACTGAAGAAAGATGTATCATCAACAACTATTTTGTTAAAAATCATACAATTATCATTTCATCACATTTTTGAACTAAAATACGCAGTTTCAAAATGTACGTATACAATGCTTAAGGTAAGCATATGGTTGTTCCGACTTTCTATATCAATATAAGCTTGGATGGTTTTTTGTTTCAGAACATTTTGAAAAGAATTTTTTCTCTGATATCATTAGCCTAAAATTCACAGTATGTCAATATGTCATTAAACAAAAACTACTCGAGACGACTTAACAGGCACTTGGAACTCTCATATATATATATATATTATTCCTAGTATCTAACTATATATATTACGTTGTTGGCGCCATTGGTTTAGCCATGTGTTTGGTGCGGCTAACAATTAATTACTACCTGCCAATCTTGATCTTAGTTAAGTCTGTGTGTGTTTTGAGTTATTGTTGCTAACCGTTAAGACTAAAACAAGTCAGTCTAAATTCAGTGAATTTCTGGTCTAAGTGCTCAGTTGCGTAGCCTTATAGATTTAATCCTTCCTATTGAGAGCTTATCAAAATAATCCGGTCATTAACTAGTGTGGCAATAGCCTGGACAACTTTGGGACAATTTTGTCTGGGAACCAAATGTCTTGGACACTTTTTGCATTTTGGACTGTTTTTGCCGGGACATAAATGTCTGGGACACAAATGTCCTGACACGGTTCACAGAACAATCAGGGCTTTGTCCTAAATCGAGCAGTATTGTAGCTTTTATGGTTTATTTAACAAATTATTATAGCCTCTCTCATAAATGGCTAATTTAAAAATCGAATATGGTGTGAAATAAAATAAACCATCCCAATCATACATATTCCGTCACTTTTCTTCGAAGTCGGAACAATTATTAGATGGCGACACTGGATGAAAACGAAAGACGTGGGCGTGATGAGAATGAAAGCATATTTCTTAGTGGGTGGCAGCAGCAAATCAAAGACGACTTCAGATACACTCAATTCACAGAATCAAAGGACAGGTATTGGGAGTTGTTCAACAAAAAACACCCACAGACGGAAGAACCTCGTCTAAAAGACCCAATTGCGAAAAGAGACGCAATGAAAGAAAAGAGAGGGGTAGCTTTTTTTAAAAAGAGTTGTACGCAAATGATGGAAAATTTGTTACCTTATTTGGTTCGCTATAATTTAGAGTCGGTTTTGAATTTATGCGGTGCACCGGGTGGTTTTTGTCATCCTCTGCTGCAGCAAGATGCAAGAACGCACATTGATTTATTCACTTTGCCCGAAGAAACTGGTGGTATTCCCATGGCAATCCCGCCAGATCCACGCATTTCCATTAACAAGCTTGGGAAGGAATTCGGCGATGTCGTGAAATTAGCCTTCTGGGTAAAAGGTAAGATTTTTTTTTCATTTTCGTAGAAATTGAAAAATGTCAGGATTGAAGACGTATTTGCCTATCATATCAATTTACTTTATATGGAGTTTTTCATGAGGAGGGGAGGCAGAATGTTCCGTGAACAAAACGGGTCCAAAAGTTAATTCTTCTAAAACATGTACGAAATTAGTGGCCGCAGATTGTAGCCGCAGATTGTTTCGTATTGACCAATGAAATTTCGCTTGATCAGCCTTTGGTTTGCTCTGCTCTGGAACATTCTTCGGATCAAGTTAACATCTCCTTCGCGGGGATGTTAAATTTGTCGAAGATAACGCTCACGCTAAAATAAACTTACTCTCAATTGTTAATTCACGGAATGGTTTCTATCTTTTGAGTCTCTTTCAGAATATTATGTGACGTCATAGACACAGCCAAGGTCACCTTCATAATGAGAGTATGTTTATATCAAAGATTCTAATTTTTCTTTTTTTGTAGCATTTGCCTATTTTTGTTTCAAACCTGCTATCGAATATCAAATTAAATTACAAAGACACACACAGGCCGATGAGTTGGCTCTCAAATCTTGTCGTTTTTGCTCCTTAAATTGAGAGCTTGACTAAGCTTTCCACTTTACCACAAGGTTTTGATAAATCCATTCAACATTATGGGTACTTAATTTTGCATGAAAATGTTGCCAGACAGTTTTTTTGTAATTGGAAAGAGAAATTTAGTCAATTTTTAAAACAGATTTTTATGGCAAAAAAAGAGTTGCGGTAAAAATGATTGCAA
>NC_087066.1:64993790-65309941 GCF_963678635.1 Symsagittifera roscoffensis
TGTTTCTTTTGTTTGTTAGTACTTGGGTTAGGTTGACAAAGTTTGTTTTTTTATTCAGTGTGTTTGTTTCCGACTGGATGTTGAAGTAATTTAGGTTTTTTTGGGTCGATTAACCGTTTGCGAGTTGTTTGGAAGGTTTGAAGTGAACTTGAGATTTTGTTTGGCTTGTTAGAGTCCTTTCATCTTCCTCGAACTTTTTGATCGGTCGATTCAGTGCTCACTTCTCATTGGCTAGTTGGTTTTGGAATTAAGTTCTCAATCATCTCAAGATTAAGTATGAATGAGTTGATTGACGCCACCACAATATCCTCGTCGTACTCGCTAGGTGGTTTTGCTAATCCGACTGCATTTTGGGTCATGTAGTCTATTAATCCCATTTTGTTCCCGCAAAATGTTTTATGTCAAAGTGGAAAGGGTTTAACCAGTCAATCCATCTTGCTAGTCTACTTTGGCTAATTTTTGATCTTTAGCTTGTGTTGAATGCGCTGATGAAAGCCTGGTGGTCTGTGCTGACGGTAATGTTTTTCCCGTACAAATAGTATTTGAGCTGCTCTTTTGTCTATACTAAGCCCGAAATCTCAAGTTCGTTCACTGAATAAATTTCTTCCAGAAAATTTAAAAGTCTCAACGTGTACGCGTTTGCTACCAACCCTCTGTGTTCTGCTGTTCTAGGGCGCTGCCTAAACCGAAATTTCATGCGTTGCAGACCATGCGGGTTTCGAGGTTTTTTTCAATGTGTCAATTTTGCGTTATTTCTGTAACTTATTTTTTGATCTTGTTGAAAGTTATGTCTTATGTCGATTTCCAATCCAGAGTTTTAAATTTGTCTGTTTGTTTTTGTAGGATAGGACGCATTGCTGCAGCGGTTTGTGCCCGATATGGAATGTACCTTGTGAAATGGTGTATCGAGTCCACAAAATTTTTAATTGTTTGAACGCTTTGGTGGAGTTAATTCTTCTATGCCTCTGTTTTTCTTATTAATATTGTGGTGGCCACACTGTCTATGCTATAGCCTAGCCATTCCAATTGTTTGACTGTAAACTAACATTTGTCTACGGAGACAGCTAAGTGTTCCTCATCAAGTTTTTGTATTACTCTTTGTAATGCTTTTTTGTGTACCTCTAGTGATTCTTTGGTTACTATCAGTTTAAAGTCTAAGTATGCGTAGCTATTGTTGTGGTTTGTCAGCGTGAGATCGATTGTTTTTCGAAATTCTGGCATGCCCGTGAGGCCGTAGAAGCCTGTTTGGAATTGGTACGTCCCCGTTGCGTTACCCCGAGGAGGCTAAAGATGCATTGTTCTCGAGTTCGTTGATCCAGAGGGATTTGCGAGTAAGCATAGCGCTAATCAAATGTTGAGAAAAGTGTCCATTTTTTTTTGATTTTTTTGCTTGTGTAATGTTATCCTGTAGTAGTTCGATGTTTGACATCTAATATTTTATTTAGTGGAAGAATTTATTAATTTTATTTGAACCCAACGCCAGTTTTACTGTTTGTTTTTTTTTTCACGGTAATTACGATCGGACCAATGAAATATTTGTCCAACCTTTTTTCTAGTTTCACAATGTGTTTTTTAGTTCATCAAATTGTTCAATTCGTTTTTGAACCATTCTTGATGGAGGATTGGTATTCGGCCTCCCTTCTATTGAGACAATTGAATCATCACGTGGTTTTTTGTGTTTCCGATTCTGATGCACTGTTGCGTAAAATAACCGCGTAAAAATAAGTTTCACCGATTGTTTATCCATGTTTGATTGTTCCCCTCGTTGATATTGAGCATTTGATTCAATTTGGGTTTTCATGTATCAGTCTTATCCCGATTTGAAGTAGTAATATGTTGTAGCATGCCAATCTTCCTGCGGCATCTTCCGAGGGGATATATTTTAATATTGAAAATGTCGTAATTGGAGCTGTCGTTTTGTCGTTTTGTTTCAGTCGACGTGCTGTACTCTCGTTCAGAAAAGACATTGGGCTTACAGAAAGAGCAATTGCGAATATGGATTCTGATCTCTTCTTTAATTTAACGATGTGTCCATCTAGGTCTTCGTCAGTTAATTTTACGGATGATTTTTATCTCGAACGTTTCGGAAATTGTCATTACTAAAAGAAGTATTTCTTTGCAATTATTCCCATCCGTTTTGGCGAATGCGACTGGGTCATTTTCTTCTGAATTTTGAGTTTGATCGTCTTCTTCAGGGGGTTGCTTTTTGTTGTTATTGTGTAAGTAATTTACGTTTGCCGATCAGCATATTTTCGCAAAATGTCGCCGTTTTGCGCACTTCGCACATATTTTCGTTTTTCCCGGACAAGTTTGTAAATAGTAGGGACCAAATGTTTTTCCGCATTTGCAGCATTGTTTTTGCTGTGTGTTATTTTTGCTCTCTTAGGTATCTTCATCTATTGATGTTTGTGTTTTGTATCTGTCCATCCCAGCCTCGAGGCTGGATGTAACCCATTGGTTTTTACTTTATAGTAGTCGATGTTGCTGATCCGAATGGATTTGATTTCTACTAGTTCGATACCATTTAATTTGAAGCTCTACTGTGTTCGATACCATTTTCTCTTTGGAATGCGTACTCATAGGCATCCTGTGGGGAACGGGTTTCCGCCAACAGTTTCTTCGCCAACTTGTCGTTATGCTTGTGCCGTGAGCATGTCTCTGACCCACTCAACGTTGCGGTCCTCGCAATCTGTCAATCTGTTCTTGATGCGAGCTCTACTAAGTCGGCATGAAACTGCTGTAGCGATTCGGTTTTTCTTTGTTTTTCTTTACGACGTTCGAATGCGATAACCCTTTATCTGACCAATATTTATCCTCAAATGGGACTTTTGGTTGTTGTAGTTTGTAAGTCCAATCCTGGCCGTTTTGTTGTACTTGTCTCTGGCCTTCTGTGCCTAAGCATAGAAACAAAAAAATTCTCACCTTTGTGTCCGTTTCGACCCATGCCGCTAAATTACACAATACGCCCCTTTTCGCGAGCTTTTTGGCATCTGTTCTCCCATCCGATACGCTGTTCTTGGTTTCGCGCTTCTCTGTTTTTCCTTTGTGCGTCGGTTTCTCCAGTTATTTCAACTTCCAAAATTGGTTTCGGTGGGTCTACTAATTCAAGCTTGTCTCGTAATCGATTTCGGACTTCTATCCCGTCTTTCGCGAACACAGCCATTTCGATAATTGCTGCACACTTAGACCGTTCAAAAGGCGGTTCCGCTGAGGCCATTTCCCAAAAATGGGTTGATGCTACATGTTTTTTTACGAATCCTGCTGACTGCGCCATGTAATACCGTAAAGTATGATCTATCTTAATATTGAATCCGAACGGATTGGTAAATAACAAATGAGATTAATTGAGAGCTCAAAGAAGACAACTAGTTCGGAAAGTCTTTATTCAAATTCTGTATAACACTCATGTTACGATTTTATGGTCGTACAAAGTCAAGTGACTTGTTCAACGTAGTGAGCTACAAATATATATTTATTTATCTTTGCCAGTCTGGCCGGATGACATTGCTAGCCAACCTTATAAGAAACTTAAGCGCAAACCTCGATTAAGAAGTATTCAACTAGCTTTTTTGGATGTGCCTTTGTACCTGGTCGAGGTCTGCGATTTAAGTCGCAAATGAGGATTCTGCAGTCGCGCTCAGGTTTTTTTCAAAACCGCGCAAAGTCCCGTCTTGAGTCGCGACGGCCAAGTCATATTCCGGAAAGTCATTAGCCAAAATGTTGCAGTCGCGCCAAGGTTTTTAAATTGGGAAAACTCCCGTCTCGATTCGCAACAGCCAAGTCATAGTCCAGAAAGTCTGGACTGCGTTCAGTACGATCGCCACATAGAAGGTATCAACAAATAGAGTACATCTCTCTCCCCTTTGGAAAAAGGCTCAAATTTGAATGGTGGGAGCTTGGAGGGGGCTTATAAAAAATGAAAATAAATTCAATTGTAGGATTTTCGCTAGCATAACGTGAGTAAGATTCAAATAGCAAACTCACCCAAATGTTCATTATAAATATGGAATTATTCTTGCGTGACATAGTGACCTCTTTTGACCAACAGTTTCTAAATTTTATTTTAAAATCGCTTCGATTGTCATTCATTTTGAAGGAAGCGTTCAAAAAACCAAAGAAAAAGATAAGTGCAGAAAGTGGGAAAATGTTTCAAATAGAACGGCTTTAAAACTATTTATTAGTTTCTTGTCAACTTTTTGTCCCGATTGTTTGAAAAATAGGGAAAAAATTCAAATTAGTCTTTTTTGCTTTTCTAGCAAAATAAGCCACCACAATTAATCAAAGGAGACATTTGAGTGATATAATCTAATTAAAGCCCTTACAGTCGTAATTCGAACGACATTAAAACTTTCCAAGTGTAGAGAAAAAGCGGTTTAAAATTTTCGGTTTTTGTCAAGCGAATAAAGCGATCGAGCAGGCTGACAATAGCTCATTTTATTGGCTTAAAAGCTTTCAATAGCTTAGATTAAAACGTAAAAACGTTGATTTATTCTAGTATTATTAGCTTTTTGGAGTATTTCAGCGCCTTTTTGGAATCGAAAACTTCAAAAACTGCAAAAAAAATGAAAAAGTCATTTTTCTACAAAAATACTTTTCAATTTGCTGATTTTACTCTGATTGTCAAATATATATAATCTCTAGTTTATTGTTCAGCTCCATTTTATGCCAAAAAACGACAATAATGAAAAAAAAATTTTAAGTTTATGGTCGGAACATTCTGTGCTACTTACTCAGAAACCAGCTATCCTTGTTAATTCTTTTGAGTTGGTTTGGCTGAATTTTTGGCCTTTAAAAATTAACTACCTTTTAACGTTTTTGAAGTAATTTAAGGCGTGAAAAAATGATTTTTTTTCCTGTTAAGTACTAAATATTTGATCCAAATATTTTGCCCCCTTTCAGATTGGAATGATTTCACAGCCGGAATAAATGGCTGATACTTGGCAATAGAATTTATATCGCAAGTTACTTATCGAAAATAGGCCAAATTAGCATTTTCAAACTCCCTGTTGAATCACAAAAATGATCACAATTGTCAATTTTTCCATAATAAAAAACTCTCTTAACCGAATTTTGTTACTTGAGGTAGAATTTGTTTGCTTGCAAGTTTCTATGACGCAACTGAGAAGAGTATAATTTGCTGTTCTGATTCACAAAATGTTTTTGCTTGGGCTGGTTCTGTTTTCTCCAGAAAACATCCGATGGATGGCTATTTTTGATGTAACTTATTTACTAAAGATATTGATGCCTTCAACATCCGAAAGATATTGATGGCTTGCGCTCAAAATAAGTATCTTAAAATAAAACATGCGCTCAAAATCAATTTTTTAATTCTTTTTTTTTCATAAAACAAAACGCGGGTTTTAAATTTGGAGGTTTGAGCTCACTGTTTTTTAGTATTTTTAGATAACTAAAACTCTTGAAATTTCTTATTTTTCATTAGCGCGACAAATTAATCAGGCTCAATAAAAAAGCAAAATGAGTTAAAGCATGCTAATTGGTCCAAATATTGTTTTCATAGATGCAAATTAAATCAGGTTGTACTCTACACAGGGGCGAATCTAGGTTTTCGAAAATTTTGTCGACCTCTTAATTTTTATAGGTCGACCAAATTGATTTTCCGAACTCTCCCAAATCACTAAAAAGACCCCTGTTTCGGCAAAATTTTGAAGAACAAGCCAAAAAAGCGTTCTTAGGCAGTTTTTTGGAAAATTTTGACCAAAAATTATTATTTAGAAATTAGTATTTAAAAAACAGGCTCCCCCCTCAAAATTAGTATTTAAAAAGTTTTTAGGGTCCGTCATCAAGTAAAGATATATCAAAATAGTACAATGGGGGTACCCTTTGGTCGCTAGGGAGTCGAATCCCTGAGGGGGGTGTCGGCCCCCCTTCTAAATCCGCCCCTGACTCTACAATAAAATTTGGGACAAAAAAATTTTTGAAAAACAAACTTCGAGTTTTGTATGATTGTTTTTTTTCTAAACTTTTTTCCCAAGCTATAGCATGCTTCAACCTAAATTGATTTCAAGCATTCGCAAAGAACCTCCAGAAAATTTGGAGTCTTGTCCTAATAAGAACAAAAACAGTCTTATTTGATTGGATTGATGCTCGTAGAAATAACTGACCGTTCTCTGCCTTTCTTGCCAGCGAAATGGTTTTTACAGCTTACACATCATTAGCTTAAAGAGTCGTCTAAACGTTTTTTTGTTTGTTTGGAAATAATATTTGGCATTTTAATGCTATTTTTTCGTCAACACTCGACACTCTTGTACTGAACCCAATGCGAAGACAAATTGTACCCAAGAAGTCGCAGTCTGTAAAGATTGATCAATGATTGGCAGCAAAACTCCTAAACGCTTCCGCAAATCTTGTCTGGCAAATATCGTGATCACTAGTTTGAATTTTAAAAATCCGAAAATTAAACTGCTACTTTTTCAAAAGCAGCACATGAAAATCTGTTGCGATCGAACCAGTCGTTTGATTAGGATATGTTTTAAGACCAGGCGTGAATCTACAAGTCTCGGGACAGTTAATACTTTATGTTGATCAAGGCGCCTTTAGAAAAACTTTAAGAATGACTCTCCGAAAAAGTTTCCGTAAAGTATTAATTGTGCTAATCTTTGATTGGTAAGGGCCACGCTATGCTCGCCCAATTTGATTCTGGTGTAAAAATAAGTATGTTTGAATAAGGCAAATAATTTTTTCAAAACAATTAGCCTAATTGTTGTGATAAACTTATTAAATAGTTTCAGAGAGTGATGAAACACTAGTTGCCATTCTTTGGGCACTGACTACTAACTTCAGCATATTATCCTTGACACCAACAGCACCATTATTCCTGGCTTTTTCCTGGCTTCACACAATGTCAACACCAATGCTTCTGATGCTGCCCGACGACTTCAAGAAACTCAATCCCGAACAAAAAGATAAGTACTACGTTCAAAAATATAACCTTGTCAATGTACTAGCAACATCCAGTAATCCTCCAAACAGTAATCAAAACGCAAAAGGACTCAGAGCACCTATTGATTTTGCTGCCAAAGTAATCCCCAATGATACTCAAAACTTGATTATTGGTTCGAGTTTTTTAGCGGAGTTTGACACGAAGGAGCTGCCCAAAGACGTGGCCGTTCATTCTTACCGCGAGTCATTTTGCAGCGAGAAACAATCAGTTGTGAAAAAGTACGACGATACTGAGCTGAAATCAGTAACCTTCCAGGACGGCACCAATTCCCTCACAAGGGAACTACACAAGCCTGTAGATGATATATTTGAAACTTTTTGCGCCACCATTAGTGAAATTGAGACAAAGTTTTCACCTGCAATAATCAATATATGCCAAGTCCCGCCTGTGAAATCGGGACCCGATTCTGTAAGTGGTAAGTGTATAACTGAATTCAACAGCCTTATTGCTCGTAAATTTAAGAAAAAAGTATCAAATTGTTCCTATATACGATAAAATTGTCAGCATAAATGACTATCAGTCAATCTTCTTTGATGAAGTACACTTGATGCGTTCTGTTAGTACTTTAAAAAATGCAATCATGGAAAAGGTGCTACCATTATCCAGCTTATCACCTCGAGTTGTTTCTCCGAATACTTCCAACTCTAGGGGCCCAGCGCACCCTCAGAGGAATCGTATGGAACCTGGTTCAAGCCAAGTCTCGTGGGGCCCCGAGCACCCAAAGAGTCTTGCGAGCCATGGTTTCAGCAACAATCAAACCTACAATTATATGAATACCAATCGTAGTAATTATGACTTACGCCATAATAGATACTAATGTTGTTTTAGTAGTCTATTACCCAATGATCTGGATCTATCAAATTTATGTTTAGCCAATGGTTTTTAAAGACTCTACTTATTTTCTCCCTTTTAACTAGCATTCCCATTAATTACAATGTACCCAACAGCACCGCACTACTCAAAACTAGAAACATGACGTCTAACCGCCACTTTAGATTCACAGCTGGCATCTATTGCGCAGTTGTGATACTAACCTTTCAGATTGGAATGTTGGAAATCCTGCTCCTTCAAGGTGGGGACATCGAAGTCAATCCAGGTCCCGCACTTTTATATGAAATCTTGGCAAACAAAGCAAAGGAACACCACAACTTCCTCAAATATATAACTCTAAATTGTAGAAGCATAAAGAACAAACACATGGAAATACGTTTCTTGTCAGAAATAGTTGACTCAAACACAATTATCGGTCTTACGGAAACCTGGCTTGACGAAACATGCAATCATAAAACTTATTCATTCTGCAAAACAACCCATGAAATTTTTAGATGCGACCGTAACAAAAAATGCACTGGTCAACACGCAGGTGGTGGTACTCTTCTTCTTATTCCGAAAAAATTTAACCCTAAGATTCGAGAAGATTTAAATTATCTACGTCCCTCCCATTTTGAAGGACTTTGGGTGGAATATAGCCCAATCATCTCAAAAAAATCAAAAAGACAGATAATTGCTATTGCCTACAATCCACACAACCAATTCAAGGAAATTTTTATAGAAGATACACTAAAGGGTATCAATTACGCTGCCTCTGAAGCGCGAGATGTTACGATTTTGGGTGATTTCAATATTAACTACTTGAATAAACATGAAGCTAAATTTCTCAGCGATTCTATTAAACCATAAAATTTGTCAATAACCAATAAGTCGATGCCGACATACAACTCTAAAAACAGCCAATCCATTTTAGATAACATTGTAGCAATCAAATCTCTTTGTAAAGAAACTATTGTAGCAGAACCACCTATAAACACGGACCATTTAATAACAATGTGTATTAGCAAACTAAAACGATTCGAAAAAACCATTTCAATTCGAACTTTTTGCTTCAACAAAACCAATTACTGTAAAAATAGGTTCTAAGGGAACTTAAACAGAGTCCATGGTTTCTCGTCTACCAAGAAAACGATGTCTCTAAAATGTTATTAAATTTGAAGATATTTTCTCGCATGCACTAAACGCTCACGCACCACTAGAGCAGAAGTATACCCAAAATAAACCGCAGCTACAGCTGTCTGGTAAAGTACTTAACTCAGTCAATAGACCTTTAAAACAGGAAAAAGAAAATCTTCTAAAGGCATATCAATTATCAAGAACAGATGCCATTTTTGAAAACTATAAACGAATAAGAAATAAATACAACAATCATCTAAAACATTTATACAAGAAAGAGAAAACAGCCCAATTCAAAATGCTTGACTGTCCAAAAAAACAATGAAATTTCATAAACTCTATCAGGAACGCAAATAGGTGATCTACGGAATTCGTTTGGCGTCACTATATTTGAAAATAAGAAGACTGCAAATTTCCTTAACTACAGGTTCTCAACATTAGGAGAATACAAAAACGCGGTTCCTCCCATAGATGTACCAACTGAGTACAGTGTACACAGCAAAACAAATAGGCATTTTCAATTCAGGTTCATAACTCACAAAGAAATGAAAAATGCAATTTTATTACTTCATTTAAACAAGCCATTAGGACCAAGCAAAATCCCTGCTTGGGCTCTAAAAGACAGCATTAATACTGTAAACCCAATTCTTACGATGATTATCAATGAATGCATCTCGAAATCCGTATTCCCATATACCTTAAAAAAGGCACACGTTTTTCCCATATTCAAAAAAAGGTGACTCGACAGATCCAGTAAATTACCGTCCAATTTCTATAACACCCACTCTATCGAAGTTGTTTGAAAAAATTTTTTCATCCCAAATTCACGAATTTTTAGCAAATTCCAATATTCTAAATCCAAAACAATTTGGCTTTCGTCCAGGTTATTCAACTAATGATGCTCTTTTATACACAACAGAAAAAATCAGATTCCATCTCGATAAAAATAACATAGCTACGGCTGCATTTCTTGATTTATCTAAAGCATTTGATTCACTCTCTCATTCAGTCCTTGAAAGGAAACTAAGTCACATTGGCTTTGAACAGTCAGCAACAACTCTTATTAAGTCATTTCTAGAAAACAGACAGCAATTGACAATAGTAAACGGCGAACACTCAGATTGGCTTAAATTAGAGCAAGATTTTCCCCAAGGTACTGTACTAGGACCACTGCTGTTCAACTTGTATGTAAATGACTTGCCACAAACAATAGACAAATCATGTACGTTAGTACAATATGCCGACGACACGACTCTGCTTAGTTTTCATTCAGATCCCGAAACAGCACTAAAGAGCATTGAAAAAAATTTCAACAAAATTCTCTTGTATTTTCACTTAAATCGATTAATGATTAATGTAGACAAAACCCATTTCATTGTATTTTCTGCACCGTCGAAAAAGAAACTAACTGGAAATTTTTCATTGGAAGCTGGAAACAATCAAGTTAATTTAACAGAGACAGTTAAATTTCTCGGCGTCAATATTGACATAAGCTGAACTTTCGACAAAGAAATCAATAAAATATTACAAAAAATGGCTACAGCAATCCAAACGATAAAATGCATCCGAGACAAAATCCCTCTGCGTACTAGAATTCTCCTGTTAAATACTCTTGTACTGAGCCATTTGCACTATCCATGCATGCGCTAAACGGATGTACGCAAGATAAAATTGAGAAACTCGAAAAACAAATAAAATGGGGAATCAGGATCATAATGATTATAAGCAAACGAGATTCCGTTACACTTCTAAGGAAACAGCACAAAATTCCTACTGCTCGGAATATAATCGAGTACCGATCAGCACACTACCTTCACAGGTTATGCCGAAACGATGCCCCAGCTTTCACGTATATAAGATTCCCAAATTCTGAATTCCGCTATAACCATCGAACTGGAACATTACTGTTCCCTTTAACATGTAAAACTGATTTCCTTCGTAAGTCTTTCTTATTTAAATCAATCAGAAACCTTAACACAATAATCCGAACCTACCGCACACATTGACAAAAACTCTGATGAAAAATTTCATCATAAGAAAAGATGACACCCTGTTACCCAATAAGGAGAGTCTTTCCGCATCCAAGGACATTTATTTTGTTAAATCAATTATTTGATTCGTCCTCGTAGTAATTTATGTTTTTTCTTGTTATGTTATATAACCATTGCGTAATATTGTACACTAGATTCTTATACAATCAGTTCTGCAACTGCATAAGTATATTGAAACAATAAAGTGTCCCCTCTCTCCCTCTCTCAAAAGTTTTTTAACAACTTTTTTTAGATAGAAAGCCAGTTGCGTGCAAGTCATTTTTGCAATTTTTTTTCGTCAAAACTTCCCGTTGTTTTTTTTTGTATACAGGTATTTTGAATCAGGTCAAGTTTTGCCAAATTGAGTAGCTAAAATAGCTTACAAAAGTTGTATTGTTTGTAAATTTGTATATACGAGCACTCTCGATGTTCCGACTATTTTCGAAGAAAATGACGGAAAATTTGTTCTCGGAGTTTTTTTTTCTCCAGACAGCTTTCGACTATTTAATTTGCAGTTTTGACAAAGTTTTTTTTATATCATTCAGAAGGCATCGCTATCCTCAGCTCAAATTTAAAAAGATGTTTTCACTGTGATCATTTTTTGTAAAGTTTTGGTTATGGGGGTTTAAATACTGCCAATGTGGGACGATTGAAACGCAATTAATTTCATGCTATAAACGCGTGAGCAGAGATTTAACCCTTTTAGAAGTCTTTCCACACTGGATTAAAACATGCTCTTTAGTCTACTTAGCTTATCTCACTTTTTACATAGCGTGTCGGGGGATGGTTTTAAGAAAAAGTAAAAAAAAAATTGAATTTTTTTTTGAAAATTTCATCAATAGTTTTAACTCAAACGAGGCTTATTTCAGCAAATGTTTGCAATGTTTTGGTCAATACATATCCATAAAGTTCCCGAAACGGTATTTTTGGTCTGTGTTTTTAAAAATTTGACTGCGGTGCAGAAATTTGTGGCAAAATGGGGTCTTTATAGTGTTCTGTGAGCGCTCGGAAAATTAATTTGGTCAAACTAATAAAAAACATCAAATTGGTAACTACTTTTTATACATCCGCGCCCTGTTGCCTTCGAGAAAACTTTAGATCCTCCCCTGTAGTCATCAATTTGGCATTAGTTATAACTACAAAAACTTTACTTGTTTATGATAAAGGAGGATGTTGTGCGTACCAAAAAGAAACATTCCGAATCAATGGACTGCAACGTGGGGTGACACCCGCAGAATACATGCAACAACTAAGTAACTTCTCGAGTCACAACAGACAACTCAACTTTGTTCGGGTACAGTTACATAATTTTTGTTCCGACGTTCGAATAAAACGAAATATTTATGCTTGGTTTTTTTTTATTCATTCAATAGCTTTTCGATGTTTCAACTAATCATTTTTTGACTGTGATTTTTTTTGTGTAATCTAAAAAAAATTGCTATCCTGAGGTCAAATGGAAAAATAATTTCAGCTGTGGTCATTTTTCGTAAAATTATTGTTCCGTCTTTCGAAGAATAGGACGGAAATATTAAGCTCGCTTTGGTTTTTTGTTCTCAAGACAATTGTCGGAGAAATTCAACAGACAAGATCCCAGCTTTCGACAATAATCAATACTATTTTGAATGCTTTTTCTGGCGTATATCCGAATGTGAGCTAAAAACTAAGGAACAACAGAAAAAAAGATATGTATGTTTTCATATTATTTCAGAGCTGCAGAAATTTTGAGAAAGCTTCAATACTATACGGTCGGTTTCGGTCACGCCATAAAATTTTGACCAGGTAACTTGGCAGAAGACTGATTTTTGATCCATAGTCTTGGCGGAGGCTCGTTTTTGCGTGGGATCAGTTATGAAGCTATGAACGTGTTTTCATCTATTCTTATCATTAAATTATTGCTTTTTTGTAATTAATTAAGAATATATTTAAAATAATTACACAGGAGGGTAACTACATGAAGGTGAAGAGGGACGTCCAGGGGCACACGCGCGTTCGCTTCTACCTGGACTTTTTTTTTGCGCGCTCAAATTATTTTCAGGTAGATGCCAGTGCACATGGACGTGCCTTGGTGCGTTCGTTTAGCTACGCTTTGGTGTAATTGTTTTAAAATATTTCTAATTTAATCATAAAAAACATAGACTTAATTATTTGAAAAAAGTAACAAAAAATTCCATATTTTCAGTTTCAATGCGCATTTTTTAAAATCAAATTTCACAGACTAAATTCCATTATATTTTTACAGGTTTTCACGTTTTAAGTTATCAATTAAATTTCAAATGAAATTTCTACTGTTTGAAAGCGTTAGAAAACTAAGAACTTTTTTGGGTCTATTGCCACCTTAATTTATAGTTTTACCCAAGTTTTTACAGATTTAAATTCAGTGGATTTTGAAGAGACTTCTGCTATTTAACAAATTATGAATATCCGGGATCGGCTAAGTTGAATTTTTCACCCAAGTTTCTTCTTTTTCACAAAACATTCTTCCGGAATTATTTCTCCCTTTCATTCGAAAGATAATATTTCCCTGGGCTCAAGCCAAAAAAATATTTGTTTCAACTGTGATCTTTTTTCGCAAAGTTATGAGGGTTTAAATACTCGCAGTTTCGTCAATTTGGGACAATAAACACGCAAATTATTTCGTGCTTTGAACGCGTGAGCGGAGACATTATCCGTCTTAGAGATCGTTCCAAATAAAATTGAAGCATGCTGTTTCAAATGTGCAAAATATATCACTTATATTATATCAATTCTATAATGTGTGGGTAATGTATTTCAAAAACAATTTTTTTGTCATTTCATCATTTTTGCAGCGCTTTTGAATCCATGAACTTAGTAGGCAGCCGGAACATTCAAGGCATCGCTGTTAAAGGATTTATCAGACAAAAATATTCCATTTCAATTCATTACACATAATAAATTCACACCGAGAATTATTATATTGCAATTATTTTTGGTTCGATTGTTTTGGAAATAAAAATATATTATAATCCATTCTATTTGATTTTAGTCTTTTTAAAAAAAACCAAATTCAAGCATTTTGCAGTTTTTTTTTGAATTTTGCAAAAAGTTTTATGCCATGTGTTGTACAGTTACAACAAGCAAAAAAGTAAAAATTCAATATGTTCAACCGCTCCCATTCCCATGTTTACTCAGTTTTTCTCCAGTTTATCAACCACCACCCCCTTGATGAAATAGTTGGAGTTTCGTTTGGTAAGAGGGGCTTGGGCGAACGGCGATCGTGGTAAAACGAGAAAACAAAATAGTAGAGAAATATTAATT
Organism: Symsagittifera roscoffensis; assembly: GCF_963678635.1. Taxonomy (NCBI): domain Eukaryota; kingdom Metazoa; phylum Xenacoelomorpha; order Acoela; family Convolutidae; genus Symsagittifera; species Symsagittifera roscoffensis. The sequence goes on from NC_087066.1 coordinate 65,008,005, forward strand.
GAAATAAAATCTTATGTGAAGTGTAAAAAATTTTGGAACGTAATAAGTATATTTGCGCAAAACAGGAAACGAGATATGTTTATGACAGTTCTGCAAATTTCTTAAATAAACCCCAAAAACAGCAGTATAATCGATTATATTGAATTATGTTGGATTACTCTGACAAAAAAATATGTTTATAATTCATTTTGAATCAATCATAAAAAATTATTTGGATCAATTTCACAAAAAGACTTTTGTATTATAATCCACTTTGAATGCATTATTATTAACCACAATGGATTATATGACATAGAAAATACAAATTATATAATCTATTTTTAATGGATTATAGTCGATTATTTTGTAATTTCAGCGATAGTGTATACAAAAAGACAATATAACAGATTTTGATCCATGGGCGATCGGTGCAGGTGAGCTCAACTTAAGCAAAAATACTTCACCTGTGATTGTTTTCGTAAAATAATGGGGATTTAAGGATAATCATCTTGGCCAAATTGGGACTATTAACGAGCAATATATAATACAATCTACTGATCGTAACGAGTAAAATAGAACCTGAAAATATCAATGGCAAGAGCCCAAATATAAAAAAGATATATCAGTAGTGATTAATGTTCATGAGGTTTTGATTGTTGAATTTCGATATAATTTTTTATTAATTAGGCGACTATTCAAATTAATCCAGCTGAGAAACTACACTAATTTGGATGTCCAGCAATTGAAGCAAACAGCTACTAAGACATCAAATTGTGGGGCAATAGGATAGGACGTTTTTTCTTCAGAAAAATTGCTTCAATGGCATTAATTTTTGGAACGAATATTTTATCAAAACTTTTGGATCTACTTACCAATCTCCACCTATTCAGGAAAAGGAGGAAAGTTTTTAAGTAGAACAAATTAGCGAGTTTTTGACTAGTCAGAATGCAGTAAAATTCGGATTTTAAATAGAACGCATTAGTGATAATTTACGGCTTTTACTTAGAGGGGTTGAACTTATTTAGCAGATACCATAGCAGGTGCGGATTTAGGGGGGGGGGGGGCGTTGCAAGCGGACGCCCCCCCCCCCCCCCCTCAGGGATTCGACACCCTGCCAACCCAAAGGGTCCCCCCTTTGGTACTTTTTATGAAATCCACTTTTGGCCGACCGACCCTAAAATTTTTCTAAAGGCGCCTTCGGCACCAATATATTTGATGGGGGAGCGCGAGCCGAAAAAACGCAATTTTTTGGTCAAAATTTTCCAAAAAGTGCCTAAAAACGCCTTTTTGGACTGTTTTTTTTTTCAAAAATTTGCCTGCAACGCAGAAAGTTTTGGCAAAATAGGGGCAAAACAGTGCTTTGGGAGAGCTCAAAAAAGGTCGTCAAAATTTTCGATTTCTTTTTGAAAATCCGCCCCCCCCCCCTCGAGAAAATCCTATATCCGCCCCTGTACAATAGGGGGATAGTCAAGTAGATCCAAATGTTTATCTAAAATATTTACTTGGAACTCTGCCAGCATAGACATTTCTTATTTTTCTTAACGAGGAAAAAATGTTTCATCTAAGGGCCGTGTCGTCTATTTTACTGAGCGCCGCCAAAATGAGTTGAATCCGAAAAGTGTGTTAATATAGATGCAAAATATACCACTTTGTACTTCATTTTGGTCAAACCCTTTATCATGTAGGGACTCTATATTGGGCAACTATTATCAGTCAACCAAAACTGAGTATTGAAACATCTGAAAAAATGAAATTAGCTCGAAAAAAAACTAGTAAGCTTAGAGTAAAGAATTCAGTATCGGTTGATTACAAAGTTTGCTCTTTAACTGGTGTTAGACTGATGATTTTAAGTGTTAAAAATTGAGTTGTATATGAAATTGCTAAGACCAAAAAGCTTGCCTCAATTTGAATTGATTTTGTTGTGAGGAATAACTCAATATCTCGCCACCCGTAAATAGCTCTCGTTACGAATTGAGCATCAAAGAATAAAATTAGCATTTTAGTTAGAATTGTTTCTTTATGTGCGCCCCGTGCCATCCCACTAAAAGAAAACTTTGTTGCAGTCTTCTAATTTTTCCCGAGGTTTTCTGCATAAAGAGTTCATCAAATAGGAAACTGTTACATCTTTCAGAAAATGTGATTGATTAAAGCTTTTTCACCCCGTGGTCCCTCCATAATGAGAATAACTACTTTTTACAGATTTTGATACTTTTTACAGATTCAGAAGATTTTGAAAAAAAAGAAAAAAGTTCAATATCTTTATTATTGCTTAAAAAATGAAAAAATTTAAATGCTTTTAAACTAAAGTTACTTCGAACAACCTAAAGACCAGAAGGATTATGCAAAGCCTTACCCTGATACGAGCAGTTTCATTTAATTATAAAACCACTGTGTTTGACCTGTGAAAATAATTTATAAAATTTGAAGATATATTAGTTTTTGTAACAGTCGCCTATGAGGCTAAGAATAATAGGCCCTATAGCCACTATCTCTTGTGTTTTTTTACCTCATGCGGTCGGAGCCAATCCGGTTCACTTGCGACATAAGACTGCAATTGTGTTACAGCTTAAAGGCTACTATCAAAATACCCCACTCAAGAAATAAGAACGCCCCCAGTGGCCAGGTCTCTAAATACCTGAAACACGCGAACGCCATTAAAAACAGTATCGGAAACTTAAGTTTACCGTTGGTTTTTATTAGACAGAGGACCTTTGTTCCATTTCAGATCGATCAACCTAAAAACTCACCTTAACTCAACACAATCCCATAAAATGCACGCAAAAAATTTAAATTGGGTACTCACATACCGACTCCACTTCTAGAATTAGGTAATTAATAACCGTATAGCAATTCTAGAATTGATTTAAAGTAATTAAGTTTAACTCGAGAAGTTTTGAAGAAGTAAGTATTTAGTCAAGAAGAAGTTTTGCTCTTTTGACCATTGGGCAGCTTCAGCTGTCCACCTTCCCACTCAAGTGTCATTCTGGTCCAGCCAATCGTTCTTCCTTATCTCTCTTCCTGAACTTTTGATTTTCTGTCAGGAACAAGACATCTCTACTCGTGTCGTTATTCCGGTAAAATTGCAAATAGCATTTTTATTCTCGTATTTTTCTAGTGACTTTCCCGCGATTCTAACTCGAATTTTTTTTCTATTTATTTTAAATTTATTTTGAATTTCCTAAATTTATTTGCATTTTCAGTTGTGAGACACCTGAGCATCACAGGCTTCATTCGAAATTTTAAAAAATATTTTTGTCTCCAAAATTGATATCAAACTTCTAATTCAAGGTCAAATTTCCAAATATGACCGCTGGCACATTTTTTTCTACTTTGTTTCGTTTAACATAAAAAAATTTTATGTTGCGTTGATAAAAAAAACTAATAACTGGCGACTCTTTGACAATTGAAGCTAATTTTAGCATGGTATGCATGTGTGAAAAAGATTGCGAGATCATCTCAGAGCCCTGATTTTTCCAATTTCTTTTCATCTCAGTGTCTTCTGCGTTTTAATATAACTTAGTTGATTTAAATTCTCAAATTTTTTCAGACAGTTTGAGCAATAAATAGATTTTCTTTTTGTTCGCCAAACTTCATGTACTTCAAATCGGAAATTTTTTTCGAATTGTCTAGTATCCGCTGTGGTATTGATTGTCTGTGAAACATAAATGTTGAACTATTGGTAGCATTCAAACTTGAATTATGACTTGTGTACAGAAAATCGAACATGCAGTCAATACAGAACCTTGTGACAGAACTCCGCATCAATTTGTTTTGTGAATAGTATTTTTCATCTAGATTGAAAAACAAATTGTTTTTTCTGTCTTTGAGTTTTTTGGGGACAAGCGCCTGAAATCCATTTGTCCATAATTGACAAAAAGTCATGTATAAATGGTGCTTAGACAATTCGACCACAGTCAGTTCTGCCAATTTGAAATTCAGACAATTCAGCTAAAAATATACAGACAATTCAGCCTGAGACAATTCAGCCAGTTTTACAAAACGCTAGATACGGAAGAAAAAATCGGTAGTGAAGTTAATTCTCAGTTTAAGATCGCCGGTGAGCGCGCTATGCGCGCGTCGGCGCTTTGCGGCAATACCTTGATCTGAATTTCGTTGTAGTATTGGTGATCCTAACAACTTTTTTTTGCCTAACTCAAATTGCGTTTAGAGTTTTATCTCGAGTCAATGAAATGAGTAGCAAAGTAAGCAAACAGTGAAGTCCAAAATAGTTCGAATCTCCAACATTGGGAAGATTGGTTAATTAAACACAACTCGGTTTGGAGATGAAATTGGAGTTGATATTCGCACAACTTAATTAGAGATGCCTAAAATGAACTTGGAACTTAAGACTAGCGTCGTCAGAGGAAGAACTCAGTTGAGACCTTACGAAAAGAGTAGCACAGTAAATATCAGGACTTGTAGGGACGACATAACTCTAACTATAACTAAAACTCAAATAGTCAACCATTATAGAGAATAGCAAGTAGCCTACCCTTAGGCAGAACAATTGGGCTGTGAGAGCGAGCGGTTGGTTCTCAGTTAGTTAGAGAATAAGAAGAGAAAAGCTAGCGGATAGTTGGTTCTCAGAGTTAGAGAACGAGGAATTGAGAAGTTGAGAGATCAGTTAAAGTACCTCAAAGGAATAGTGATCCATCGGGACACTATTTATTTTAGCAGGTCGAACTGAGAGACAGTGAGGAATGACTGTGAGTAATTCGTTATTTAGGATTCTCTAGAGAAGAGAGAAAGGTTGGCTAAGTAAGTTGGAAATCGAATTGCAATTAGGCAATTGTGTTGAATGATCGCGGACCCTTTCCTTTAGACTAGATTACTAGATTATATTCGTGCCGCCTAAAGTTTTCTGTATTTGAACCAACAATTATCTAAATTTAATTACTACTGGACATTTTTGCGATGGACGAGAGTGAGCAATATAGCCTCAAGAGCAGCATAAAGAGGGGGCAATTAACAGAGTACAGTACAGAATAACCAATTCGGGATTGTGGATGGTAGTGAATCTCGGTTGCCCCGCTGAATTCATTACCAAAGGGACCACTTTGCGGTGCCGTTAAGTTGGAGTGTGTGAACGGACCTAGAGAAGCAATCCCTGAAAACTACATTCGTATAGAGTCCTACCCTCTGTTCGCAAGCTCACAACACGTTGGCGCGACTACGGCGCGGTCACAATTATTTGCTGAATTGTCTTTGGCCGAATTGTTTCGATGCTGTTTAAATAAATCGAACGCTTTTTCAAAGTCGAGAAAACAGACAACTTCGAAAAGTAAAATGTGTTTCTGAATAACTTCGAAAAAAGTAAAAATTCAATACTCAACTATACAGAATAATTTTTTTTTCGCAAAAAAAAATTACGAGTTCTGTTTTTTTTTTGAAAATCGATATATCAGTTATTAAGTGCCATAATAACGTACTTAATAACGGATATACCGATTTTCAAAAAAAGCAGTCCTCGTGACTTTTTTTTGCAAAAAAATTTATTCTAATAATTGAGTGTTGAATTTTATAAGAAATACATTTTAGTTTTTGAATTTGTTTGCTTTCTCGACTTTAAAATTCAGCCTATCTCGTGTTCGTCTTACCCTAAAAAGAGAAAAAATTCTTTGAAATAATTTTTAAATTAAAACTTTTGCTATGATAACACTGATTATTTTTAAGATTATGGCACAAAATCCGGGTATTCTTAACTTATTTCAGGTATTTTTCGACAAATCAAGTTGTCTGAACGTGCTGACAAAATTAAACTTCGGTTTGGGCAATTTGAAGATATCGGGCGGAGCACTTGAGAGGGACTACTCACTGTACGTCCCCGGATCCTCCTCTGTGTTTCTATTCCCCTGGCAGGACCTGCGCAACTTGCTCACATTTGATTGGTTCAAACTGAACGTTGTCTGCAAGGAACAACCCTGGATCTGCCGATCTTTTCCTCCTGCATAGAAATATCAAAAAAAAAATTTATTGTTTAAAGTTTAGCTGCAGATTGAAAAAAAACTGTTACAACAGTTATGTAAAATGTCATATAAGAGGGTAATATTTGTAGAAATTAGCAAGATAGATCAAAGAAAGTGAAATTTTTTAGATACTTCCAACGCAGCTGAGTGGAAACTAAAATAAACAGCCTCGCCGCTTTTCCATGAATAGCTCTCAGGGTTCAAGATTTTCGGTCAAAATCATCAATTAGTGTTTTATTTTGATTCCAAACTGTACATTCTGTGCATTGTAAACGGATTCCGCAACGGAACAAAATCAGATTTTTCTCTGGAATCCAGATACATACAGACACAAAGTTGTGCGCCTATCCAGTGCACAGTTTGGCCTCGTAATGTTTGCTTTGAGATTAGGTTTTTTGAGAAATCAGGGTCCTCACTGACTTTTTCAGTTTTGAGAAACTTTGAAGTAAATGTTCTTACTATTTTGCACTATTTTGAACCAAAGTAGTTTGAACGTTTTAAATGAAATTTCTTCGTGCACTGAAAAGACAACAAGGACTTTGAATGATCAAAAAACATAAATAACTGTGATCGAATTAAAAAAAGAACTCTATTTGAATATTTTAACTGAAGATCTCCGCCCTCAGGGGCAGCGGTGGATTTTTTGAGACAACAACTTCTCAGAATTTTGAACCCCCGCCCATCCCAAGTATCCCCTCACACTTTTAAGACACCCATTTTGCCCGACCAAACTCAAAATTGATCTTTCTGAAGAGGTTTTCGGGGTCAATGTTTACTAATTTTTGACCAGTTTTTTATTTGGCTGCGGCGCATATGTGATAATAGCGTCCTCATTAAGGTGTCTGGGCAGGGGGCGGATCTAGGATTTTATCGAGAGAAGGAGGCGGATTTTCAAAAAAGAAGAGTTTAAAAACCCTTTTTTGAGAAACATTTTGCACCGCAGGCAATTTTTTAAAAAACAGGCAAAAAGGCGGTTTTTTTTTAGAAAAATGTTGATCAATAAATGCGTTTTTTTTCGGCGCGTGCTCCCCTTCCAAATTATTATATACTGGCGTTATATAATAGGTTTAGTCAGCCGAAAATGAGTTTCATTAAATAAAACCAAAGGGGGACCCTATGGTCGGTAAGGGGGTCGAATCCCTGATAAGGGGGTCCGCCAACATACCTCCCCTCCCACTAAGTCCGGCCCCTGGTTCTGGGAGAGCTCGGAAAATTGCTGAAAAAAATCGATAAAGTTTCCAATAGACAGTTCGTCAAACTTGAAATATTTGAGTAGAGAATAGAATCTGATTTTGTTTACAGCAGAAAATCGACAGAGTTAGTATAATCAATATTAATTATTTTTGCAATTTTCATCCGAAAACAAAAAAAAAACAAATGTTTTGAGTAAAATTTAACAAACACCGGAAAAAATTAGGCAAAATTGGTCTTTTTTCATCGTCTCAGTGTAGATTAGACAAAACACTAGTTTTCCACAAGCGACTTCGGCTCGTCCTGTAACTAAGTACCACTTACCAAATAAACACAGCACCAAACAAGTTTTGTAACAGGATGAAAGCCGTATACCTTAAGGAGAAATTATTTTGGAGCTTGATGTTTAACAATTTTTTTCAGAAAGAAAATGGATATTCAATTCTTATTTTGGAGCTTGATGTTTAACAATTTTTTTCAGAAAAAAAATGGATATTCAAAACTAAAACGAAAGAAGCCGTAACCGACGCGGACAAAACAATTATGCAGGCCAAGACTATTGAGGTATTATTTGATATAATCAATACATACCTTCTTTGTTATGAAAAGTGGAATAAAACACCATTCGTTACTAAGAAAATTAGGAACATTTTAACATACAAGTGGACATAACATGAAAATATTTTAAGAGATTCAAAAAATGACAAGTGCCGATACCATATTATTTATACAAATTTCCAATTTCACTTTTTGCAGATTTATCATTTAGAGGCATAGATAGAAGAACTTCCCGAAGACAAACGTATTTTATCATTCTATTGAAAATATCATATTAAAGTGGAACGAAAATGTCAACTACTGCTAAAAAACTTTGTGGGTTGATTTCAGAAATAAAAACACTTGGTTACAACTTAATAAGATCACTACATCCTATGTATCTTTATATTTTTCTTATCTGTGGGATAGAAGAAGGAGACTGTCGCACAGGTACTACAATAATCATTCAGTTGTAACTCAATTTCAAAATTTAAAAAAAAACGAACAAATGGAAAAAATCTAGTTCGTTCAGATATACTAACTAGAAGTGTTAAATTAAAAAAATCTTCAAAAACAGCAAATGAAATCTGAATGAAAACCAAGAAAAAATCAATTTAACAATAAACATCACTTTCTTGTTGATGATTTTGAAAGAAAAAGAATGTGACGATTTGTTCCCAATAGTAAAACAAACTAGACCAAGATTAACCCAAATTGAAATCTCCAAGATTGACGAAAAAATAATCTAAGTAGCAAATGAGAATAAAATAAGAGCGTTGGCTTATGACTGATATGAGCTAAACTGTTTGGAAATATCATCAATAAACCAAAATAGGAAGATTTCAAATACAACATTTCCCACTAGCCTCAGTTAGGAAGAATTACAACCTTGTTAATCTGAAATGTATTTTGAATTAGACAACATCCCGACCCAAAAAGGAGAAACCATTCAAGTTAAACCCTAGAAAGCCAAGCAAATGTATTAATTTTGGAAACAACAAGACGGAGAACTTTTTGAAAATTTCATGTTAATGGCTAAACAGCATTCACACGAGAAAACTGCTCCTAAAAATTTAGCAAAAACCTGGTGTCTGAATCTTTATATGAAAGGAAAGAAGATGAAGAAGAAGAACTGTTTTCTCGATGTTACTTATTTTTAAATCAGATGAATTAACTCTAAATACACCAATAACAAAGAGCGGACGGCTAATGAACCCATGAGTACTGCCATGTGATGCCCTGACTGAATTTGATTGAAATCAATTTAGATACAACAGATAAGAAAACTTAGTTACAGAAATAATTAAGACTAAATGCAACAACTGAAGAAAAAGATCTTGCAAATGCCAAAAAAAACATAAAAAGAGTATATGGCATCATCTCAGCAAGTTGTGCATCTACTGAACAAAAGATGGTTTAAATTGAACGACATTAGGTTTACTGTAGCATAACATAACGGAGTTACAATTTATAAGACTTCTTTTGCTGAAAAACAAATGAAAACCCGTTAGAGGTAGGTACCTGCAATCGGTTTCCTTACAAAACTTGAACTTGTTCACATAGCGTTTACTGCTTCTGCTAATTGTGTCTCATCCCCTAGAGCCCCTCTAAGGGGCTCTAGGGTGTCTAGGGCCCATTCAAATTCATTTAATGGGGGCTTGAGAGTCAGTAGACACCTAACTGAGCCCATGCGGCAGTAAAAGCGATTTTGCAGCAGACTCACGCGTCTGAGTTGTTCCCTTGAAGTGTTAGTTTATTTAAAATACAAATCAATACAGTTGACAAAAAAATTTCTGAGAGCTAAGACAATTTCAAAGATGAAGAAAAAACAATTAATCTGAAAAATAGTAAGTCAGAGCAAAAAAAAAGATCCAGTTTCAAAAGTTTCGAATCAATTAGTCAAAGAAAACAAAAACTAATAAAAATCATCTTCGGCAATCTAGAATTTTATCATGACTCATAAACAAAACTGAAAGTTGGCCTTTGAAGAAATTGTTTTCGGCAACAAAAAAGTATCTGATAACTCGGTAACAAGATATAAAATTACGTGTTCCAATGCAACTTTTTAAAATACTATTTAAAATTGCATATCATTATCACCTTTCAGATTATGTAGCTAGAGAAAAAACTATATCAAGCACTCTACATTTTTTTGCCAGTAGTGTATGAATAGATAACATATCTTATAGCAGCATATCTCGAATGTCAAAAAATAACTATTTTTTTTTACAAAAATGGTATTGGAAGAACAGACAGAAACTAAGAAATTGCCAGTCACACAGCACATTTTGACCAGAAAAGACCCATAAATCGAACATCAAAAAAAACCCACTGCAAAAAGATTGTATAATTTTTTCCATGATTATTACAACTATATCCGCTAAATTCAACAACGGCAACCAAAACTATCAAAACTTACAGAATGTATACTAACATCTGGAACTCCAAAAATTGATGATCGAGCAGCGTTTTTGAACAGCGTTTGCACTAATTGATTTCATGAAAATAGAATAACGCACGCTCCTAGAGCCATGAAAAAAAGCCAAAACTGGAAAACAAGCCTTTCGTTACCGCATTTTTTTGACTAGCAAATTGAATAGGAAAAAATTAGCTCCGACAGTAGTGTTAGCGCTTAACACCATTATCAAAACTAGTAGTTGATTGACAACAAACAAAATTTTTCTATTCTGTCCAAAAAACCACAACTTTTTTTCCTGAAATGTAAGTTTCTTTTTTTCCTGAAATCAACTACTTTTAATTAAATAAGAATCAATTTTTTTTCCTGAAATCAACAACATTTAATTAAATAATAATCAATTCAAGTATATCTCTAAAACAGCAAATAAGCAAAATTTGGAAACGGATGCAAGGATTCATGGACAAAATTTTCTGATACAAAACAAAACAAGAGAAAAAAATTAATCGTGTCAATGCAACTTTTTACAAGATTATTTAAACTTGCATACTGCTATCAATAATAGGATCATGTAAGTAAAGAAAAAACTATAGCAAAAACTGTACAAACACATTTTTTTGCCACGAATGTATAAATAGATAACATATCTCATAGCAGTATGTCTTGAATGTCATAAAAAAAAATTTTACAAAAACAGTTTTGGAAGGACGGACAGACTCTAAATCAATCCAATTCACACAGTACACTTTGACCACAAAAAACCTATAGTTCGATTATTAAAAACATTACATAAAGATTGGATTTTTTTCTCGTCTCCGGTAAGCCCAACAACGGCAACCGAAACTATCGAAACTAAAGAAATTATACCAACATCGTGAACTTCAACACATGATGAACCAACAGCGTTTTTGCACGACATTTGCACTAATTGGTTTCATGAATCTAGAAAAAAGCGCGCTGCTAGAACGGCCTATTTACCAAGAAATTGAATAGGAAATAATCAGCCCCGAAGTGGCGTTAGCGCATAATACTACTATCAATGCTGGTGGTTGATTATCGCCAAATGAAATTATTGTATTCTGTCGAAAAAACCAAGAAAAATTTTCCTCAAAGTAGGTTTAAGAAGAATTCAGAAGTAATGTTTAATCCGGAAATTTTTCAAAATCTCCATCTGCATAAAAAATACCCTACGGAAATCAACTAATAAAGCAAATCAACCTTTTGTAAAACAAAAAAATATCAATTCAAGTATATCTCTAAAACAGCATAGAAGCAAAGTTTGGAAACATATGCAAGGATGCATGGAGAAAAATGTCTTATAGAGAATCATTCTCTGAGAAAGGAAAAACTATATTATCAGGTCCATATACCAGCATAATATCAGGTCCATATACAGTCTTAAAAAAGGTTACTATAAAGAAAAAATAAAGTCATTATCAGGTCCAAATACAGTTCTTATCAGGTCCATATACCAGCTTAATATCAGGTCCATATTCCAAATCTTATTATCAGGTCCATATACCAGCTTAATATCAGGTCCTAACACAGTCTTAAAAAGGATTACTATAAAAAACTATTAAAGTTAATATCAGGTCCTATATAAACCTAAAAAATATTACTATAGTAGTTTTTAAATTCAATTACATTTCGACAACAAATTTGAAAAAGTTTCACAGAAAAAAATTTTGTAGATTATTTACTTAATTAAAAAAACGCAACCAGGCATGTTAAAGGTTTTTTTCATCATTTTTTATATTAAACTTTTCAAGGAAACTTAAAGTAAGCAACATATAAAATTAGCTACAACCCGATAAACAGTAATTTAATCAAAACTTTACATGGTTATACACGCAAAAAATCATAACTGAACCTTATTTATCAAACTTATAACTATGTCTTATTTATCAACTCAAAAAAACATTTGTTTCAAAAATTTTTTACAGCTGGTCAATAGTTTGGACAGAACAGAGTATTCAAACAATGCTCATACAACTTACAGTCAATTCAACAAACATGTTTTTTCCAAAAAAAAACATAAATAATACTATCGAAAAAACTTAATAGAAAATTCTTCTTAAAGTTTTGCACCCTTTTCGACAATTCAAATAAATCTGTTTGTTAAGAAAATGCTCTTAGCAGGCATCCAAAGTTTTAACCATTACTAGCCCACATCAATGAATGCGAAAGAAAAGTATGCGCTTAACCAAGTATCACCTCGTAAAATTCGCCCAGAAAATCTTTGTACAACATTTTATAAACATTTTCTGAAACATTTTCGAGAACCTTATAGCAAGTATGTCGCCCAGTAATGCGTAAATTTGAAGATTTGAGCACATTCATCGATCCTTCAAAACTTGATCATGACTACCTATAAAAATCTTTTACAACCAAAAGGCTGCGCAAAAGCTGCAAAATTAATAAGTTAACAGTGAATGAAGTTGATTACCCTCACAAATTAAATTTTAAAACGAATGAAACTAATCTACAACACAGAAATGAAAGAATAACACTAGAGAACGACGTGGAACAGTGGACAAGTTAAACAATACACCTACCAAATACACATGCACTAAGTAAAGCTACAAACAAAATAAATAAAAATTTTCCATGATATCCCACTACCATGCCTAATACTCAAGGGCAAAAGACTTTTTCCAAATGCTTATACATAAGAGGTACCCGAAAATTGCGTAGTCAAAATTATGTTTTCTCAAAAAGTGAAATCAGCCAAGTATGCCAATAATTAATACCAAATTCATTATTCTTTACTGAGCGAGGGATCCGTACGGAGTTGTCTACAAGTAAAAATTGCCTAAGCAATAATTAGTCGGAAATCGGCATTAGGCTAGCAGCATTATTATTTTGATTGCATGATCGATTTCATTTCGGGCGGTTATGACATGGAAGCTGGTAAATCCAGAACCTTGCTCCATAATAATAGAAACTATTGTCAAATGCAAAAAAAACAGTCAAGTAAGCGTGAAGTTTTGGAATTACCCCCTAGGAAAGATCATCTGTACAACCAACTAAAATTATTGTTTTAACAAACATCGGGATCCTCTTTGGCACCAATTAAGAACCAATGAAATTTATTAGGAACTTCTTCATCTGGTTAAGAAATTAAATTTTTAATGTAATTACTGCCAAACATCCTTGGCTTTTCAAGATGCCCTTATAACAGAATCACTGAGAGCTAGAAGGAACAAAAATAACGCGTTCTCAACAAAATACACTCATGATCTACTCCATGTCCTATAGCAATATTTGTTTTTGATAAATTTTTTGAACAATTATAATGGGTACCGATCTATTATAATAAGCAAAAACTGTTTTATGACCCCATTATGTGCCTTTGTTCATCTACCAACAAAATACAAGGCCATGGCGTCTATGAAACTGCCTTCCAACTTGATTTACATAATAAACTATTTTGATAAAAATTTAACGACGACACTTGTCTCCTTCAAGGCTCTTTCAGTTTTTCCTTGCAAGTATACGCCACAAAACGAAATATCCCGTATACGATTCACGACGCGCAGGCACAGATAACCCAAAACATAAGAAAGCTTCTGGCATTAAGTCATTCATAATATCGCATCTTTAAAAGTTTTTTTTTAATTAGAAGATTTTATCTTCAAATCCAACATATGGATTAATTGTATTCCGATGCACTCTCCGTCTAGAGAACTTCAGTCGAGTAGATCAAAACATATAAAATAGTAGTTCATAACCAACACACATGCTATAGATAGTATTTACCAAAATAGTTTTATAATAATTATTATGGGAAAACGTCCTACAGCACTCCTATTATAACAGAGCGTTGAAATTGAACCTGGAACGTATCCTTACCTCTCAGATCAGATTGACCCATTTGCAACAAATCAAATTCATAGCCCCATTTTAATTTTTTCTGTTTAACAAAACAAACTCAGAAAAATAACTATAAGTTAAATGTTTGTCGGTTTTTTAAACAGAGATATTATATGGTTGATAAAACCATTGGATTTTTCAGAAAAATTAGTCACAAAACATACAGCTGTCAACTCACCTGAAATAAGAACTAAAATTTTTGTAAGCCTTCTGGTAGTGTTGTTTTCTCAAAAAATTGTTCAGCAAACAAAAACTGTTTCATCTTATAACAAATGTAAATATACTTGATTGTTCTTCCAAGGCAACAGGTGAATCAACCGTGAAATTTACACTGACCTTCTTCTTTTTAATGGACAAAATGTACACTGAAATCCGATTTATCTCATTGACGACGCAAATAGCTGCTAAAACTTGAGTTCATTGTCCGAGTAATCAAAATAAATGCTCATTGATGCACTTGGAAAACAGATTCTTTTTATCATACAATTTTCAATACACTACAAAAAATATTCAAGCAAGTGGCGGTAGCTGAGTTACCCACCTCAACATTATATATCAAACTGCAGTTTTTTGCTTATGATGATCATCAAAATCACATTGAGGACTTCTTGATACCCACAAAGTTGTCCCAGTCATTTTTAAAACAGCAACAACTCAACGCATGAAGAAAAAACAATTGCTCAACTAATTGTACATCAGCGCTCTTTTGTTGTAAACAAACATTTCAAATTTGTGTTTGTTTTCATGTTTTTTGAAGCTAAATGGCCCCATAATGGTATTATTAAACCAAGTAAAAATTTTGGCATTTAATTTTGTTTTCGGCTAGTACAATTTCTAATCAATTTATTTGTTATGTGAACAATCTTGAAAACTGATCTAGCATCCGACTGTCCTATTTGACCGGAGACGTGCCAAACAAGAAAAAAACTCAAAAAACCATCCTCTCCAACCTCTCCATTCACTTCGCACGCTTTGTTTTTAGCAGATGACATTTAGAACGAAATCTCTTTTCGTGGAAATTTCGTGCCCTTTTTGTAGGCAAATGATTCACCTGTTTATTTGACAAAAAAAAAGAGGTGTCTCTAACTTTTACAATAAACTTGATTAACTTTTACCGTATGCGCATAAGTTGTTGAAAAACATATGTTCAATCTGTTGCTCACAAGTGTAAATCAGTAAATTATGGGCCAAACTTCTGTATTTAAAAAAAGCTATTATACATGAAAAAAATAATCTCGGTGTGAAATAGACATTCAGTTTTATCCTAAAATTGTTATTTACTATAGCGACCATATAACCGGCAAAAAGGAAAAAAAACCTTGTTGCGTATTCTAAAAAAAGTTCACGAATATTTCGACACCATCTCGACGTTGAGGACGTTCCAATTCATCTCAGCTCCAAAAAACCAAAGAACTCCCTAAAATACGATGACTAAGAAATGACATCCAAGTGCCCTATAAGCTTCGAAAAAAAAGAAAAACGATTTAGTCGAGAATTTTAATTGCAAAAGGTTAAAGCTAGCCTTTCACAAAAAATGTATCTTTTGCTACTTAACACTAAATAGACAAGTTAGGTTGCACATGAACAAGTTTCTTTGTCCACAATGCCGAGAGGAATCAGAAATTAGTAAAAAGTCAGAAATTAGTACAAATCCTATTGCCAACTGTGCGATAACTCAATTAAAAAACAATACTTGACATTCTAAAAGCTCAAATTTTTTGTTAATGCCAACAATTCAACAAAAGATTTCTACCTATCCAACATCAAATTTGACAGATAAGCAGCAAATTCATCGAATTTTTATTAATTTCAATTTAAAATTTGTTTCATGCCATTTGCAAAACTTTTCTAAAACCTATTCAATTGACCCTTCATTGTTCATGGCAAACATCAAAACGAAACGAACTGCAAAAACAGCACAAAAGCTAAGCAGATCATCACCCACCTGGTTGTACAGACTGCGATAAAGTAGAAAAAGTGTCATTCGCCTAATACTAACAATTTACACACTGTCTTTTTCCAGTTTTCCAAGTTCGGTTTATGCGACGGAGTGGCAAAATGTAGACATAATGGTTCACAAACAGCATAAAAAACCAGTTATCAGCATCTGATATCTGATGAAAACGTCAACTGATCATAAAGTTTGCTGTAAATGTCAACACCAACAGCAAAAAAAGTGCCTATTTTGACTTTCCCGGCCCTAGGAATTAATTTTATTTCCAAAGGCAAAGTTGTTTTTTTTCCTTAGATTTGACTCACTGTTTTTTTGCTTTTTTAAAAACTTTCTTTTCTTTGTTTTACGGAAATAATTTGTCTTCTTTTTTAAAAAAAATTTAAAACACCACTCAAAAGTTCAAAGAGGAAAAATTGCAACTTAAACGCCATAAAATTTCTTTTCCTTTTCCCCTATTAGGACCTCATAATACGCTATATTTACCAATAACTTTAACAATTTTCTACAAAGTAAGATTGAGAAAGAACAATTTGTAACCGGTTTTTCTATTCTAATCCTAATTATTTATAAGAAAGGAGTCTGTGGTAAGCTTTTTTAATACCCAAGGTGAACAATTAAAAAAAGATTCGGGGTTAATTAAAGCCCTAATTACTATTTTGTTTGCTTTTACATAAAAACTTTTTCAAAGAATTTGAGTTGCCTAATTTTTGCAGAAAGACAACCTTACAAAAATGGCAGAGCGGAATAGAATTCAGAACTCGAAGAGTAGAGAAATATTACGTCCCTCAAGTACACCTGAAACCAAATAAAATATGTTGAAACTGCAGGCGACTTTTACAGCTACTGACTACATCCATCACAACCCTGCTCGCCTAAAATTACCTCACAACGATAATGACAAATAAGTACATGACAAGTTCATAAGAAAATTCTTTCAAAACCAAGGAGAAAACTTCGAGACAGCACTTCACAAAACTTTGAGAATTATTGTTGCTCGCACCCTTCAGTGCGATCACAGCTCTTCCTGTAATCAAGAAAAAGACAAGGGCCGGCTAATGAAAGCTTTAAAAAGACTACCAGTTAAAAAAAAAAAAGCGAAAAGCCAAAAAACGTTCGCAAGAACAGTTGGAGGAGGCCAAATAAATCAAAAGGAATCTCAGGCATGCGGCCTCGGAAAGAAAATTCGGAAATTTTTCCAAGTAACAATTGCAGGACTTTTATGATTTACTTTTTAAAATTATACCTTAACGTCGAAGCTAAAACAATGTTCTTTTTTTACCTGTATTAATAATAAAACAAAAGATGTTGATGGGAATACTTTTACCACTGGTTAACTAATAAAGGTGACGGAATTGCTAAAATAAAATAAAAGGATGTTGTTTTATTTACTTACATAAAATTCGAGTAGTTTTTTTCCTTTTGTTCCGACTTTCGATACGAAAGTAACGGAATACTTGTGCTCGGGGTGGGTTTTTTTTTCTTCAGACAAATTTCGACTTTTTAACTAGCCATTTTTGACGGAATTTTTTTATATCATTCAAAAGGTATTGTTGTCCTGAGCTTATATTTGAAAAGATATTTTACTTGTGATCATTTTTCGTAAAGTTATGAGGGTTTAAAGATTGCCATTTTGGCCATTTTGACCAATTTGGGACAATTAACGCGCAATATAATTCGCGCTATTAACGCGTAAGCGGAGATTTAATTCGTCTTATAAATCGTTCCAAATTGGTTGAATGAAGCTTATTTGCCATTATTGATTTGTTACAAGGAACGAAATCTATCTTTTTGTACTTTATATGGCGTGTGGGGGGATGATTTTAATAAAAATTTTCAAATTTAAAAGAAAAAAATTCATTTTATTCATTTCATTTAATTTTTTTTATCTTTTACTGCTGCTCAATAAACCTTAAAAGGCAGTCGGAACATTCAGGGTTTCGCCCTGATACGAGCAGTCTTGTCTAATTTTGTTACTCAATAAAGTAAGCGTTTGTTTTCTTAACTTTTCTAAAGTTAAAAATGAACGTTTTTTGACCATCGAATTGGATATGAATCAAACAACAATAAATAAGACTTTAAAAATTAAATGCATATACCCAAGGTGAACCCAATTGTTTCAAAATAAATAACTTCGAGAAGGGCAAAGATTGGTTTATAAAAAATTGAACGGATGATCAAGGAATCTTAATTTTTGTCTTCGACGCGTTTTAATGATTTGCAGTTTTGATTGCGTATATAATGTTTAAATGAGCTCTGTTTTTTTTCTAACTTTTCAAGACTAGATCTTTATTTTTTCAGTTTCTAAACGGAATTTTTGAAAGATGCCAATTCTATTAAATTTGATAAAAGGCGAACGTTTTGATCAAATTTCAATGGATGATCATGGAAACTTATTATTTGTCCACGATGCTAGTTGTTTTGACCATTATATTAGCTTTGAAAACAAATGACTCCTCCACTGCTCTGTCTATTGAATTTAGTAAGGCAGGTGAAAATCATCTGAGTTCCCTCAGTTGTTCTAAGGTTTGATTTTTCAAAATAAAAAATCCAAAAGAGTTTAAACTTGTGTCTCCTGGTCAAAAAAAGGATAAGAGAATAAAGGCGGATTGAAACTGCAGGCGAGGAGTAATTTAACCCAAAACTGCTTCGGATGAGTCGACCTGCTTTTCATTTTAATCTAATTTATCTGCCCATCTGATCTAAAACTGAGGGAAACTACTTTTTTAAAAAGAACTTGATCCTTCCAAAAAGTAATTCGGATAACTACTCTTGGGCCTGGCAGATTACCTTTATGATTATCTGACGGAGTTCACCTATCTCAAAACGAGCAGCGGAATAGCGTCTCCTCCTAACTTTTTCTCCGATTTTGTCTCCCGCAATTTTTGCACAATTAACTTGAAAGAGCTTTAAAAAACTTTTCGTCACCTTGGTATAAGTTACCAATAGATGAACAGCTGTGTCTAATCTATTATAAACAGTTAATTTTAATCATCTTATAGATTTATCCGTTTTGATAAATCCTACTTTTTTTCCAGAATAAAATCGACTATTTTCTTAGACAAAACCAGTAATAAAATTTATACTTTTAGTTACTGATGTGTCTTGGCTATTGTTCTAGTTTGCGGTTTTTCTGCTGATTTTTTCAGCTGCTGGAGCTATTGAACGAAATAGCTGACCGGGTTTCTTCAAACTGATTTAGTGATTGCAGCTAATAAAGTTCAACTACATATAATTTAGCTCAGTATATAGAAAAGATCATTTTGGGCCATTTGGTGCATAAAACCATTAACTTTGATCGATTATTCTAAAACTTCGATCAATAAAATTTGGGAATTTGCAAATTGGCCAAAAATTTCATCGAATCAACAACCGCAATTGAAATTTGTGTTCAAAGCGTTTCAGTTAATAAAAATATGTACTGAGTATTTGATTGAAAGTTAAATTTTAAAGGGAAATATTCAGTAGTTGGCTTGCTCTCAGTTGCTGTGATTTATCCTCACCTTGATCAGAGAAGAATCTAAAATTTTCTCAATGAGTGTCAGTTTTTCCAAAGCTTAAATTTTTTGGGTCCAGCGCTTTCCTTCAACATTATTATATACTGCCATAAGCGACTTTAGGAATTGTAACCATTGAGATCGGGCACCAGAACCAGTACAAAGAGTGAGGTTTTTGTCTCTAAACGCAGATGAGAAATAAAAACAAGCAATGCGCCAGAAAACAAGTCTTCTGCCACTGGAAGATGGTTCAAGGAAAAAGGAGGCCAATTGCACAAAAGAAAGCTTAGAATTGCTTAGAAATCAGAAAGAAGCTTACCTGTATCACGGTAATCCGAGAATTGTTACGTACCTCAAGTTTTCCTTGAAACCAAATTTCATCCTGTTGAAACTGCGAGGGTTTTTTTTACCGCGGTAACCGCCTCTGCTGACTACACAACCTTGCCGGCTACAAAACTAATCGGCAACGATCATTTTACTTAATACTCGACACAGGTCTTCTAACACAAGAAAAGAAATTCCAAAGACTATCCATTAGAATGGGAAGAAACATCGCTGTTCGTCAAGTTTAGCGGGATGACGGCTTTTCACGAAAATGAAGAAGAAAACAGAGCGGCTAGCAAAAGTACTAAAAATACCTCAAATTAAAAATTAAGGAAAGTGAATAACCACAATGGATTGCAGAAACACTTTGAGGGGGTTAAAAAGATAATGACTCTCAGGGACAAACACGTGGCTGTGGAGAAAAAACTCTAAGAAACCTTCCAAGTAGAGTGCTTGAAGTTTTTTCATTTCCATCCGAAAAGTTATTTTAACCTTGATACTCAAACATGTTATTTCAACTTTCTTAACATCAAATCAATACCTATTTGAGGAATTGCTTTCACAACTGATCATCTAAAAAAGAGTGAGTTGTAATAATGGAAAAGCTACAATAATCTAAAAGGCTGCTGCTTTAAGTGATGTTTCTCTTCTCTCAATTTAAGTGAAGTGATGTTTCTCTTCTCTCAATTTATCCCCTTTTTAAACTAAGTTTTTTTTACTTTCAAATTCGGTACCATTTTCTACTGAACGACGAATTTTAAATTTTTAAAAGCGTAAACCATATTTCTTACTTTTTGTTTTGAAAACGATTTTTTTTTTGTTTCAAATTACAAAGTCTTGAGAAATTGCAAAAAAATTTTGTAAAAAATTAACGAATAATTAAGCAATATTATTAACTATTCCCGACACAAGTTCAATGGTTTTTGTAATTTTTTGACTTTGAAAACAGTTGAAGCCTCCAATACTTCATACCACAGATGAAAAATTATTTCAAACAATTGAAACAAACATGTCTGTTTAATTATGCGAAATCAATAAGATCGCAATTTTCGGTTTTCAATCAAACGGAAGATGAAAGATTAGAGGAAGAGTGAAATCTAATCAGCAAGTGCAGAATTGTTTTTGATTTAATTACTTCGGATGAGCCGGCCTGAGGTTTCAGTTGACTCTAATTTTTTTGCCCAACTGTTGGTTGAAAAAGTTTCATTTTTCTCCTTTATCCTTTTCTGTAAGAGTTTCAATTTCATAATATTTAATTGTATTTTTTGAATTACTTGATACATTAAATGGATTTAAAAGAAAATATTTTTCCTGAAACATTTAAATCCTTCTAAAAAGAACGTCGTAAAAAGAAGTATATCCTTGGGCCTGACAGACATTGTTCCATGGCGGACTGACGGAGCACTCTTTCCTCAGAACGATCAGTAGAAAATCATCTCCTTTCATTTCTTCTCCAATATCTTCTAACAAGATATTTGTTTATGAAAACAAAACAAAACATTATAATAAAATAGAATTCCCT
This sequence comes from Symsagittifera roscoffensis, assembly GCF_963678635.1. Lineage (NCBI taxonomy): Eukaryota > Metazoa > Xenacoelomorpha > Acoela > Convolutidae > Symsagittifera > Symsagittifera roscoffensis. The sequence goes on from NC_087066.1 coordinate 65,029,261, forward strand.
CACCATGATTAAAAATAACAAAATTAGAACAATTGTGTCTAATCTTAAAAGATTTCGATTAAATCATTCTTTTAATTTATCTATTCATTAAACATCATTTCAATTTAAACACTAGATCGAATATGATCCGATAAAACCAGGAGTCTCTAACTGAAAAAAAGTTCTATCAGAGAGATTTGTTTCACTCTGTAAAACACTATCCCCCATTTCAAATACAATTTTGAATAGATAAAGTTTTTGTTTTGTTGATGCCAATATTTTGTTGACGCTAGAATGCTCAAGCGAACAAATTTTTTACGATCGACATGAAATTTTTTTTTGGCATAAATTTAATTCTAATTATTTTGGCTGATGTTTTCAGCTGATAGAGTTTTTGAATGAAATAGCTGACTGTATTTCATGAAATTGATTGTCTAACTCTAGACCACAGGTATTTTATCTCAAAAATTGGAAATTTTGATTTTGGATCGTTATCTGGGTAAGACGATTGCGTAAGACCTTTGATTGATTAATTTAGAACATTGATCAGTAAAAAATAAAGTCTTGAAAATCAAAGGAGAAAATTTGCCTCATCAAAAAATTTTAATCGCCATCTAAATAATTGACTGAAAGGTCCCAGTTTGGTTTTCAAAGCGTCCTAAGGAACAAAAAATTATGTAGTTAATTGATAGAAAGTGAGTGCTTAAAATTCAGTAGTTTTATGGCTCATTTGATGATTTTTATCGTCCTTTTGATCAGGAGCGGATCTAAAAAATTTCCGTAGAGAGACAGATTTTTGAACAAAAAATTTCGGCATTTTTTTCCAGTTTTTGTAGGTCAACCAAATTTGAGTCATTTTAAAGATTTTTTGAGAAAAGAAGTTTATTCGGCGCGCGCTCCCCTCCTTCAAAATTAGTATATTTTGCCGCCAAAGGCGATTTGAGAAAAATTTAGGATTGATGCAAGAAAAGAAACGCAAACTGAATCGAAAAAAAAATTAAAAAATTGAAAAAATAATTTTTAACGTTTGCCAGGAATGCGGGTAGATTTAAGGAAAATTACAAGTGCCAGTGTTAAATATGCTTCAGGAAAAATATTCATTAAGCGAATAATGAGCAGACAAAACTTGTGTAGACAAATGTTGAACCGAAAAGAAAAATCGAAATTGAGCTTCAAAACTTTTTGAGCCAAAAAAATTCTTAAGCTTTACCTACCCTCTGGTAAGCACAAAAACAATTCAAAAGATATAGTGCTTCATAACGAATGAAGCACCATATTAAATAAGCATTAGGAACAAAATAAGCACTAGGAACAAAATTCATTGAGCGGATACTGAGCAGACAAAACTTGTGTAGACGACTGTTGAATCGAAAAAAAAATCAAAATTGAGCTTCAAAACGTTTTGAGCCAAAAAAATTCGTAAGCACAAGAACTATTTAAAAAATATGGTGCTTCATAACGAATGAACAGGTAACTAAACAGATGTGCATCAGTCGAAGCCATTTAAGCCAAAACAAAATCCTTAAAGTGAAAAAAAGCGAACAAAAAACACCGAAAAAAAGAAAACTAAAATCAACAGTTGATTTACAACCAACAAAAAAATTTCGAATGGAAAGGCCATTTGCTCAGAAAAATCTACTGACAGGTATTCTGTTCTGTTGCTATCAGCTACCTTTGGCTGTGGCTGTGGCTGTGGCTGTGGCTAACAGCCGAGCTAACTGAGTCAATTGATTTTGTTAAACTAGTTGTTGATTAGAAAAAAATTATATATTCCTGTTTGATAACTCATGCTAGTCGCAAGCGTAACTTTTTGAAGGCCAACTAACTTACCCACATAAAGTCAGAACTAAAATGCTGGCAGAAACATTGCTTTGAATTTTAAAATCAAAGCGATTTATAGGGGGTTCCAGAAATACATCGAGAAAGGATCTTAATTAATATGCAAACTAACTATCCACACCTGAAAGGCAGTGGATTTCCCAAAAAAAAAGCGAAAACAAAATTACTAAACTTTTTGACAAAAACGTGACTTAACGGACTTAACAATCGCTAACCCTACTGTATCTACTGAAGAATTGATATTACTATAATTAAAAGCATTAAATTAGCCGAAAAGCGATCTAATTACAATTCAAATTTTGCTGCATACTGATCGGTCGAAAATTTGACTAACCTAATCTAGTCAACATATCCTTGAAAACCAGGTAAATACCTTTTGGATTTTTTTTCGATGTATTACTTCAATTTTTGTAGCATCTCAATACAAGATCCAATTCAAAACACTGTGATGGATGTTCTCGGTCTACTCCTGGAGGAGAAAACAAACACATTAACAAGTTTGCTCGTATCAGAGCAAAGCGCTGAAAGTTTTGATTGTTGTTTGAAGACAATAAAATAGTTTTTTTTTTTTCGTTTTTCATTTATTTTTTTTTCTTCTTTTTAACCCCTATCTAAATTATGGAGTGAGGTCAAAAGGTAAACAACTTGTTTTTCATGCTGGTTAAAAAGATGATCAATGCAAGTTTTGGCCGATCAGATTGGAGATAGAAAAACAAACTCACGCAAGGGTAAAAAAAGAATTAGTTATTTCATACTTTTATTCGGTTCTGATGTGTTAGTACAATATCTGTCTTTTTATGACGTCTCTACTTTATGATTTGTCTAGTTTTTTTATATAACCGTGAGTTACGTGGAGCGTTTAACAGTGCCGAAGTACAACAGGTCCAAAACTGAAACTGCGTTCAACAGTCTTAAAAAATGATCATATTTGAAAAATTTGAGTGTTTGTTTGTAAATCGGTTGCAATTTCCCGTGAATGCTGTTTTTTTAGAGCAAAACCGGGCAGCAACTTTGACATTTTGCTGAGATAATTGTTTGTTCGGGAAAATTCATGACGCCATGCTTGGGTAACTTTTGTTTTTTCAACAGGCGGCATCAATAAAAATGGCAACTTTTGTCTTCTTAATCTCCATCCGTTTGAAAATAATTATTTTTCAGTGATTTTGGATGAGTAGAACAAATGCAAAATAGTTTTTGGTTAAGGTGAACTAGATTTTGATTTTCGGCACTGTTGTACTGCCCCAATTTTCGAAGTGACAAAATTTGAGTCTGGTTACTCATTAATAAGAGCAAATTGCATGCCTCAATTCATTTTGGACCAATTTAGTTTGCCTCTTTACGCTTTATTAACAGAAGAAATGGAAGCGAAGTAACGAGGAGAATGTTCTAAGAGCAAAATGGGTCCGAAAGCAGAAAAACTATAAAATGATTACTTTTATAACAAATCAGAAAAAAACAAGTGTTGAAACATTCAATAGTGCCAAAAAACGAACAGAATACCTAAACTTGAATAGTTGATCAAATCAAAAAATAATATGTAAAAAAAACTCAATTAGTGTATGAGTTATTCAGTTCATTGGTAATATTGACAACTCTATTAATTTTTTTTTTTGTTAAGCCCGTATTATTCATTTCAAAGTTTGGAGATCCAAAGTGTTTCATATCTGAATGGTGAAGGTATTTTTTGGTTCCGATGTTTCGAAAAGTTTGGCTTTAGCTATAACATGATAGACGACAAATTGATGACAACTAATTTTTCAATGATCGTTTTGGGGTGCTAGTAGTTTTAGTGTTTGAATGCACTGAGTGTTTCTATATATGTGAATTATCAGTGAATAGTGAATATAACAAGGAAAGTGTATAAATCCCTTTAAATCTAAAAAGCTCTTTTGCTAGGAAGAAAAACTTGAGAGTGCAGTGCTAACACTATTTTTTCAAGGCGTTGTTTATATTTTTATTGGATTTCGCATATCTGTAAAAAATAAATTTGAATATTAACATTCGAATTCAGTGAATGAAATCTGAAATTAAATTAAGTCAAACTGTGCACTGGATAGGCGCACAATTTTGTGTCTGTATGTTCCTGGATTCCAGAGACAAGTCTTTAAACATGTTAAAATTTTGTCGGAACGATCAAAGGAAAGTAAAGAACAAAAGAAGAACAAAGGGAGCTTCCTTGTTGCGGAATCCGCTTACAATGCACAAAATGCAGTTTGGCCTCGTAATGTTCCATAGTTGTCTGTTTTTTTTTGCTCTTAGTACCTTTCTGCTCTTCGATCATTCTTCTGATTGACTGGCCATCACAGAAAATATCGCTGTTCAAATATCCCAAATTGGCCAAATCGGCAATTTCCAAAATCTCTTAACTCCAGAAAAAATAACCACAGGTTAACTATCGATTTAAATTTGAGCTCAGGACATCAGTATCATTCAGATGAAAATTGCAAAAAATATATGAATTCGGAAAAAAACACCATGAGCACAAATATTTTGTAAATTTCTTCAAAAATTGGAACAATAACATGTGTCCATATTTTTTTAGTTTCCCTCGTAACAAGTAACTTGTCGCAAACAGCTACCAATGTTACTTTGGAAAGCTTGGAAAATAGCATCACATCAGGATAATTTTATCACCTGCTGGGGATCATAGAGTCATTGGATTTGCGTAACTCCGATAGGAGTGCTCAGAGAACGACTCTTGGCGATGTTGTTCAAAAAAAGAACACACCTTGAAACAAGCGCCAAATGAAGTCATTATCAACATAATGACTAATGTGCATCGGGCGATAGCGTGTATACCCTTTTTGAGGCGCATTTGGTTGAAAACCTAAGACCGTGTGGCACGCAGTCGGTGATAGCTTTAATTCTAGTACCTTGAGTCGGTCTAATGTCCGTCTTTTTCTAGAACAAGAAACAATTCTTAAAACAAGAAGATGTTCAGCGCCGAAGCAATGCAGGACTACGCGCTCAAGAATCCAATATGCAAGTCTTGGATAGCGTTCATCATCCGTGGACAGCGAGTAACAGTGAGTGAGCCTCACGGTGGACCATCGCAATTGGGAGGATCTCAACGTCATTCTTCAGTACTAGAGGCCAAAGTAAAAAAGATACCTGTTCTATCGGAAATCTCGTTAAAGGTAAAAAGTTAGAACCGTGCCACACGCTGTTAACGGAGAGACTGCTTATCTGAGATAAAATTGTGAGACCATCATACGGCTACTTTGTTTTCCGCTAAACTGTTGAAGAAATCTGATATATCAATCATCTTAGATTATGAACGACTCGGGATTTAAAGCTAATGTTGACCAAACAGAGCAAGCTGCTGAGTCATGGGCTCAAACTAAGGGATAGAAAAGAGGCTGCACTCCAAACAACGGAGGAAGATGCAGTGCAAAGGACAGGCCGAGAGACCAAAGAGCAATTCGTGCAGCTATTATGGTTCTGGATAGCTCCCCTGAAGTACTATTGGCAATTGATATGCCCTTTTGAAACTCAATAGATGCGGCTGACGAAGGCACGATGGAAATCGTTCTTTCAAAGTAAATCGAAGTTGAAATTAACAGAGGTTAGTCAAAACTGAGTCCAAAAATCCAGGAAAGTCCAATAAATAGTTCTGTGGAAGGCGGACTGCAGCAAGTGGTGGATGTCAAGAAAGACAGTACAAGTTCATCCAAATTAGTAGTGGCCCATTTTGAGTCGTGATGGTCGCAATCAGTATGACAAATTTACTTTACAAGGCCCGTGATGAGCTGAATAATCCACTGCTTTTACAATAAACCCGGGTTGGCCAAAGCATCTTATCATATAATTTCCATTTTTTGAAAAACTTCTTATCATAAACTTTCATACTATTCCATACGTACAGAAAACTGTATGAAATCTCTATGATAAGCATTTTTCCATATATGAAAGTTATATGATAAGTATTTTTCCATAAACGAATCTCGCTCTTTTTTGCGTATATTTTTTGTTTCTGAGAGAATTGAGGCCCTAGAAATGGGTTCCGGAAGTCGGGGTGGGGACTAATTAGCAAAGGACTGAAAATGAATGTAGGGGTCTAGTGAGTCTGGGGTCTAAAGCTTAAGCCCCTCTGATTTAGGTCTACAACACACTAAAAAAGCCCCATTTCCGCTGCTAGGCTTGGAGTTCTAATAGGACTTGCACTTCCGAGAACCATTATCACTTGGCCACGGGGGTCCGAGGGGTCCGTATTTTCGGATCAAATTATCTCTTGTATACATCCTATGACCTTCGTAAAGTAAGCCTACTGAGTTCCTATTTGGGGGGTATCTGATTTTAGTTCATTTGGCTTTTCGGTCATAGACGAGAATAATGTTTTCGAACTACAATATTTTTTGAGCTTGTACATTTTTATACCTTCTATTAAACTTGTTGGTTAATTGTTAAAGCTGCGTAGTGAGTTTTCTTCCCACAGTAAGTTTTCTGATAAGTTTGTCGTATCTTTTCTATCTTCAATACATTAGCAAAGAAGCGATAAAAGACCGGGTCCTAGCTGAATGGGAGACCGCGCAGATCAGAGATGCAATCAATAAGGCAGTCAAAAACTTCTGATTTTTATTTACTTGATGCCAATTCCGACGATGGTGTAGTACCTAGCTGTTGCTCAATCCTTACTCTGCCATTTATACACCGAGTTAAGTTCGCCGCCTACCGCCTACAAGTTATTCTCCCATGGGATTGCTTCTACCAAGTTTGAGCCATGCCCGATTAGTCCTTACCAATTTATTCCAATGTTAAAGTTCTTTTCAATTTTCCCGGGAAATGTTTGTTAACACCGGAAAAAGTTGTCGAGGGGATCTATCAGGAGTTTTTTTTTGTGGGGGTATCTTTTGTTTACTGCCGCCATAAAACTAATTTGCCTTCGCTCATTTTTGCGTATATTCTTTGATTCTGGTATAGGGGAATCGAGGCCCCAGAAATATGTTCCGGAAGTATAGGTGAGGACTAATTGGTAATGGCCTAAAAACGGAAGTAGGGGTCCACTGGGTCTGGGGTCTAAACTTAAGCCCCCTCAACTAGGTCTAAAATACACTAAAAAGAGCCCCACTTCCGCAGCTAATTATTGAGTTCTAAGAGAACTTAAACTTCCGAGAACCGTTATCACTTGGCCACGGGGGTCCGAGGGGTCCGTATTTTCGGATGAAATTATCTTTTGCATGCATCCAGTGACTTTCGTAAAGTAAGCATAATTTGTTCATATTTGGGGGTATCTGATTTTAAGTCACTTGGGTTTTCTGCCGAAGGCGGGAATAATGTTTTCGAACTATAAATTTTCTCAAGGTTGTGCATTTTTATACCTTCTAATAAACCTGTTGGTGAATTGTCAAAGCTACGTAGTGAGTTTTCTTCCCATAATAAATTTTTTGATAAGTTTGTCGGATCTTTTAACCATTAGCAAAGGAGCAAAAAGACCTGATCCTAGCTAAATGGGAGACAGCGCAGATCAGAGATGCAATCAATGAGGCAGGCTATAACTTAAGATTTTTTTTTACTTAATGCTAACTCCGACGATGGTGTAGTACCCAGCTGTTGCTCAACCTTTACTCTACCATTTATACACCGAGTTACCAAAAGTGCTTGACTTGATCGAAGAGAGAAAAAGCCAAATAAATTAATATAGTAAAAAATATATATTAAATTTCATGAAGTTTGATACGCAGTTCAAAGTTAACACCGGTTAGATTTTGGTTGCAGTTGTTTAAAGTGGGACCAGTTGCCGCCTGTCTGATTTTGACGTTCAGTCTTAGTTTTGTTATTTTTATAGCAAGACTGATCTGCTCGTTCGTATATCACAGCAAAACTTGAGGGTTCCAAGTACTCGGAATAGAAACTTTTGTTTTAAAAACATTGAAAAAACCAGAGATTTTTAACATTATCAAACATCAAATCTAATAATTTGAGATGGAACTAATATGACCAATTAGGTTGCCTCAATTCAATTTGGAACCATTTTGCAGTGTAGGATACTTCGCCACGTCTAATTAATTTGCGTTGATTTCTCAATATCATTCAAAAATTCTCCACATGTGCGTGAACTAGTAAATGAATCCAGAGCATGGCTGAACAGGCATTTTTCAAAGCCCCGGAACTTAACAAAAAACAATCGGAGATGAAATAGTTTTTCAACTTTTTCAGTAGCCTTTTTGCTTGTTTTCAACTGATTGTACCTTTGCAGACTTCTAGTTTTTGAATAAAATAAAATCCTCAAACGAAACACAGTTTTATTCAACAACAGACTGCCGTGGAATTTTTCAGAGCACATCAAAAGAACGTGAAACACCGACAAAAAGGTAAGTGCAAGCCTTCAAAGAAATGCTTTGATTTAATTTCAGCTCGAAGGTCAAAATTACTTCAAAAATTTGAGACGTAATCCAATAATTTTGTTAAAAACAATAGCATTGTTCTTTCAACGCTGCAATTTTTAACATATTTAATAAAATGATGTTTTAAGTTGTAGAAATAATTTGACCTTCAAGTTTGAAGTAATTTGTAATAGCTCTTTGAAGTTTCTCCTTTGCCTTTTGTCTGCGTTTCATATATTTTTTTCAGAAAATTGCATGGCAAATCGTTGTTGAATGAAAATTTTTTGAAATTGTTGCAATGAAATTAGGCATAAATTGGTTGCATTGATTTCTGACAATTCAACGCAATTTTGCAATTCGATGTTATTTTACTATGTCAAGGTCAGTGGAAAATTAAAGACGTTGTCCAATAAGTTTGTTAAAACTTTAAATTTCAGTAAACAGGCTTAAAAGTCCACTTGGGGAGTTGATTTTGAAAATTCTCAAGCTCGTATTATTTAAATCTAGCACAAGCAACCTACCACAAATTCCAGCACAAAAGAATGTTGATTTCAAGTGCATAATGGCTATAGAGTGTAATGCTGGCAATAATCACTGAACAAAAGTATTCGAAGTCACAGAGCAAAAGTATTTAAACAGAGTTTTGAAGAAATTGATGACTATTTATGCTTCAGCTGATTTTTTGTAGTTAGTTTTTAAGGCTTTAATTGAACATTTTTTGACGGAATTGTTTTTAAATTATCTGAAAGTTTTTGATATCTGGAGCCGCAATGTAACAAGATATTTCAATTGTGATCTTTTTCCACAAAGTTCTCAAGGTTTGAGTTTGCGACTATTTCGACGACTATGATTAAAACTTGGATAATTAACAAGCGATACATTTCGTTCCGTTATAGCATAGGCGGCAACTTGATTCCTTGCAAGTTGAACTGAAGCATGTAGTTTGCTTTAACTGATACCCGACCACGCGCAAAGTTTATCACCTGATACTTCACGAAACTTGTGGGGGATGTACTTTTAACAAATTCAAAAATATTCAAGATTCGTTTTTTGGCTCAATTGATTAGCGCTTGTGATAATAACTTGTGATCCTGGTTAGAGAGCATTCGGATTATTCGGCCCTGATGTCACAGCATTCTTAATTCTGTTTAAAAAGACTTTGCATGGGTTGTATTGGCAATCAATCAACTTCTTTTAAGATTTACGGCTCCTATCATATGATTATGGTAGATGTGAGGATTGCAAAATCTAGAAGTAATGGACTTAATGATGAATTGAGTAGATGATATTTGCTTCAAAAACTAGTCCTAAAAAACACCCATCAACACTTATTCCAAATTTTGTGTTTTTGGATTATTTCAATTTAAATCTAGTTTTTCTTCCATATTTTTCTTCAAATCATTGAAATTTGTAACAGATTTTGTCTTCGGGTGTATTTTAGTGTTTTTGTTTTCCACGCAAAATTAGGTATCACGAATGATCATTGGTATCATTGGAGTGATATGTTCGATTAACTTTTTTTTTTCAGCCGTGATTCAAACAAAATTGAAAACTTTCTATAAAATGTCCTAAGGTCGTAAGAATTTTGTTTGAAGCTTTTGAGTTTAGCCAAACTTCTGTAAGCAAGCGATTGACGTTTGTTAAATGAAAATTGGTAATTTAAACTGAAAAAATTTTATTGTAGTAAAAACAAAACAAACTCTAAGGGCTTCGCTTAGCGCTTAGGTTGTTTTTTTAAGAGAAAAAAAAACAGTCATTTTGCAAAAAAAAATAAGATAAAAACAGAAAAAAAAATTATTTTCTGAAAGTTTTTTTTTCTATTTATTTTTTGAATTTGGAAACTGAATCGAGATTAAACTTTAATATGAAACCACACTTGACTTCAAACAAGATTTCTTTGAGGTAGTCAAAGTTTGTCGGAAACAAATGCCATTGTTTATTTACATCCTCCTTTCAGTCAAAATATTTTTTCTAAGCGATCAAATTAAATAGAGAATTTCTATCTGGTAAAAAATTTATCAAATATTTAAGCCAAACAAGAAGGTTTCTGAGCTATCGTAAGCATCAAAAGTAGTCTACTGATGTAGGAAATTATGGCAAACTTCATAACAACTGTAACCCCCCTCCTATGTGACCTACTGCATATATTACACTTTGCCATGTCTCAATTTTGAAAGCTAATGAACTTTCATAAAGCATAAAATAATCATAATAAACACTTGCACCGGAGTTCCATGCCTAAAAGTTTTTCGGAAATCTAGTGTATATAAAGTATAAAATAATCAATTAAAAATATAACTTCACTGCTATTAATTATTGAAGCAATAAAATTCATTTCAAATCAATTTTAATTAGTTATTTATCAATTTTGTATAAAAAACAAAGAAACGTAATTATAATCTATTTTGTTTCTAAATTTTTGAGATGCGAGTAAGCATGCAAATTTCAACGCACACGAAACTATCTGCACATTACAAACTGAATTTGATTACCAGTGGCTCAATTTCAATATTTTTTCTGCCCAACTTTGATGCTTGTTTCTCATTTTATATTACTCAATTTTTTTCAATCAATTTTTAATTCATTTAGAAGCTATTGGGGGAGGGGGGTGGTTGAAAATTGGAGGTGGTTGACATTTGCATGAATTTTTTGTATTTATGAATGTATATAGTAATTTTGAGAGAAAACCGTGGGCTAAAAATTTTAGTTTTTTAGTCAACTTTCCACGAAGTGCCCAAAAATGGCATTTTTAACCTATTTTTTTTTCAAAAATAATTTTTGTGGAGGGGAAGATTGAAGCTCCTCAGTTGGACGGCGGGGGGTTGTTTTTTAGGGGACAAAGGAGCAATTGTTGGGAGGGGAAAGGTTAGTGTTTGAAACGTTTTGCAATTTGAGTAAGTGTAGATTAAGAAGTCGAGCAGGCCGTACCCCCAGGGCAAAATAAATTACCGATTTTATCATTAGATAAACTCAAAAATTCGTCCAAAATTTTATACGGCGCTAATTCAAAGTAAAAAAGAAAAAAAAATTATTTGATTTTAAATGGATTGCAAAATTGATGAAAAATGGGTTACAATCGAACGTTAAACCTTTTTCGCGACCTGGAATTCGCTTATACTGATAACTTGTTAAAACACAAAACCCAATAAATTTGATTTTTGTTTTCACTTTTCTCAGATGCGAGAAGCGCGCAGGTTACCTTGTTTCAGAAAAATTTTCATTTAGATTTATAGGGGCGGATCTAGGTCGATTTTGTCAACTTTTTTGTCAATTTTTTTTTATGTCGACCGATTTGATATTCTAAATCAATAGCAAATCACTATAAAGATTCTATTTTTTGACCGAAAATTCTGCGCCGCAAGAGAATTTTCAAAGAAAAGGGAGGAAAAGCGCTGGAAAATTATGACCTAAGAAACGCATTTTTTCGGCGCGTGTTCCCCAAATATTGGCATTTGCGCCCCCCAAATACGCCTAAATCCGCTGGTGTAAATAAGTCAATTAACACTGTTAATAACCTAACCTTCCTTATACTTATAATTTTGTTTCGATTAATTTATTTGATAAATTAGATTATTAATTTTTGCGCTCAAAATTGAATTATGAAAAATCGGTGTTTATTTCCCTAAATTGAATTTGTGAGAAAAATTGTGCAGTTCATCCCATATTTCTGCAAAAAAAGGTCATTTTTAGTTTCGACCACTGTTGGCTTGTACCTTCTGCTAGTACCCTCAACTGTCAAATTTGAACGCGACAAATTTTTCCGAAATGAAGATAAACCGCGTACTCAGAACATCAAGGCTATGGTGTATACAGATATTGAGCAGAGCAAAAATCAATTAGAAAAAAAATACACGTGGATGGTTGCAGAACTTTTTAAAGACGGTTAAGTGTTTTTTTTTCGAAAAGATTTTTGTTTTTGGTCCACCATTTTAATTTTCCCAGCTCTCCGCAGCTTTAAAACAGCAGGCAACTTTTGAGAAAACAGGTCAAACTACTTGATCTACAATTGTCAGATTTTGAGGTAAACAGCTCAAAAGATTGTTTTCCAATTCTTTCGACCGAAGAATTAGGTCTTTCGAGCGCGCGCCTCTCACTCGAAGTTAGTCTATTCATCAAGCATCTTCACTATAAAAATCCAATAATGTGTTTCCTACGACTTGCAGAGGAACTATCAGTAGTCCTTAACAGTCCTGTCGAGACTAGTCCATTTTTATTATCTCCCCACATTCCAGACCGTGATATTTTGTTGGGCGAAGCTTTTTTTGTGGTTCAACGCAGGTTTTTTTTCCTTCTTGATGTTTCACTTGGTAGCACTAATGTAGCCGAAATTGGTCAGGTTGTGGTAGTCTTGACGCTAGAAGTCAAGTTAGAGCTCGTCCTCTCATGCTATCAGAGCCATGGCATGGGGTCGAATAACGATCAGACGATTTGAAAGTGAAGGCTTTAACCCTATGCTAGTGGCCTCCAAAAATATTAAGAATAATTAGCCAAAACAGATGAGATCACGTTAAAATCCCCCCTCTCTAAATATTCTGGTGTAATTTACCTCTTTAACACTGTTAAAAACCTAAGCTTAATTTAATAAATTTGCTTCGGGTAAATTTTTTGAATGATTAGTTTATTTTTTCCGCTCACAGTTAAACTCTGAAAACTTGTGTTTTATCTCCCCAAACTAAAATTGTGGAAAAGTTGTACGATTCATCCCATATTTCTGCGATATAAAAGTTCAGGATCTCGTTTCGAGCACTGTTGGGTTGTATTTTCTGCCAGTACCCTTAACTGAGAAAATTGAACGCGACAATTTTTTTTTCAAAATGAGAAAAATTGCGTAGTCAGAACATGGTGACTAAGATCTTTAGGATATTGAGCAGAGCAAAAGTTAATAAGAAATAATTGCCACTTTTGCATCACGTGGGTGGATGTAGAAATTTTATAGAGGGTTTAATGTTTTTTTTTCGAGTCTTTACGCGACCTTGTTTTTGTTTTTGTAATTTTGATTTTCCCAGCGCTCCAACGCTTCAAGACAGCAGGCAGAAATTGTAGAAAACAAAGTCATTCTTTTTGATCAACAATTGTCAGATTTTGAGGTGAATAGCTCAAAAGACTTGTTTTTTTTCGAAAACTTCAACCAAAAAATTAGATCTTTTGATCATGCGCTTCTCACTCAAAAATGGTCTATACATCAAACGTTTTAAATATAAAACATAATATTACTGTTTTCCTTGCAATTTGCAAAGGAGCTAAAAAAAGGCCTTAACAGTTCTGTTGAGGATAGTCTATTTGTATTCTCTCCCCACATTCCACACTGTGATAATTTGTTGAGCGAAGCTCTTTTTCTTTATTCAATGCAGTTTTTCCTGTGTCTGGAAATTTCACCTGGTACTATAATTGCAGCCGAAATAGGTCAGGTTGTGAAAGATCTGAAGCTAGAAGTCAAGCGAGAGCTTGCCCTGACATACTAGCCTTGCATGGCATGGGATCGAATACACGATCTGACGATTTCAAAGTGAACGCCCAACCACTATGCTAGGTGCCTCCTCAGAAAAAAATTAAGATAACTGGCCAAAATAGATGGGACCAAATTAACATCCTACCCCTCCTAAATCTGTTGGTGTAGAATAGCAAAATAATACAGTTCATAACCTAAACTTAGTTTTATAATTTTGTTTCGGTTAATGTCTTTGAATAATTCGATTTTTTTTGCCCCCAAAGTTCATGTCTGAAAAATTGGCGCTTTCTCTCCCCAAATCAAATATGTGGTAGAAATTGTACGATTCATCCCATATTTTTGCGAAAAAAAAATCAAGTTCTCATTTCGAGCACTGTTGGGTTGTACTTTCTGCTTGTACCCTTAGCTGTGAAAAATGAACGCGATAAACATTTCTAAAATAAATAAAAACAGCGTAGTCAGAAGATCGTGGCTAAGGTTTTTGGAGATATTGAGCGGAGCAAAAAATTTAAGACAAAAGTTAGACTTTGGCACCACGTGGGTAGATGAAAAAATTTTTTGAGATGGTTAAGTGTTTTTTTTTAAACTCCTGACACGAACTTGTTTTTGTTTCAGGCCCAGAATTTTGATTTTTTCAGCTCTCCCAAGTTTCAAACAGGCAAATTTTTCAAGAAACAGGTCAAATTACTTGATCTACAATTGTCAGATTTTGAGGTGAATCGCTCAAAAGAATGTTTTTTGATTATTTCGACCAAAAAGTTAATTCTTTTGATCGCGCGCTTTTCACTCAGAACTAGTATATGCATCAAGAGCCTTAGATATAATATGAAATAATCTGTTTCCTTCTCGATTTGCAGAGGAGCCAGCAGTAGGCTTCAACAGTCCTGTCGAAGATAGTCCATTTTTATTATCTCCCCACATTCCAGACTCTGATATTTTCTTGAGCGAAGCTCTTTTTTTTTGCAACTCAACTCAGTTTTTTTGCGTCTAGAACTTCCACGTGGTACCACTACAGCAGCCGAAATTGGTCAGCTTGTGGTAGACCTGTAGCTAAAGGTCAGTCAAGTGAGAGCTTGTCCTCACTTAGTATCATTGCCATGGCATTGGATCGAATACACGATATGATGATTTCACAGTGAATGCCTTATCACTATGCTAAGTCCCTTCTGAGAAGTTAACAACCCCCCCCCCCCCCTTAATCTGCTGGTGTAGAATAGCTATTTAACCCTGTTAAACACCTAAACTTATTTTATTAGGTTTTCTAGGGTTAATTTATTTGAATAATTAGATATTTTTTGCCCTCAGAAATAAATTCTGAAAAACCAGTGTTTAATCTCTCCAAGCCGAATTTGTGGGAGAAATTGTACGGTTCATCCCATATTTCTGCGAAAAAAGTTCAAGTTTTCGTTTCGAGCATTGTTGGGTTGTACTTTTTGCTTGTACCCTTAACTGTGAAAGTTGAGCGCGACAAACATTTCCAAAATGAAGAAAAACAGCGTTTTCAGAGCATCTTGACTATGGCTTATAGAGATATTGAGCAGAGCACAAAACAATCAGAAATAATTTTCACTTTGGTACCACGTGGGTGGTTGTAAAATTTTTTTGGTGGTTAAGTGTTTTTTTCTAAAATATTTATACGCCTTGTTTTTGTTTTAGTTCCACCATTTTGATTTTTTCAGCTCTCCAAAGCTTCGAGACAGCATGCAGACTTTTGAGAAAACGGGTCGAAATACTTGATCTACAATTGTCAGATTTAGAGATCAATACAGGTTTTGCAGATTTTGAATACAGATTTTGAGATGAATACAGATTTTGAGATGAATACAGATGTAGCTCAAAACAATGTTTCGATTATTTCGACCCAAAAATTAGGTTTTTCGAGCGCGCGCTTCTCACTCAAAATTAGTCTATGCATCAAGCGCTTTAAGAAAATAATAAGGATAATAGGGCCAAAACGGATGGGACCAAGTTAAAATCTTCCTCCGACTCCCCCCCCCCTCAACCCCCAAGGGGAGGAAATTTGGTTTGAGTTCGAACATTCAACTGATCAGAATAGAGCGTTTTACAGTGCGCAGCAAATTTAATTTAAATTCAACGCTGGGTGAGGGTGTTAACTTGGTCTATTTGTGGGGGAGGGGGAGGGTGTTAATTTGATCCATAGGGGGATAGTTAACAAGATCCGGTTGCACTATTGCGTTGGTTGTCATTTCCGTCCTGTCTTAATGTTAGCGATAGGAATCCGTGAATCCGTAAGTTAAGATAATCTTCAAATCTGAGCTGTAGAAAATAGAAAAGATAGCAAGTGAATTTAAGCGAATTTCAGCCAATCAGAATTCAGCGTGTGGATATCAACGAGCGTGTTGATTGACAGTTGAGCTGCGAGAGAAACAGAGAGAGTGAAGAATTAAGAGCGAGAAAAGAAAACAATTGCTGCTCATTTTCACAAAAAAACTTCACCAGTCATTATTTAACTCAAAACTTAAAAAGTATTTCCTCAAAACAAAATACTTTTATTGTTTGTTCGATATTCGTTACAAAAAAATCGTAGACGTTTTTCTTGCACATAAAAATTCATTGCAATTTAGAAAGCTTAATTTGATAAACTACAAAAGTATTGTTTTTTTAGAGAAACTAGTTTCTTGAATCCAAATTAAATCCTTGTTCTTATTTACTTACTTAAAGTCATTATTTCCATGGGATCGAATTGTCATGTTTAGAGCATAGTTTGGGTCTTAAAGTTTTAACTCAAATCAAAATATAGCTACTTGATGCAATTGAAGGGTTTTTATAAAAAACCCACAATCGATATCAGTTTCGATAGTCCTTTTAAATCAGAGAACTGAACTCTTCACTCAAATATCCAGTCAGAGAAATGAGTATACCATTAACAGCTGCTGCAACCCTGAGCCTGAGTGCTCTCATTTTTAGCCTGTTCGGATTCAGTGGCGTCACTTCAGAAGCCGGTGAGCAAAGTCAATCTTCAAGACATGATTTATCGTAAATTCTGTGCTTTGCTTCAGAAGCTGTGAGCTAAAAAAGCGACACTTTTCGATTAAATCACAGTTTTATTAGACCCTCAAAAAAAGTCCGAGAAAGTTCAAATCTTACACTACCCAGTTTTCGAGTTTTTTGTTTTACAAAAAGTAGGGCTCTTTAAATTGGGAGTTTCATTTTTGACACGTAAATTGGATCTTCTGCAAGTATCGTCAAAATAAGGCAAAGAAGAGAAAAATCTGCAAGCCAAAATTGCGCAAAAACTGCATATAAAGTTAAATTCTTTAGTCTTTGTCTTTACTAAACTCTTTGTCCTCATTAATCGACCGACCCCATCAGACCATGTACCCTTAAAGCCGCTTACTCGGACATCCAAATGTTTTTAGCATGAAGATAGCTGCACATACAGGTGAACTTCGAAACTAAATACGACAAACACTCGTTCACGCTCCACCGCCACAACTCTTAGCAAAAGACAAAAAAGCAACTTTTTTTAAACCTAAATCCGCACGTTTAAAATAGGTAGTGCAATAAAAAAATCAGTCTTTCCTTCCAATGAAAATAAATGGGTAGGAACTTTGTCTTCGAGGGTTCTTCAGCTTTTTTTGTTTTCCAAGCAGAATTAGGTACGAAAAACATTCATCTAACTGGATCAATTGACATATCATTTCCGGGTCCAGGTACTCACTTTATGTTTCGAAACTCAAAGGCGAGCACATGACAGTGATCGACCGAAAAAGATTAGTCGAGATAGGGGTTTGGGTCGAGCACAAATTCGAAACATACGGTCGAAGCACGGTCGAAAAATATAAAAGTTCGGTCGAGTACGGTCAAAGCATACCTCGACACAGTCGAAAGATACCTCGAGCACGGTCAAAACCTCTTCAACATACCTCTTTGGTCCAGCACGGTCGAATCATATCTTGCTTGGGTCGAGCACGTTTTTTTCGGTCAAGCACGGTCGAAACATACGAAATTTAGGTCGAGCACGGTCGAAGCATACCGAGTTTTGGTCGAGTCGGTTTTCGGTCCGTACGGTCGAAACATAAAGTGAGCAACTCGACCCGGGTTGAAAGCTCTCTCAGTAGTGATTTAAACGGCATCTAAAATTTCAAAAATTTCTCTCAGTTTCGAGAAAAACTTAGAAGTTTTTGATTCTCAGTCTAATTTTGAGCAATTAAAGCAAGCGAACAGGCTTATTATAGTAATCGGGGCCTAGGAAGTTAGACGATAATCAAATTAGACGAAATTTATTTTTCACAGATCTGGCATTTTTCACACTACGAAAAAGCTATGAAAAGGAAAGGGCCAACAAAATTTTTTCTTAAGAATCAAGTTTCAGAAATACAAAAAGAACATAAAATGTCAATACCTGTCAAAACAATTAGTTTAAATGAACATAAAATGTCAAATCAGAATATTACAGGAGAGTTCTGAATTGAAAAAATTATGCATGATTGCCTTGTAAAATTTTTGTCCACTGAAATTTAACTGTTGTCTGCAAACATTTTTATTTTTCTCACGCAATTTGTCTGCAAACAATTTTGATCACTTTCGTCTATTTTCTCACAATTGCAGTTTTGCAAAATCGTCTAATTTCCTTTTAAGTACCTCCGTTTAATTTGCTTGTCGTCTACTTTCGCAACCCCCATAGTAATCTTATAAATCGAAATAAGCCGTGAAAGTTGAAGCTTACTCCAGTAACGTTAGTTTTCGAATTTCTTCTAGCATCTCTTTTTCGTTTTTTTTTGTTTCTTATATATTTTTTCATTTGTTCGATGAGAAAATTTGTTGTCAAATTTACTAATTTTTTTGACTACTGAGTCTTTCGTTCAGATCCTCTCGTCACACCACAAACAAAAAACGAAGCAAATCAAAAAAAGCAGAAGCTCTTTTTTTTAGTTTGCTTATAGTGGTCAGATCTTTCTGTGCTGCTTGCACTATTCTTGTTTTTAATTTCATCTTTCTTTCTTCGTCGTGTGATGAGGTGATCTGAAAGAAAATCTAGAAATTAGCTTCCTCAAAAATTAATAGAAAATTACAAAAAGTCAAAGAGTATATTTAAAAAACCCGAAAATTGCACTTGAATTTTTTCTAACATTTTGCACATTTTCTTGATATTGTTTATAAAAAATTTATTCCCAAGATGGCGTTAAAAGAGACTCGAAAAGAGATTTAATTTAAATTGAATTATAAGCCGACTAGTTGAAACCTATTATAAAACTGCGCGCTCGCTTTAGTTGCTCGAAATGTGACTAAAAATCAAAAATTTTAAACCGATTCTTCTCGACAATGAGAAAACGTCTTTGAAATTTTGAATCAGGACTGAAAGTGCTTTTTAATTATCTATCACTCGACCCATTCCGATGATTCTTTGTGGTAAGTATTTTTGAGTGGGAAAAAAACTAAAACGCACCCGAAGACAAAGTTCCTCCCCAGTTACAGTTGTCAGAACAAAAATGAATTACAAATTGATTTCTAGCAGAATCACAAGCCTCATAATAATTTTGGAATCAAACTATTTACAGTAAATTATAGATCAAATGCAACAGGCAACTCTTCATATGATCAACTGCAGGCACTCACGACGCTGACCCTAATGCCTTTGTTCTTGAAAATTAATAGAAAAGGACAAATTGAACGTTAGAATTTAGAATCTGAATGATTTGAATTATTAATGTTTAAGATAAAAAACTAAAACACCCGCATACAAAGTTCTCCCCTTTCCGTGGTCTGAATAAAAGCAAAAAATTTCAATGTCTTACGGATCTCTTGCAGCGGTGTCAGAGATCGGACCATTCTCTTGTACCTGTACAGAAGCGCCTCTTGTTATCATTGCGCTTCCTAAAACATGCATTGTGCTTAACCGAAATGACACGAAGATTCGGCTTCATATCAATTTTCATAAGCGATGTATGATAATTCGCGTATATAGTTTGAGTAACTATTCATTTAACGGAGTTTTTGTACAATTTGGACTAAAGAGTCAAAAATATCAGAAATCTCCGAGAACAATACAATACGTAAATGTCACATCTAAATGTGGTCATTCCAGCCTCTCAAATTAACAAAAACCATTCAACATGCAAATCAAACACCGATATCATCAGAAAATGAACGGCCAATTGAGACATATATGCTCCCGTCTTCCATATTTTATGACTTGTTCATACTCTTTAATATTCAATTAACGCAGCTCTTGTTCGGAGGCGTTGACTAAATCTGCCTGCGCAAACAAGTCCTTACAACGTGAATATGATGTCAAAGAGGTCGCTTATTGTTGCGAAAATTGGCCAAACATTGCAGCTGAAACGATTTAAAATTCTTTTCAACATCGATTGAAGTCAATAAGAAAATGTATCAAAATCGAACTTTATTCTTTTCGCAAAAAATTTCGGTTACACTTCAAAGTTCTGAACCTCAGAAATACAAATTCGTTCTAACTCTCAATATAGGGTTTGTAAATAAGAAAATGACCAGTTTCAATGTGAATTACGATAATTTTGGAAGTTAGGGAAGATCTTGGAGTTTTTAATCAGTTCTTTCCCCCAGAATGGTAGGTTTAATATCAGTTCAACTTTCGTGAATGCATGAGCAATTGATGTATCTAAATACTCATAATTGAGTTATGAGGAGTTTTTCATGATATATAAGAGGTGGGCGATAAACTTTTTTTTTGAAGAGGGAGGGGGAATACAGACAGTTCGAATTTTTCTTTACAGTTCTGTACAGAGTTATCTGAATGGAAGATATTTATTTGAAATAACCACAATTGCATAATATCCATCACAGGAGTTCCATCCTAATGAAAAGTTGAAACATAGATATGTTTACACATTAGGCCCCCTTTCCTTTCCCATGGCTCTAAATTTGCTTTGATGGGTGTCAAAATATTTACTTTTGCAAGCAAAACAGAATTAGTGTTGCACAACACAAACATCACAAGCTATGAAAGCTTTATTGATGAGAGGTTGCTTTAACTATGGATAGACATAGACAAGCCATACATACATACTGCCGCGAGACGAAAATTGAAGTTACGCATCAACAGTATTTAAATGGAAATAGATGATAGATGATGATGCATAATTATGAAGCAGTTTCTAGAAGTTTCCTGAATTATCTGCTTAAAAATGCTTAAAGACATTTGCTTAAAAATTTTAGCTCAACTAAATATGAAATTTCAATGATTCATGAAATCAATAACAAAAATTTTTGTCATATCGAATTGTTGATCCTAAATAGATGAAATTTTAATTCATGGCATCTTAGTTTTTTGCTCGAAAGCGGAAAATATTTTGATTAATTAAAAACTTCAGTATCGAGCAGCATTTGCACATGATCTTAGCATTTATATAGCATCGATACTATCTAAGTGTCTTTTTTTCTGCTGCAAGACTATAAAATTCAATTGAAGTTAGCTGTAAAAATGACAAATATGTACCGCGCTGATTTTTAAAGTAAATGATTTCAGGTTGTTTTGATTAAATTCGATCTCTTATTTTAGTATTAGGGCGGGACAACCACGCCCAATTAATTAACTGCTTCTGAAACAAAGAACAATTTCAAATAAAATCAGCAAAAAATATGTTTTGACTATTTTAAGATATTCATTAATTATTCAGAAAACTATTAAATTCCGTTCAAACTGTTAAGTTCGGTTAATATTTTACTGTTTTTAAATGGTTCAACCAGAAAATGCAATTAAAGCAGAATTAACCTCAAAATCAACAAAAAGGGGTTAATCTGCCTATTTTAGAATGCATGGTCACCTTTCATTGCTTTATGACTGCGGGTGCGATTTTTTGGGGGCCACAAAATTGGATCTAATCTGTCTTTCAGCTTAGCCTATTTCTAATTTATTGCTTAGATTGCCAGCGTGCAGTAACTTTTCCAATAATAGATAGCGCAATTTATCGCCACTAACTGTCCCAAATAAATTATTTTCGCAACTCCCAGTTCAATAACCACCTCAGTAATTGAAATTTGCGGAAAAAGGAAAATTAAAATAGAAAAAGGTCCAAAAATACAATGCAAAATTAAAATGCACGTTTTTTTGAGTGGGTTGATTTTTGACATTTAAATTTACATTTTAATGAGGCAAAAGACATTTAAAAGTCAATTTTACGCAGATTAATTCTGAAAACTTTAAAAATAAATTTCACGAAAAATCCTACCCTGTTCTGGTCATCATTAAAATCGCCGTTTTTTTCATTCAATTTAGAATTAATTTATTATTACAAAATGGGAGGGTATAATAAGTGCACTGAAAATGAGTGGAAAAAATCTTCAGGACGTGATTCAAGTTGACTGTGACAGGCTGAAAAGTCTCAAATGCTCTGCCTTTTCATGGAAGTAAACCCCTCAATCAAGTTTTCAGCCCAATTGCTCAGCATTGTTTTATGACCGTTAATTCATTGAAAATGAGTGAAGAGATACAAGTGAGCACTCAAATGCTTTATAAAATTTGAAAGATTTAACATAAAATGGAGTTTTTCCCCTTAAAAATTTTCCTGTACCCCATAGTTTTTGTTGCCATGTTTCCCTATTATGTCAAATTTTTTATTATTATTAAACTATTACACCTAGATATACAATTTTAAATAGAAATCGAAATTTTACATTACGAATTGAAATTTATGCATCTATATAAGTTGAATTTTTAAATTGTTGGACTCGAAACAGGGTTTTAAGGTTATCTAATACTGTTGTTTCAGAGTTTATACTGGACACTAAAGAACTGCCTCCACGCTGGAACTTCCGGGCCTATGGAGTTACAGGGAAAACTCGCAATGGGGTAGACCAATTTGATGAACCTAACTATTTCGAAACATAGCAAGCACGGTATTAGAGAAAGCTAAACAAGAAATCAATTTTTAATATTATCTCAATTAAGTTTTAAGCGTTTTAAGCTACTGCAGTGCTCGACTGCAGAGCTGCCTGCTTCTATTATGAACAGTATAAGAGAAAATTTTCAATTGTTTTTTACAGAAATATTTTTTGCGTGGGGATGATGGGAGTCATGTTTATATTTGCAGCGTGGTGTGATCGAAATTGACGCAGCTGGTTAATAACAACAGAGGTTATAATAAACTCCAGGCTCTAGTGTTGCATCACCTGACCATCTAAGGCGCAGTAGTCCATAAAGAGAACTTAGCGTATCTGCAACTGAATGTTTTTACAGACTTAATGGGAAATCGATTGAGATTAACTGTTCATCTTTACGATAGAAAATTCATTTCGTAGCATACCGGTTACACGTTCTTTCAAAAAACACCTTTAAATTCATTTTTTCAGTTTTTTTTAGTAATAAAGCTCCGTAATTTGTTTTTGGAAGTTCGAAAAGTTAAAATTACGGAGCATTACTATTACTGTTGTGTGTAGTAAAATTTGCTGCGAAATTTTTACGAAAGATTTTCAGAAAATGTTCAGAATAAAAAAAACAGACTCTTTAGTCTAAACCATTGATCGACGAAGATATCTTACGAATATTCTTTTGTGCTGAAATTGGTGGCCTACAAAAAATTCGTTTTACTTTTTTTTCGTTTTGTGGAATAGATGGTTGAAGTGTCTTGGTAGAGAAGTTTGAACAGTGATGTTGTGTTTTAGTGGCAGTTTAACAAGGCGACAGCAACGAGAGGCCCGTTCTATGAAGTTTGCGATAGTTTGTTGGAAGGAGCTGACAACCTCTTGGAATCGAGTTATATTGACGTATCGCAACTCGAACAAATAACTCTCAAAATTCTGTAAGTCGCAAACTTACAGAAGTAAACCCCTCAAGTTATACGGAATATCTCCATCGATATCCTTGTTAAAGTTCTCCATCATGGTTGTTTTACCTGGCTAATATTCATCAGGGTTTGATCTAATTTTTCATGTTTTTTTTTCAATGGAACTTTTATTGTTAAGTACAATCGACTTGGCTTAATGTTCCCGTTTATCATATAGAAATTCAGGTAACTGTTGTTTATGGTGTAAATTGTCTTAGATATAGCTCCATGGAATTAATTTGACGTATGACTCCATTCTTTGAAGCACGGTACTAAAAACCTTCAAAAGTTACGATGCAAAGTTTGTTTTAGACTTTGCGTCATGCTAAAATTGACATTTTTTCGTTTTTTTTTTCAAAGTAATGACTTGCTTGCTATGAAATCAATGATTTGATCTCGATTCAAAGCAGCTGGCGATTAAAACTTTCTAATCAATTTTTATTTGCGATATTTTCAAAATTAATGCTGCTTAAACTGAGGTTCTTTCAAGTAAAAAGTGCGAAGTTTACCTGCTTGAAACTTCAATTTTCTTGGCAGCTGCCTAAGCGATTAGTTGCAGAAATTTCAGCAAGTGAAGTGTTTAAATTATGTATTACATTTTTTCACAAGAAAAGAAAAGATGAATACAAATATACAACTTCTTTTTGAGTTCATTTCATCTCATTCATTTTTCTTTGCAATTATTTCGATAATTTAAAAGAGCCTTTTTGTTTTCACAGTGCAAAAAGATGCTCTTCAAAAAAGTAGAAAAATCAATTTTTTATTAATTTTCAACGCCATTTGTAAGAAACAAGAGGCGGGTTTTTTAAACAAAAATTTTTTGTATTTCAATTATTAAACAGTCACACTGTTATGATTTTTTGAGAAAGAGCCGCGGTCATATTCAATGACATAATGTGTGACATGACACAGGAAATGATTAATCAGTTCTTCGAATTACTCCTGTTGTTGCAGTCAAAAATGATGTTGATGAATTAGTGTTTTTTATTCATTTTCAAACAACTTGAACCCCACGCCTTCTAAAATTTTCCCATGTAGTTAATAATTGCCCTGACAGATTACCTGAGCCAGAGTGACTCATTAGGTCAGTCGATCTGCCCGGAATGAGGGTTATATTGGATCAGCTGTTGGAAACAGCCCTGTGGGCTAATTAAACCGATTTTCATGTAACCGAAATTGTACTCATCACAAATTGCTGTTCGATCGCTCGTAGAATTTTTCTCAAAACGCTTGGATGGACGGAAAAATTTGCAGTGTTTTATTTAAAGATCTTTTTTGTTTGCTTTCCTTGCGAAAAGCCGAAGAAGACGTTTTAGTTTTTGGTCGTCTCGTTGACTAGTCGATTTATAGAGTAATAACCAATGGAATTTGACCCACCCCTGATTTCCTGTTCAGTACAATGTGATTACCTTGTTGTTCCCTTGAGGAATAATTCTGATGATAGTCGGTTAATTCGAGGTGACTGTTTCAATCATTACTTTCATTCGTCTATTTAGCCCATCCCAACTCCGAGATTATGTGCTGAAGAACTAGCCAACACGATTGTTGCTTGAAAAAATGGGCAAGCTGGCTCAATTTTCTTGTTGTTTTTTTTGCACTCAGTTTGTAAAGTGTACCCGATAATATTTTTGTTTGCTCAAAATTAAAAGTTTAATAATTTTAGTGCAATGTCGGTTACATTTGTAGATGATATTTTTGGAAACGGTGGTTGTTTTACGTTTTAGGTTTTTGCAAAGCGATTGCAAAGTGAAAAGTGCTACTAGTGAGTGCTCCAACAGCGTGCAAATAATGACCCGGTTTGTCGACAAAGAAGACACAATGCCGAGGCCCTTGTCTGAGGTTATTCGCGATAACGAGTACCAAGACACGGGAAAAGTGCTCAACATAGCAACCAATGGATCGAAGGAGTATGGACCTGTTGAAAGAGAGTTTGTCATTGACGTGCGTGGTCGAAAAGGGGTCTACATTGCTTTTCGGGTTAGAATCGAGTCATTATAAATTGAAAAGAATTTTTTTTCAGTCGGTTTATCTTTGTCCAGAGTTTTCAAATTTTGTTTTTATGTAACTTATAATATGAACAAGACTGCTCGTTTATCAGAAAAACATGAAGTAATTTATAAGATGAACAAGACTGCTCGTTTATCATTAACAATCTTTTTGATAAATTATAAATTTTGATTGTCAATATCAAATACTAAGTTTTAAAATTTGAGTCGTATAATGAAATAATATGACCAGTTAGCTTGATTTTTAGTCAGAAAAGTTTTGACTGCTAGATAGTAATTAATAATACCCTTTCAGCATCATAGATAAAGTCTTCATAGTATTGAACGAGCAATTTACGTAGGCTCAAAGCGCAGCTAGGATAATGTTTAGCAAACCCGCTTGGGAGCACTGGTACATCCTCGAAATGCGCACCACAGAGACGGCGCGTGCTATCAGATTCAATTTGGAATGATTTAATGAGACGCTTACGTTTCATTAAAACGAAATATCCGCGCATCGATAATTACTAATTGGCACCAGTAAATTTAATAGTCACATGTGAAATATATTTTTGATTTTGAGCTCTACAGCTTTAAGATGATATTAAATCATCCCGCCGAAAATGGCTTGTTTAAATTTCGAAATTTGTCTGGTGAAAAAAAATCACCCAAGTACAGTTTTTTTGTCCTTTTCTTCGAACGTTGGCACAATACTTTCATTAAATTAATCTTAAAGGACAGTCGAGAATAGTTATAGCGCTTTGCTCTTATTTCCCCGCGCCAAATGTAACGGCAGCAGAGCAATCGTTTGCCTCTTCTTTTTTTTTCAAAAATAACAATCGAACTTTGAGAATCGTCGATTTTGGTATTTGTCTTTTTTGCTGTGACGTGAGAAGCAAACAGGAAATGTTTGTGCTCGGTGTAGCTTTTTTTTACCTTTAGACAAATATCGACTTCTTAACTATCCAGATTTGAACAGAGTTTTTTATAGCATCTGAAAGGTATTGACGTCGTGAGCTCCAATTAGAGAATATATATTTCGCCAATGATCATTTTTCGGGAAGTTGCGAGGGTTTGAAAATGCCAAATTGAGATATTTAACGCGCGATTTATTTTGATGCTACGAACGCTTCAGCAGGGATTCAATCCGGCTCAGAAATTGTTCCACATTGTTTTGAGACAAATTATTTGGACTTATTATTACGCCGGTTGATGTATCACTTTATTTTCACAAAACGTGTGGGTTGAAGATTTTAAAAAAGAGCAATTTTCCAAATTCCATCAATTTTCAAATTTTAAAAATAGATTTTATCAAAAACTATTCCAGAAACCTTTAAGGGATGTCGAAATTTGATACGAGCGATCTTGTTGAGATCGTTGCCGCTCTTTATTACTGTTAGTCGGTATCGAGATTTGAGCGCTTGATTTTAGTTGATACCAGAAAAAAACTGACCGTTTTCTTCTTTCAGGACAAAGGATCATGCACGAAGATTATAGTTCTGCAATTGGTAACGTACGTCTGTCAAGCGAGTGTTCTCAAACTAGCTAATTACCCCAAGACCTTCTATGCTAAGGAAGACATGATTGTTTCTGCTCTGAGTTGCGTCGAACATGCCAGTTCGAACTCCGGAATGGACACGGCCAATTGTAAGATGGCTACTTGGGAGTCCAGCATGCTCCCTCCCAAGTGTTCCTGCGACGCTGGATTCGAACCTACCGATCAAACGAGAAGTTGCTCAGGTTAGCTTGAAACTTTGTTCCTGCCACATTTCTCTCTTAAAATAAGTTTTTTTTTCAGATTTTTGCTGATTTGTTGGTGCCTCAATGATGCTAAAAAAATTTTGTTTTCGATTTGAAACAAAATCTACCATGTTTAACTCAGAAATTGATGAGTATTGAGTTTCTTGATTTTTCGACCTGCAATTTTTGTCTAAATTTTTCTATGCAGTCTGTAAAATATTGATGCCCTAAGCTCAAAATTAAAAAAAAATGTTCCACCTGCGAACATTTGCAAAGTTGCGGGGTTTGAAAATTACCAATTTGGGGAGAAAGCGCGATCTGTTTCGTTCTATAACTCAACTCGTAAGCGGAGAATTAATCGGCTCAGCTATGATTCAAATTGAATTGAAGCAAGCTGTTTGATCTACTTGATGCATAATTTGTCATTTTATACTTACATAAAGTGTGGGGGAATAATTTCAAAAATCTAAAAAATAGTTTTTGAAAAATCCAACGAAAAACTACTTAGATATTAAAGGGCAGTCAGAACATTCAGGCCTTCGCTTCCGGATAGGATCAGTGTTGTTCAGTGCTTGGAAATTCATTGGAGTTCCGTATTTACCCTAATGTTTTATCATTTAGGCTTGTCAACTTTTGAATTTGTCTGAAACTAATTTTAAGGCAGACTTCTCTTACTTAAAAAAAATTCATGTCTCTGATCTGCTGTCTGTTCCTGCTTTGTTCATTCAAGTTGGTGTCGAATTGCTGAGGTGAAAGTTAAATTGAAGTGGCATTCGATTAAAAAGACATTTTGTATGAATGGAAAGCAGCGGGTCGAGTTGATTAAAAGTCGCCTCCTCTTTTTGTTATTTTGCCCAAATTAATTGGGAAAAAGTAGAGAATTGCAACTAGCTTTCAACATGGTTCAGTGACCAATCTTAGTTTGTAGCCCGCACACGCAGACAGAATACAAGTACATTCTCCTGATAATTGATTGAAATGTGCTCATATTGATGTAGTCATAATGGTGAATAAATTTGTGCCCTACTTAAATCCCTAATACATCCTTTTTCCTGCTGGGAAAATATCCGTTTAGTTTAAATTACTAGGTCCATCAGTCTTGCATGAGTCTAGATCGAAATCTGCAATTAGTTTTGCGTCTCATATTTAGCAAAATTTCTCATGAATTTTAAATTTTTGCAGTGGATTTTGTTCAAAAATGCACCTGATATTTAATTTATTCTGAGGTTCAATAGATAAAAGGGTTTGTTGGACATTTTTTGATTATCAAGCCTCACCTATGTAAACTATGGATGTAAATGTAATGCTCAGATGTCATTAGGACTCCAAATTAAAAATTGAAAGAAAAGGCTAAAAATATTCAAAGTTGATAATGCGATGTAGCTTTAACGATATCTTTTCTGAGAGACAGGCCAAGTGACAGAACGAGTGTTAAGTGATCGATAAGTTGGAACTTAACACCCCCGTCTCTAGAGATAGTCCATTGCCAACTCCATTTGCCCATACGTTACTCAACCCTATTCTAATCTCAACTCAGCCTTATCCATATTTCCTAAGTTCCTTTTTACTGCTTATCGTTTATCAATCTTTTTCGCCCTTTTGGTTCCGACAGATTTTCGGACCTGATATTTCCACATTTTTAATGCGGGGACAATTTTAGAAGTTAAATTCCAACAGCAGAAGGTTTTATTATTATTTAGAGTCTGAAGCATGATAATAAGTTGCAAATAATTCATCTAATAATGAGAACAAAAAAAGACATTTGCTTTTTTCGAAATTTTTATTTCTATTTTTAAGAAATTGTGTAAAAAAAGAGGCCACAATAGTCGATGATACTTTCAAAGCTAACAGTTTGCCGACTATTTTTGTCGGTTTGGAATTCTGAAATCAATTTTATCTTCTAATGTTGCAATTGATCTTTCGATTTAATGTCCTATGCTTGCTTTGAAAAAACGTGCCTTTGTGCCAGTGACTAAATGCAGTTTCTATTTGATTGGATTGGCTAGAGGACCTTAACTGGAAAAGTTTCTTTAAGGGTCATCCCATTCTTTCTCAAAAGCACTTTTCCACTTGTTCAAATTTGACAATTTCGATTGTAACTTTGAACTCCATGCTGTTAACCCATTAATGTGCATTGAACTTGACTGAAATTAATTTTGAGCTAGATTTTTAAAGTATTTTGGACCCTTATATGGCTGCCATTGCGTTTATTAAATGTTGGCAAAGGTTAACTATTACTGGGTAAAGGGCTATCGCTATAACTAGATCCAGTTAGAATGGCTAAATTAATAAACCATCAGTCATGCATCCTAGGCACTTTTGCTCCGCAGCAGCACGTATACAGTATTCTCATTCTTCAAGTTTTAACTTAAAGGTTAAAGACGGTGCTGTTAATTCAATTCAACTGTTTGCTTAAAACACGAAGCTCAACTGAAATCAGTTCTAATTCTAGTGGGTGGGTCATTTAATAATATCATAACATCAGGGGGCGGGAAGGGGGCAATTTTGTCTTTTTGTGCAAATTTGATTCGCCCGACCACGAACTCAGCTGAATCAGCCACTGGGCGAAGCTGATTAGATTCTGGTGTTATTATGTATACAGCATTGATATGTGATAAATGGCGTAAATAGCTACACATGACAGTTTTATGGCCCTGGGTCTATTGACAGGTTTGTCTGATCCATGATCCATTTTCTAGAGTTTTGTTTGTCCTCATTTGTTAAATAAATTCTATCTTTTCTTCTGAATAATTTCATTTTCTTCCGGCTGTACAGCGTTTCGATATCTCAATATGACGTGGAACAGACCAAAAACCAAATTTTTTGGTGATATGAATATTTTGGGGAAATGACTTCGGGCTGAAAATTTGTATACCACCCTAACTATGTAATCGAGTCTCTATCTCCAAGGCGGTCTGGTCTGTTAAATAGGTCCAATGTTTTCCTTACCCGAGGCGCAACAAGATTATTTTCGAGGTTGATTTGGCAAATTAGCCATGGCGTAATAAACAAAAACCATGAAATTTGTCGCGACAGAAGCGTTTGCTAAACAAATAAATAGTTTCCGAGAATAAAAAATATGAGCGATTAGAAAAGTTGATAATTTAGTTCAAAATTTCCTAGAAGTGAACCTTTATAAGAAAATAATTTTCTGTGACTCAACAAAATCAAGAAAAAGATGGAACCGAAAATGGTGAAATAAAAGAACTGCAATGTTTTTTCATTGCTTTACCCACCAATGACTTTCTTGTTTGTTATTGTAAAAAAGTGGAATTTTTCAAAACTTTGTCAGAAATCTAATTTTGGATTTTTCAAAAACTTCAGTTTATGCAAAAAGTTTTTTGAAGTCATTTGAATGGAATATGTATTTGTTTCAGCTTGTCCGATTGGCATGTATAAGGCAGACCACGGCAACTATGTCTGTGCGAAATGCCCTCGGAACTCCCATGCGACAAGGGAGGGCTCGGACTCTTGCAGATGTGCTGATGGATACTACAGGGCCATCAACGCTTCTGTTGAGACGATGTGTCTTAGACCGCCCTTAGGACCTGGGTAAGTAGAATCTAAATTTTGCATGGCAAGGGTGCGCAGGGTTCGAGCAATTGGGCAAAATCATGATTGCTAATTAACGATATGAAATAAAACTACGTTAAACATTTCTGACATTTTAAATCCAAATCGGACGAAAAAATAAACTTTGGGTAAATTAGCACAGTACATTTTTCTTGCGAATGCCAAAAGTGTGGAGGGTTTTTGGATTCGGGACTGTTTCATTTTTGCTCAGATGACAAAATGCGAAGAGACTATGACTTTTTTGACGCAAAATCAGATATTACAAATAAACATCCGATGAAATCGGGAAAAACTGATGTCTGGGTGTCCAGAAAAAAATATTGTTGCTTAACGATTGTTCTCAACACTAACTTTGAACGCAGGGACTATTTTGAGATATCCATTTTTGGCTGACGGACCCTAAAATTATTCTAAAGGCGCCTTTGGCGCCAATATACACTTAAAGTAAGGCGGGGGGGGGGGGGGGGGGGAGCGCGCGCCGAAAAAACAAACGCGATTTTTTGCTGAAAAATTTCCAAAAAGTGCCTAAAACGCCTTTTTGGCCTGTTTTTTTCCAAAATTTTGCCTGCGGCGCAGAATTTTTTTTGGCCAAAACAGGGTCTTTGTAGTGCTTTGGGAGAGCTCAGCAAATCAATTTAGTCGACCTAAAAAACTTCTGAAAATCCGCACCCCCCCCCCCCCCCCCCCCCTCGAGAAAATCCTAGATCCGCCCCCTGTTTGCACAGAATCTTCTGTGCTACTTGATCAGCTATTTGATGAACAAATTTGTTTTCAGCAACCTTGAAGCGGAAGTGGTGAATAATGACGTCGTTCTCAAGTGGAGAGACTCCTCGTTCAATCGCATGGGAATGCAAGAACATGCCATGTTCTTTGTTGTTCAATGCGATTTATGCACTGGCGAAAGGTTAGAACAATTTGAAGTTACCAGGCTCATAATGTTCACTATGTAGCAATCATAAATTTCACGAAAGCCTGATTTCATTTTATTTAGTGGGAATAATGTATTGAAACTTCATAATATATTGAAATTTATCAAAGGTTTTTAAAACCAGTTTTTTTTAATGAGAGATTTAACTGATTTTGAAGTTTTGGTGAAATAATGAAATTTTTGTAATGCCTTCAAACTCCTATAGGCCATTTTTTATATTGAGTCTTGATTTTATAGCCGCTGGTGTAGTATCTTGATATGTTGACCATTTATGGATGGCTCGATGATAAATAGTCTAATTTCATTATTCTGTTCTTATTGCCTCGTGTTTGGGTTCAGATTCCGAACAGCCGATTACAAAAATCAGTTTGACGAGTATGAGTATACTCTTTTTGATCTACGACCCATGACTCAGCACCTGGCGAGGGTATACGCGGAGAATTCAATCACTGAGGGCCAAAGGAACATCGCGCAATATGCTGAGGTCACTTTCACAACCGGTCAAAAACGTAAGAGTTGTTTCACACGCGAAGCGTTTTAGTTATAAAATGTCTTTTTTAAAAAAAGTCATCAGTATGCATAATCGGAGTTTTTTTGGCAATTTTCAAAGACTTGTGGCAATCAAAATAATAGTTTATGATGCAGCTTTTATTATCATTTTGCATATTTATTAGGAAATTCTTATGTATTCATTCAAAATATATTGAGACAATTTAAACGGGGTCAGAATATTCGGGGCTCTAACCTTAACTGAGCTGTCTCGTTTTCTTGTTTCTTAAAACGATGCCTTTACCATTCGTTTTTGTCCGTTCGTTCGTCTGAGCGTAAATTAAAGTTCATATTTTAAAAATCATTTTAACTCATTTTTTGCAAATCTGGCCATTCTTGGAATTTATAATCAGTACTGGTTATAAACTAAGGCGTGGCAGCAGTTGAAGATCAAGCAAGGTATTAAGGTCTTAATCTGGGGGGGTTTTAATGAGGTATTAAACGATCTCCCCACTTTATGCTCGTCCCCGCCTTTCCTCTTGAGGATAAACAGTCTTCGTCTCAAGCTTTTCATATGTTGTTCGAATTAATGATGTATTCTGGCTTATTGTTCCGACCACGTTACTTAAGTGACAGGAGGGAACTATTGATTAGCTCGTGTTTTTTCGCCCAATTTCATGTACCTCAAGGAAAGCTTACTGAGTGTCAAGTGTGGTATCATATTAAAGCCCGTTGAGCCGTGATTCAGATTCCAAAAAAATCCATAATGTTGTCTCAGTTCAGATAAAAATGGGTCTGATTTTTCCGTTTTTCACACTAATTTTCAGACTGGATAAATTTTAGACTGCATTTCTAATCTATTTGTTCCCCGATTTTTGAATTATTTCTGCTAGTCTTACTGATTAAAAAATAATTCAGTCCCCTCTCACGATATCTCTAGCTGAAAAGAAGAGCAACCGAAAGGCTGGAAGAAAAAGCTCATGTTTACAATTTCCCCATTAATAGACCAAGTAAACAATCTCCCCCCCTAAAATATAATGACAAAATCAAGCCCCAAGACTTTTATGTACTATGCTCAAATCTTATTGGCTGAAAAATGGTAATTTCAACCAAGTGAACAATCTCTTCCCTGAATAGATTTAGGGGAGCGATTGTTCACTTGGTCCAAAAAGTAAGTTTTTCTATTAAATTTTTTTCTCAGTTTAAATTTTTATTGCAAAAATAAGCGTGGTCGGAACATTCTGTGCTATATGCACAACAACCAGGTATCTTTGCATATCTATCAATTAATGACATAAATGGCTGTTTTTCTCAATGCGAATCACTAAAAAAACATATCAAGTTTTTTGTCGATCTCAAGTTCGTTTTCTTGTTTGAGTGACTCAAAATTGTTCCAAATTTGCTTAGGCGAAGCCTAGAATGAATGTATCTTCAGGCAAAGA
This sequence comes from Symsagittifera roscoffensis, assembly GCF_963678635.1. Taxonomy (NCBI): domain Eukaryota; kingdom Metazoa; phylum Xenacoelomorpha; order Acoela; family Convolutidae; genus Symsagittifera; species Symsagittifera roscoffensis. Next base: position 65,062,772 of record NC_087066.1, read on the forward strand.
TTATCAGTTGGCGTTGACAATGAGATGGTGCCATTAAACCTTCCTTTTATTGTGACATGAAATTTCAACTATGGCACTATTAGTATTGTGAAAATTGCTTTGAACGTTAGATTTAGCTGTTGGATTTATTATTTTCTATTAAGTGTTTTCTTAGTTTAACTGAGTCCATTTTTTGTCAGCTAGAATAAAATAACTTGAATTGTAGACTTAACTCGTAGTGACTATAAAGGTTGGGCAATTTCTCGGAGCACCCAAAAGTGGGTTAACGAGACACCGAGGTCTTTAAATCTCAGACCTACATTAGTCAACGCTAATGCAAAATTGGGCCGCGCAAACTGTTAGTCTCTAAGAAGAGTTTGCTTAGGGTAATGTGAAGTTAATGGGAGAATAGAAGACCCTTCGTAGGTCCAAGATACCCACTTTTTAAAAGGTCACCGCCAGCTAATATTTAGCAGTCACAACCATTATTTTCTGGTGTTCTAGTTTAATGCAAAAAATGATTTCAATGTTCAACAATGTGAGGAGTTGGCATATATTTCAAAAAAGAATAATTCAGCTTGAACTTTTTCTAGACACCAGAATCTGGCTTTCGGAAAACACGTAAATATATATATAATATATAATTAAAAATATATTCAGGTTTTTCTGTTTCTTCTAGCAGAATACAAAGTTTTTCCGCAGAAAATGAAGGGTTGATAATACAGTATTCTTTTGTAATTTGGTGCGAAATTGCTATTTTTCGTTATTTGAAACAATTCAAGGACAGCCTGTTTTTATGGCCAACTTGAAATCAATTAGTACACCACTTTTTAGCTCCATTTCTGAATTTTTGCCATATTTGACAAAACTTATCAAAAACAGGTCTTCTTAACTATGCAATTAGAAATGAGTTTTTCATCGCATTAGGTTCTTTAAAATACCAACTAGTACCTCAATCAAAGGATCAACCAAAAAATCTCCCTATGATACCATTTTAAATCATTCGTTTTTGGCCGACAATCCCTGATTTTTTTTCCAAAAGCGCCGCGTTAGCGTCAAGATATTGCAATTTAAGAGGGGAGCGGGCGCCGAAAAAGACACAGTTTTTCTGTTCAAAACCTCCCTTAAACGGCATTTTTGACCTGTTTTTATTTTCTCAAAATTTTGCATGCGGAACAAAAAATTGGACTAAATACGGTCTGTATAGTTTTTAAAGACCTCGGAAAATAAATTTGGTCAACCTTAAAAAAGGCCGACAAAATTTTCATTTTTTGGAGATCCGCCAATGCATGCCTTCGAAGAAAATCAAGTTAAACTTTTGGTTTTTATAACCTTTAGTCTTTTTTGTAATTTTCCTTATTTTTTTCCTTGGCGTCTATCATAAGTTTGTTATGTCACTCTCAACCACTTTATTGAAGCCTTTAGGTTAGCTGCTAATCGCTCCATTAAATATATAAATTTTGCGTGAAAAACATTTCGGGGAAACCTTTGTTTTAGAACATGAGAAAACACTCGACTGCTATTAGTTTGTTTTGGGTGCAGGCCCAATTTTGTTCCCAATAGAGCGGCCTGGCTTATTTCTCTGTACATGACCAACTGTTTGCAGCGGCCCGACTCCGAAAATGTCCCTTTTTCTTTCTCCTAGTGCCCCACTCAAATTGAGATCATTGTTTCAAACTAAGAACTCGGTTGTGCCTCTGAATCAGTTAGTCATACTTTCAATGCTCACTTTGCAATGCTTTTTTTCTAATGAGCAGTCGATAACTGACCTCCAAGAACCATTAACTGAATGCGAGACTAAATTGAAATGTTGCTGCAAGAAGTTGGAAAAAAAATGTTATTTTAAATTTGAGCAATGATTAAAATGATAATTTTGAATCAATTTGTTCAATGCTCCAAAAAGTTTGAACCCAATTTTTTTTCAGTGATGTTTGGACAAAATGTGTTTTCCAGTAATTGAGTGTAATGTAATTGCAAATAAAGGTGGGAACTGCTGAAAATAGTGTCGCAATTTTCACTTCTTTTCTGCCCCGCAATTTCCTAGAACAAACATCCGGTCACCACAGCCGAACGAGAATGATAAATCGATTGTGATGAACGCAGAGTAACCATTTTTGAACAACAACGAATTCATGATTTAGCTAAATTTTTTCATTTTTTCATTTGGATATGTGAAATTCTTTGGTTCCTTTTTTCCGCATATGAACTTAAAAGAATTCAAATTTTTTAAACAGTTCTTTAGTGCTTGAGAATTTAGGAAAAATAGGGGGGCTTGTATTCTGATGAAAATAGAATGAAATGATGTGACCTCTTTTCAAATTTATAGTTATTACGTACTCTGAAATGATAAAAAAAGCACAGAAATAACAAAGAACAAAGAAAATGAAACCGTTTTTCGTAGATAGAAAAGTTTTTGTTTCGCTGACCAAATTACAAATTGAAGAGACATCTTCATATTTGAGGATGAAGAAACACTATGACCCATTTTGGATGTTAAGCAATTAGGTTTGCTGTCGTGAAAATTCGCACATCACAAAAGTGACATTTGTCTCGTGTGCCTAGTTTGATGTTGTTTCCTAAGTAGTGAAAGACTAAAATCATCTTTAGATGAAATCTCCAGGTTATGCTTTAATGTTTTTAAAGGGACTCTTTTTGATCAATTTTGGAATCAGACTGTTGAGGTCAGCATAACATGAAACCATCTATGGAAATTTCTGATCATCTTAAATAAAGTGCTAACTTTGTAAACTGAGGCGTTAGTTTTGTCCCTTGCTGATAAAAAAGGCTTGTTATCTGAAAGTTAGAGCTAGTTCAACTTAGTGAAGACTTTAGACTTGTATCATACTTGGCATCATATTTCAGTGAAGACATTGTTTGTGTAACGTTCATCAAGTCTTCAATCTGTTATGACTGAGCTGTCAAAACTGACAGCTGTGCTCGCCTCCTTCCAGGCAGAGATCGCAGCTCGCCTCGAGATAATAATCAAGTTATCAAACTTGAATAATAGCAATTTACTCATCAGATTAGATTTTAAATATAACAATTATAATCAAAGTGAACGTAGACAGCGCAGCGTGTTTGACTTAAGTCACCATCAGCAGATGGTCAATTTAGATGCTCATTAAACAGACATTGTTGTTTTGTTTTGATTGTTCTCAATTTTTTGACTTGGTGATCTGCTTTGGCTTTAGAAAAGGTTTCAAATGAAATCTAGGAAGTCAAGTATCGGGAGTTTTTAACACAAGTTACTGATATTTTAAAAGACTCAATAGTTTCTTTAGTTTTAAGTGTTTTGCATCTTTATCCTTTTTTTGTAATATTAAACTGAAGCAAAGTCTCGTTTCTAGTAGATTACACAGGGTTTTTCAAGATCTGAAGATACGAGCATTTTGTTGATAATTTTTTTGTTTTGGAATAGCTAAAGAAAAAAGCTATGTATTTGCGTAAGGACGATTAAATCTGTAGTGGTAGAGAGCTCATCATTGTAGCGATTACTTAGTTTTATTGTCACAAGTCTATGAAAAGTGACATTTGAAAGCCTTCTCAAAGAGATTTATTCGAATCATAATGCTTAGACGATTAACTTTCGAGTGAGATTAAAGCAAGTCCATTAATTGGGTGTCGAGAAAAATTAACACGTGAGCTCATAAAATGCCAAATTTATTCATTTCTCTGCTTTGAACGGTCAAAATCAAAGAAAAACATCAAAATTAATTGAATTATTAGATAAGTATTTGCTTTGTGTGTGTGTGTAAAACGGCTTAAAACACAAGTTCCATCAACCTTCTCTTGAGTTGTAAATTGAAACCAACAAAACAATCAAGTCAAATTGTCTATGTTGTAAAGTATAAAAACATCAAATATTACAGCGCATGTTTTTTTTCGATACAAATTTGAAACATGAGTTTGTTTCGACGATGAAGTGGGAAAAAACCTGTGGGTGTTTTCTGTTATACGGTCCAAAACTGATTTTTTAGGTGTTCTCAAAATTGGATCATAATGATAACAAGACTGCTCGTATCAGGGCGAAACCCTGAATGTTCCGATTGCCTTTTAAGGTTTATGGAGCAGCAGTAATAACATTAAAAAAATTAAATGAAATAAAATAAAATGAAAATTTTTTTAATGAAAATCATCCCCCCACACGCCATTTAAAGTACAAAAAGATAGATTTCGTTCCTTTTAACAAATCAATTATGGTAAATCAGCTTCGTTCAACCAATTTGGAACGATTTATAAGAAGGATTAAATCTCCGCTTACGCGTTAATAGCGCGAATTATATCGCGCGTTAATTGTCCCAAATTGGTCAAAATGGCTATCTCTAAACCCTCATAACTTTACGAAAAATGATCACAGGTGAAATATCTTTTCAAATTTTAGCTCAGGACAACAATACCTTTTGAATGATATACAAAAATTCCATCAAAAATTGCTAGTTAAAAAGTCGAAATTTGTCTGAAGAAAAAAAAACCCACCCCGAGCACAAATATTCCGTTACTTTCGTATCGAAAGTCGGAACAATTATGCTCAAATCTGCTGGGTTGGAAATAATTCCTGCCAATATCAGAGTAGATTTTCTATAAAAACAAGCGTATGCAATAGAATTTTAATTTTGGGCCGCTTCACAGAAAAGACTCGAACCTTTTTTGTGAATATAACAGCCGACTGAATTGTTTTATCTAAACTAGCTCAGTTTTTTCGGTATGATTTTTTAAGTTTTGCTTTTTTAGTCTAATTGTTTTTTCGGTATGACTTTTTAAGTTTTTTTTTTGCTCCAACTGTCGTAACGAAAGAAACAGAATATTTGTGCTCGAGGAGGTTTTTTTCTTCAGACAAATTTCGACTTTTTAACTACCCATTTTTGACAGAATTTTTTTATATCTTTCAAAAAGTATTGTTGTCTTGAGCTTGAATTTGAAAAAATATTTGACCTGTGATATTTTTGTAGTAAAATTATCGTCGTTTAAATATTGGCATTTTGACTAATTCGGGACAATTCAAGCGCGATATATTTCGCGCTATTAGCGCAAAAACAGATATTTAATCCATCCTAGAAATCGTTCCAATTGCTTGAAGCAGGCTATTGGCCATAATTAGTTTGATACTAGGAGCAAAATCTATCACTTAGTACTTTATATGGCGTGAGGGGAGATAATTTTCTCAAATAATCTCAAACTTGAAAAAAAAATGTTTCATTTTTACCTTTGCGATAAGCCAGGGTATTGCAATCGGGTACTAGACTTTTTTTATGTCCATAAACAACTTTGTCTGCAGGACTCATCGACTCCTGGTGGTACCTTGGTTCACAATGAATTCAATTTTCTTACAGTCTCCTGTACACTTAGTCTGGAGGTAACGAAGACGCCTGAGAAGGCAAAGGTCCTAGGTTCGAATCTGACAAGGACCTATTTTTTTAAGCGGTAAAATTTCCGGTTCAAAAAATTTCGGACTATTATTTGTCTGCTCATGTTTTGTCGGCTCAGATGCCAGATGTAAGAATCGTTTATTTTTGATGCAAGCAATTTTCACTGCAGTTGCTTCAAGTGTCTTAGCATAATAAAAATCCTGGAGAGTTTAAATTTGCTTTTTCTATTAGTTGTAATTTTACCAGCTCGATTTGTTAAAATTTCGTTTTTTTTTCATATTTTTGTCTTCTTTTTTCGACTTAATCGTTTTCTACCTATTTTATGATTACTTAGTTGCCCCCTATTGCATCGTTTGATGACTAAGAAAGTTTTTTCTAAGGGGAAGGCGAACTCAAAATTTTTTTGTTAGGAATTTTTTTTTTTGATTTTTTTTTGCCATGAAGGGCTTCTACTGACGTTTTTTCTGTTTTGTTACCGCTTGGTTAGTTTAATTCTCATGCTCTTTTTGCTTAATATTGTCATGGCTCGTTTTTTTTTCAAACCTAGCTTCATTCATTTTGATAGATTGGTTGTAAGTATAGTTACAAAACATCGATATTAATTTTGCTAATGACTTTTTGGCTCTCGATTATCCTCTCGGTTTAGCTCACGAATTGTTTATACCACTTTAATTTCAGTATCTTTCTGGGTTTCTTGGATACTAGTTGGGTAGTACATGTATTGTTTCCAATAAAATTTTGCCGAACAATTTGGGTCGATTTTCAGCTATTTGGCTGTCGGCTTCAATTCTGTCGGCTTATTTACTGAATATTTTGTTTACTATTTTTGATATTATTTTGAAATTGTTAAGACTTCGTCCCTCAATGTTAATATTTGCATGTAAAACTCTTCAAAAATTTTTAATAAATTTGACCTTAAAAAAAATTGGTTTTCATCTTTTTTTTTTGGTTTTTCGAGTTGTTCTTTTTAGGATTACAACTTTCGAAGTATTCCTTGATAGTTCTTGAAAGTCTTGCTGTTAAATCCTAGCTCAGATTCGCCTCTGTGTATTACATTTAATTTTTCATGTTATTACTGCTCAAAAGACCTTAAAAGACTGTCTGAACATTCAGGGCTTTGCCCTGATGCAAGCAGATTTGTTAAGTTTTAGTGAACTTCTTTACAATATCCTTTTTCAAGAAGGGAAAGATGGTTAAGTAGATAAACCCAGCGTCAACCAAGCAGAAAACAGCAAAATAAGAATTTACGCACGAACGCTCTAGTGCTAATTTAATGATTTTATTTTCAGGGGTTGAGATTCTTTAGTAAATACCATAGGGGCGGGGGGTTTGTTTAAGTAGATCCGTTTTAGCTTCAAGCAAGCTGTTTGTTCGCAATCATTTGGCGTTTTTATGATGTAGGTAAGCTTCAGTTACAGTGCCGTCAAAATTTAGCCTTGGGTGGCGAAGTGTTGCGTATTGTAATGTATCTCATTAGACAAGCTAATTTGTCATCGAGTAAGCGCCGATCTTTTATGTCTTTTTGTCGGGCAGTACTCGAAAAAATGAAAATAGTGATTAGTCACCTTTAATCATTGTCCACTTCAGCTTGAGTTATTGTTACTTTGAGACCAATCATCGTAGCTGCAGATTTTGATGGTTATCATTCTTTTTGAGAAACGAGTGAATGTTTTTAAAGCGTAGTTAGCGAAGATGAAAAGAGCGACATTTAAAAATTGAAAGTAAATGGCGGAGACTAAAGACCAATTGGGTATTTGAGGGCAAACATCTTCAGTTGGCCTGTAATTCAGAAAAGCTAAAAGTCGAGTAAACAGGAACTACTACTCTCAGAAACGTATGTCGTTTAGTTGAGAGTTCATTTTGAAATGGCTAGATAGGATTTTTTTCCATCAGGTTGATTTTATTAAGTATCAAGAAAATAATTTGTTCCTTATTCTTGGCAACCTCAATTGTGAAGTGGCTGCGAAAAAAAACGTTCTTCTCAAAACATATGCTCAGTTTTGGTTCATTTTTTTTTCAGCGGCGATCAACAACTTGGAAGCTGAGACGGTGGAAGGGAGTGACAAACTGCTATTAACTTGGAGACTAGACCCCTCTCCTGCTCCCCGTCAGTTGGGATCTTCCCCCACCCACTCATTCAATATCCACGTGTACAGAGAAGACAGACTACAGCTCATATACACATGCAGAGATACACAATATCAACTCTCATGTAAGAACAATACTCTACTCCCACAAGCAGGGGCGGATTTACGGGGGGGGGGGGGGGGGCGCCTCAGAGACTTGACCCTCTGGTCACCAAAAGATTCTTAATTGGCTAAAAAAAACTATTGTCCAATTGGCCTATTGTACTATGACTGTCGAATGTTCCTATGTCCTATGTCCAGATTTTCGTTCAGATGCTTTTATCACACCACGCATAAAAAAAAACGACCCTACTTTTTTAAGACTATGGTCGGAACATTCTGTGCTACTTACACACTTACCGGTTACGCTTGTTTTACTTGAGTGTTTTTTTAACAAAAGCTACTGCAGGCACGTTACGCGACACAGTCGGAACATTCAGGACGTTGCTTGGTGCGAGCAGTCTGCTGTTTCGATTTTCGAAGAAAATATGGACTAAATTAGCTGGGTTTATGTTACCCAGAGCCATCACGCTTAATATTAACATTCATCAGCTTTAAAAAATCCATTGAAAAGTTTTCACAGTAAAGGTTAATCGGAAAGTTCAGAGCTTCGCCCGAAAACGTGCAGTCTTCTGTCAAAATGATTGTATCTTTGTGTTGCCGATGTTGTTACTCTGCTACTGTTTTGGACTTATCACCACTAAATGTCTGCTTTAGTAGGTCAACCTGGCTCCTACTTCCTGAAAGTCTGTCTTGAGGACGACAGAATCTGCAGTGCCAAACTTCCTCTTCACATCGAAGGTGAGCAAATTATCATTTTGATTTAAATTCAGCATTTGAGCTTATCAGAAATTGTTATACCTTTCCATGGGTACCACGGAAATTCATCATTGAGATACAAATGAAGAATTAAGTTAGGGAAATCTTATAGGCTATTGGTTTTAGTTCACTTACTGAAGCCATCATTTATATTTATAATTGTACTGGCCCGATGCTGAAGCTGCTTTCTTAACTTTCTGGCATTTTAAAGCTGTTTCCCGACTTATAGAGGAAATCAGCGAATACGTAGCCATGGTTACTGAATAACTGACTGAACCTAATTGCCCGGAAAACATAAAATTACCCAGACAAACTATGATCAAACATTTGCCATAGTGCATCTTAATACAGTAATGTATGATTGAATGGTGCTTAGATACTGTTGAGTTGTTGGAACCGCGAGGGATAGTACTGGCGGCCTCTATCATCATGGCAGTAATTCTACTAGTCCTCATGGTTCTTCTGGTGTCAGTGTGGTGCTACAAAAGAAGTCACTTCAACCCACACCACATCCAGTTCAACGGATCCCAGAGGTTCCCCCCTACTCGTGACTGGAAGTTGGCCAATAGTGCTATGCAGTACCACGTCAATGCCACTATGTCTCACCCCCATGCCACGACTGAAAGTGCGTACTTGCCTAGAGCTTTTGTCTTGCCATTTATATAATTAACTCCGGAATCAATTAAAAGTGTAGACAAGTTTAAACAGCGCGAAATTGTTTTTATGCAGAGCGTGAAATCGTTTTTATGCAGAGCGTGAAATCGTTTTTTTTATGCAAAATGGTCTAAAAAGCTCTAAAAAAACTTGGTCGAAACAACAATTCGTTCAAATTTTAAAATTAAATATGTTTCGTAGCCTCAAATTTTTATGTACAAAGAAAGAAAATATTTTGCACTTTGCAAATTTATTTTTTGATAACTGCTGAGATTCTAAACCCCATTTCTGGTCGCTAAAATTTTTTCTATAATAACTCATTTGTGTACAGTTGCAGATTACGAGCAATAAAAGAGATAATTTGCATTCAAAATATCATTTGGACTCTAAATGCTTCCGCTTAAGTTGCTCACACGTCATGTTAGAGCAATGGGCTGCGAAAAGAGCAAGGCTAGTTGGGGTCGAATGGCTAGTTTTTCAAACCCCTTTGGGCAGTTGTTCAGATGAGCAGTGATGATCGGTATCGAAATAAAATTGCCTGGAGCCTATGTGTTCGCCTGATCTAAATTAGCTGTCATTCCATTTCGTCTTAGCACGTCTGACGTTTCGGTCTAATTATTCTTAGCATGACTAGGGCTAAAGTTACCCGAAATCGAACCGATTCATTTCAAACATTTTAACGATAATTTTTCCAATAAGAAAAGACTGCTGGTATTTCGTTGTTACCAATATACTAACAAAACGTTGATTTTTCATTTTTTTTTGAAAAGAAAGACTTTTTGTATATTTCTCAAAGGTCACATTTACAAAAGGTTCTTTTTATGTTCCAATCTCATTCAGATCAATATTGCATTTTGATCTATTTGAAACAACAGCAATTTATTTTTTAGGTCTTTTCTACTATTTGCTTAGTGTGATGTTTTTTCTGCGTCTTTGTCTCTTTTTTGCTAAGTGTGTGATGTCACTTCGTTATTGTTTGTAGTTGGAGCGAGAATGCCCTTCGCAGGACAGGGCTTCATAGAACCCTCCGCGTGTGATGAGCCGGAAAAAATTTTGCTCGAATTCTCCCGCGAGATCTTTATGGAGCAACTGCAGTTCCACAAAGACCCTTCCGATCTAAACAGCCCAGGTAATTTTATAAAACATTTTGTTCGATTAGCCGACTGGTCTGGAAGCCGAAGATAGCAAAATATAAAGAAAAAAATTGAAAAAATTGTTTGAAAACTTTCATTAGAAATATTTTAAAGGCAATTCAAAATATGATTGAAAGCAGTTTTTCTAAGCGACATTCATGTTATGGATTTCTTTAATATTGATTTGCTCAGGCTCCCTAACCACGAAAATTTTTTAAAAATGATCGAAAATCATAGAAATAAAAAAAATAAACAAGAATAATAAGCAGCAATCAGCACCAGTGAATTACAAGTCAGAATACTAATAGAAACGTCCCTCTGATGTCCTTTGAGAGTTAACGGGGACTATGCTGTCTTTTCAAATCAGGGGCAGTTTTAATTGAGTTTGCAGTGGGGCATATTTAACATGTGCCCGCTGGATTGTGTTACGTGCATATCTTAATCGAATTACCAGTCTAGAAACAGGCCTGGGGCTCTACTCGAAGTAATAGCCCGCTCAATGTCGGTATAATATTTAGTGATTGTCTGTATCATCAGATAATTTTATCACTATTTTTTTCGGTTCCGCTCAAATGCGTTTGAAAAGAATCACAAGCATAAAAATTTAGATTGATTTAATTTAATTAAATTTAAAGGCTGGGTACACGTTTTTAGATTTACGTTAGACCTATACTGCTGTATTGAGATATTGCCCCCACCCCGTCCTTCTTATTTCGCAATAAAAATGTGTATGCTTTTGGTCGTAATTTATTTTCCACTAAATCACACTCCATTTCAGATGTTTTCTTAGTAATTGAAACTAGATGCCTAAATTGTTTGTTTTTGTCCGCATTGGTCGTGTAAAAAATTCTCAGCTATGAACCTTCAGGATTAAAACACTGCTTCTAGGAATTGCAAAATAATGATTTTTATCTTCAATTTCATTGACGTCTATTAAATCTCATTGTTGCTAGAATCAAGTGATGTGATGCTTAGTAATGAACTCAGTTTGTTCGAGGTCAAAAAAGCATTTATGATGTTTTAATCGGTTTTTTTTTATCACGGGTTCATCATTTTAAAAGCCGTTGCAGCTTGATTTGAGAATGAACAGATTTTGTATGAATTGTTTTGCGGAAGATTTCATCATAAAACATGAATAGTAATTGGACGACCCTTTCGAGTTTTATGAACCGCTGATGTCAGCAGCGATCTCATTTATGTTGCACTTCGATCTGATGCAGGGAATACGAAAAAAGGTGATAAATTTGTAGATGAATGTTAACTCCCTCTGCGATTTTATGTACTTCGTTACACATTTTTCTTACATGCAACGTTGCGGCGCTTTTTTATTGCTTTCATAGGAATAAGATATGATTGATTTGTTTTAGCTCTTTTATCAAAATCAATGATTGTCTTTTTTCATCTGATGAAAAAGCGGGAACTATTTCAATGATTTTTTCCATTTTGCTAAATCTACTTAACTATAGTCGCTACAGCCAATTACACATGTCTCCTTTTCTGTTTCATTATGCTGACTATTTTAATGATGGGAAACAAGAGTTGCTTGAATATCTATCAGTTTTTTTTAAATAGCTTCTCAAAATTTATGTTATTTTTTGTTGATTCACATTTTCGAGTATTCGTGTGTAAATGAAAATTATGACTACTTTTTAAGAACAAATAACGTTTTTTAACGAATTGATAGATAATAAAACGATGCAAGAAGTATAAGCATAAGCTAAACCTTGGTTTAGAGTTATAAAATGAGATTTCTATAAATCATTGGAATTATGCATCTACCGGTATTTGGTAAGCAAACGAAAATGATGCATACATTTTTTTCAAGAGTACTGATTAAATTGAAGTTGGATAGAGCTCGAAACGAAGCTTAACCAATTGCATATCAAAAAGATGGCCCGTAAATTTTGTGTTTTGACCTGAAAAAAATCAATATGATCACGTGATTCACTGTTTTGTTCAGGTGGTTGTTTCTCCAATTTAAACACAAGTTGCCTCATGCAAAAAGCGACTCTCTCTACTCTGGACAACCAGTCGTGCGGAGTGATCGTGAAATCCGTCTCGGATAATGACCCGGACGCTCTTCGGCTTTTCTTCGTCGAGATGTCGACACTAGTTCAGTTCTACCACCCGAACGTCCAGATGCTCCACGGGACGATGTTGCGACCCTCAGAGGCGGTAGTTTGCGTGGAGTCTGTCTCCCAAGGACCTCTGGACGCGGTGCTCCGTGAGAACCCGATGCAGTTTTCCCTCATGCAACTAGTGCACATTCTGAGGGGCATAGCATGTGGAATGCAATACCTTGCAGAACTCGGATATGTTCACAAGGTCAGTATAATTAAAGAAAAACCGCAAAATCCAAATCTTAATGAGACAAAACAGACGGGGATCGGAAAGAAAAAAAAACATCAAATTAGAACCGACGGGGATCGGAAAGAAAAAATAACATATCAAAACTTTCGAAAAATGTCTCTTTTTACTGAATTCAAGGAAAGTGACATTTCAAGTAATGAATCGAGTGTCGGATATTCTAATCAAAATTTTCCCTCAAGTTCTCGATAATTTTGATGTCATTTTCTCTAGCAGGAAATATTTCGAAAAAAAAAATTCGAATCAAACCTTTGAAAGTATTGAAAATTACCCTGAAAGATAGGATTTATTGTAATAGCAAATGCCTACGGCAGAGAATTCTGAAGTTAACGCCCATCGGAAAGGAGGACTCTTCTTTGCTGTTTTTATGGCACTTTTGGAGTATTTAACTTCTTCTAGCAGCTCAAGCTAATCCTTCATACCTATAAAATGAGGGGACTGCCACGCCTCATAAGCATCGGTGCGCATCTGCAGTTGATAAATACTATATAAACTCACTTGAAGATAATTTGTTTCCAAGTGATTTGGAATCCGTAACATACATTTTCCATGTTTGATTTTTGATATCTCATTTTTTTGCTAATATTTTTGGTCCTCGATGTTTTAAAAAGCAAGGTTTTGTATTTCGTTAGTATTAGAAATCAAGAATTTTTATTTTATTCAGAATTTGATCAAATTTGTTCAGAATTTGATCAAGCGCGAATTTCTTTCGTTTTGTTCATTTAGAGGTTTAATCTTTCCAACTGCTGTCTATGTAGTATGACCCAAGAAAAGAGAACACTTCTTGTTCTGTAGATTATGATTATCGAAGTGGGCTATTATGACATATTTTGACATGATACCCTACTCTTTTATCCCCCAGTACAGTGAGCTATTATAATGTCTCCCTGCTTTGGGTAGCGCAGGGAGGGAGAGCTAATTGCATCGCCTTAGATTCTAATCAAATCCGCTTATTTTGTGCCCCACAATCTAACCGCGTGGGGCTTCTTTCCATCAATCGTCTGATTAGAAATAGGGTCCGACTGATGTAAAGTTATGCCCCAGTTGAGAGTCGGGACAGAAAATTCTAAAATTATGAGATGAAAAAAATTAATTGGGTCACAGAATGACTTAAAATAGAAGCAAAAAATTATATTGGGACCGAATGTTCAATTTATGAATCGGTGTCATTTTTTGATGAAATAACTTGCATTGAAAAATTGACATCAAACGTTTACTTATTTGTTCAGAAGTTTTAAAACTGGGACAGCCTTTGCGAAAAAAAATAAATATATTCACTATTCTGACGCATTTTTTCCTGCATTTGCACATATCGACTGAATTTAAATTAATGTCAATGACTTCGATAAAATATTTGAACCAATTTCATAATGAACCCATAGGGCTCAAAATAAGTGAGAGAATTATCCAAAAAAATTTAGGTTAAAAATGTTTACATCAAATTTACCTGTAAAAACTGATTAGATACAGGCACGCGGGAAACATGAAAAATATCGACAACTAATTTATTAACTTCTTGTTTTGTTCAGGTGCTGACATGTTCCAACGTACTTCTGACTGGAACTGGAGTCCCCAAGATCTCCGGCTTCGAGATGCGAGCCCTTCTGGACCACGAAGAGGCCGCTGGCGCCAAACCACATCTCTTCTCTCTTCTCATGACATGGATGGCACCCGAGGTACACATTCAAACGGACATACATAAATGGCCATGCATTTATTCATTGCATAATTTTTTCACCGTCACTTATTTATATCATGTGAAATCACGGTCAAAAGCGGTCATGAAAGACCTTAGTTTGAGAAATGAAATATTTTGTATATGATTTTTGTTTCCACGCAGAAGCTTTCTTTTCATTTTTCCATTTTGTAGCTTCATACTGAAAATAGTTTTTTTTAAATCAGTTCGGTCATGCTTCAAAATCATAAATTTTGAGCAAAATGAACAAGTCAAAAAGGTTTGCGAATCATGATGAAATTAATTCGGATAATTTTTAGGTGATTTCCCATGGCCTTTATTCTCCGCATAGTGACGTGTATAGCTTCGGAGTTCTCATGTACGAAGTGCTTAACTCGCAATCGGCTAGCTGGGATGCCATGAATGCTAATAGCAAAGCCCAAAATCAGCAGTTTCCGCAAACAGACAGTACCAATGGACCGAATGCTCACAAGTTGGCCGAGGAGGTAATCAAAGCTTTTTGACGGAAGTTAATTAGTAAGCCTTTTGTGTGATGCAAAAAAAACTAACTGATTCAAAATTAACTAGTGACAAGCTACAGAAAAGTATTATGCTTTCCTAAGTTAGCCCTCCAATATATTATATTCAGGCTTCTAAAAAATTTTCATTTTAGCCTGCTAATAAATGTGCAGCTAGTTCGAACTCCTCGCTAAGCATGAGTAATGGCACTTCGCCCTCCAGCGGCGAAACTTCATCCTGTCCCCAGTTCCTCTATGACGTCATCCGCCACTGTTTGAGTCAGGAGCATACTCAGCGACCTTCTTTTGCCCAACTGAGGGAGACGCTTGAGAAGGTGGTGCGCAATACGAGTCTGCTGAACGAACAATACGCTGTAGAGTGAGTTTTAACTACACTTTAACAAATTCTGTTGTTCCTGAAAAACAAACAGTTTAAAGAAGTTGAAAAGTTTTTTTTTTCATAACAGGAGATCAATATCTTCAAATCTAATTAAAAGAGTAAACGTACTATTACGCTAGCTAAAACTGAATTTGCAATTTATCCTGAAAAAATTTTTTTTAAAACGTTGAGAAGTTTTATTTCATAACAAGGTATCAATTACGTTAAATCTAAGTATTAGAGTAGAGTAAACCTAGAATTACACTAGGTGAAATTGGATTTACATTATTGTTCTGACTTTCGAAGAAAGTGAGGAGTATTTATGCTTGGTGTGGTTTTTTTGTTCCGACTTTCGAAGAAAACGGAATATTTATGCTCGGTGTGGTTTTTTATTCAGTCAATTTTCGCCGATCAAAATAATAGTTTTCAACAAATTTTTTTTACCCTATTGAAGATATCGACCTGAGTTCAAATTCAAAAAATTTTTTTTACCGCCGATCATTTACTGTTAAGTTTTGGGGGTTTCAAAATTGCCAAAGTGGCCATGTTCTCGACTAAATTATGCGCGCTTTGAAAAGTTTGTTCATAATGCTGAGAGCGTAACGCGAATTACTAATGCGTGGCAAATTATCCCGATCAACAAAATCGTTCAAAATTGAATTGAGGCTAGCTTATTGGTTGTATTAATTTCGTACTACTCAAAATTTTATACTTTGATATTGTCTAAAATTCATAGGTTTTCAATATTTTCTTTTCCCAAAAACTATTCGATTTGAATTAAGGGGAGACCGATCGTTTAGCAGACCAATTTTTTAGCATAAAAAGTGAAAAATGAGTCTTTTAGCAGACCAATGCAACAAAATTGACGCATAATTGATTGACAGGCATAATAGTACGCTCAGTCTTGGGTGAAGCTTTCTCAATTAAGAAAATTATCTCTCGACTTGTAAACAAAACTATCAACTTCAAAAACAGAATAGTCTGAATAAGCGGCAAAGCACGGGGACTGTTCTCATGCTGGAAGGACCGAATGCTTGAAAAATTTCAACCAATCAAAATCGCTAAGCGTTCGCTTATTGCCTTTCTCACAAAATCGAAGTCAGTATTAACAGAAAATGTTTTAAATCAGCGGAAAGATTTGCTGTACAATTCGTGCAGATGTAATAAGTTTTGTTTTTTGATTTTCCATTTTTCGTAAATCAGTATCCTTGAAATATCAAATTTGTTCCAATCCGCCTTCGATCCGGCAATTTTTGAAAACTCATCTGCTTATTATCTAATCGGTCAATATTAACACTAATGGCCTGAATTTATTTGCTTACTTTGAGATTGGGACTAGGAAATTAGACGACAAGCAAATTAGACGATCGTAAAGAAAAGGAATTTACGGACAACCAGTATTTACTCAGCCAAAGGTTAATTTAAGTCTGTAAGCAAAATTCACGCAATTTGCACGCATGTTATTGTCTAAATTGGACAACCAGTACTTACTCTGCTAAAAGATCATTTAAGTCTGTAAACAAGTTTTACGCAATTTGCACGCAAGTTATTGTCTAAATTCCGTTATTTTCTGACCGTCTAATTTCCTGTCGTCTAAGTTCCTAAGCCCCCTTTGAGATTTTTATGATTAATTTTGAGATTTTGAATACTCAATTCTGATTGGCTGAAAATAAGTTAAAATAATTTTTAAGCATTCGGTCCCTCCAGCATGAGGGACGCCACCGCAAAACACAGATTTACGCGCTCAATGACCCTCGTGTCGCATGTTTGCGCAGCGGAGCAAGCGATCGCTAATCGCCAATGCCGCGTTTGAAGTTGCGTTTTCACTGTTTTACTGTTTTGAGTCTGCTAAAAAACCGGTCTGCTAAAAAACTGGCCTGCTAAAATACCTAGCACCGAATTAAGGGACAGTCGGAACATTCAGGGCTTTGCCCTGATATACGAGCAGTCTTGTCTATGGCTTTAATTTTCCCTTGAACTTGAATTTTTAGACTATTCAATGGCATCGATATGTCTCATGTTTCAATAAACAGCGCAATAATCGAAGGATGACGCTTTGTTTTTCAAATCGACACGGCGGCTGCATTTTACTTTGAAAACAACGTCAGTTATTCTAAATTAGCAAAGAGAGAACATAAATGGCACTTTGAAGCGTCGAGGAAATCTATCGCTTGCTGAGACCTTCTTGTCATTACTCAGCAGTAAACGGTACACAAAGACTCCCACTGACTAATTGCTGTTCAATTTGTCAAGATTTTAATTTTAATCACATACTTGACTAAATATTCACAAATTTATCTACACGAGCAGATTAGCTTAACAGTTTTCGAAGAGCTTGAGTTGCGTTTAGAAGGTGTTTTTTGAAAAGTGAAGCGTCGTTTATCATAATATTAGCAAATGCGCCAGACAGAAAAAGAACATGAAAAGTCACTGTAAAATACCAGCTATAAATGGAGCCATCATTGTTCACGCAAAATGTATCGGACAACACAAATTAGTTATTCCAAAAATAACATGCGTCTTATATCACTGTCACCTTGAAAAAAAATCTAAGTGGCCAGTGGCGTGCACAGAAATTTTTCTAGGTGGGGGCGGTTTTTCGAAAAATTTTGTCACCTTTTTTAGGTAGACTAATTTGATTTTCCGAGCTCTCCTAAAATAGTATAGTATAAGGACCATAGTTTTTGAAAAACAGGCAAAAAAGGCGTTTTTAGGCACTTTTTGGAAAATGTTTACCAAAAATGGTGGTTTTTTTTGCGCGCTCTCCTCTTTAAATTAGTCATATTGGCGCCAAAGGCGCCTTTAGAAAAATTTTGAAGTTGTTCACCGAAAAATGGATGCCATAAAGTTGTACCAAAGGGGGACCCTTTGGAAAATTTTGGCAGCCAGAATTGAGGGCACCGAAACCCCCCCCCCCCCTCGGCACGCTACTGTAAGTGGCCGATATCTTGTGTTGGCAAGCGGATTTACTTAACAATAACCCCGCTATGGTATCTACTTGAAAATCTCCACCCCTATGAATAAATACAGTTAATTAGCGCTAGAGCTTTGTATTGAGAATTAGAATTTTGCAGCATTCTGACTTAATCTACTTAACAACCCCCCTTTTTTTCTGAAAGGGGGGAGGGGGAGATTGTTAGATAGATCTGGCAAAGCTTAAGCTTATCCCGAGAAAGCTGAGTGTTGGCTCAA
Source organism: Symsagittifera roscoffensis (assembly GCF_963678635.1). Lineage (NCBI taxonomy): Eukaryota > Metazoa > Xenacoelomorpha > Acoela > Convolutidae > Symsagittifera > Symsagittifera roscoffensis. The sequence continues at coordinate 65,080,980 of NC_087066.1, forward strand.
TTTGAAATAGTTTAATTGGTCGCAATTCAATAAAATGCAGGAAAATAAAATTCATTGGTCGCTAGAAATTTTAAGTGCTCTCAGCTTCATTCAAATTTTTGACAAAATCGAAAACTAAGATGTTTTTTTTTCAGAACAAGCTACGCGCCCCTGCAAAGTGCAGCATTGAGCAATAGAGAAATGGGTCCGGGTCAATACATACCCCTAAGTGCCTACTACCCGGCAGGACTAGACCTCCACAACCAACAAACGTCACCAAACCAAACCCACCTCTCAACTCTCAAACCCGGTGGGGAAGGGAAGCCCCTCAGACGAGCCAGAGTAACACCAAACGCCACAGTAGAAGAATGGCTCGTCAGCTTGAAACTAGGACAGTACACTAATCTGTTCTACTCGAGGAATTTGGTGTACGTCAAGGACCTCTTTGGCTCCACTCTGAGTTCGCTAGAACTGCTCGGAATTGGCTCGGCCAAACACCGAAAACGAATGGTAAACAGTCTTCGTGATTTGATCAATGGGTCGACGAAATCCACCGTCGACAAAAAGAAACAGAGTGCCGTACATATTATCATTTAAAGCTAAAACTCAACAAAACTTGAAAGAAAAACTGAAAATCGAAAAAGATTTTTGTTTAAATTCGCAAAATAGATTTTGTTAATTTTGAATACAATTGTCATTATCAAAGCAAATTGTGCAGTTTAAGTGTTTCGTTTGAATTTTAGGTTTGATCATACTTAAAGTAAACTTATCTTTTCCAATAACTTATTTCTGCTCTTGCTTGCAATAAAAGTCGTTGAAATGAGCCCCAGTCTTTGACGCAACTTGCTAGTTTACTTGTAAATTAAGCGATGAATATGTCTAGGAGCTATGGCTTCTTTCTACAGGCAAGTTTCGACGATCAGGATAAATTTTTTGGAATACAGATTTATCTTAGAAAAATTTTGTCGGAGAAATTCCATGACTGTTTTCTATGGTAGCACAATTGGTAACAGGCGACATGTTGTAACAAGCATCAATTCGTAACAAGGTATTGGGAAGTAAAATAAGCTTGCTCCGCTGCGCTTACATCCGGCACGAGAGCAATATTGAGCGTGAATCAGTGTACCTCGCGTAATCTACTGATACGAATTGTCGTTTGCTACGAATTGTCGACTGTTACGAATTGTCGACTGTTACGAATTGTCGACTGTTACGAATGGTCGGCTCACTTTTTCTATGTTGCTCCAACTTTCGAAATAAAAATTTTATTACAAACTAAAAGGTTTTTTTTCCGTTTGAACAATTTTTGTTGATTGACATCTGTTGATCGAAAAAAACCTTTAGCGCGTCAAAAAGATTTAATTTCGAAAATTGGAGCAACATAGAAAACTGTGAGGCAACAATTCGTAGCAGGCGACAATTCGTAACAGTCACACTTCGTATCAAAGGCCAATTCGTATCAGTAGATTAAACGAGGAACACTGATTCAGACGCAATATTCTTCTCATGCTGTATGTAAGCGCAGGGGAGCAAGCGTATTTTAATTGCCAATGCCTTGTTAGGATTTGTCGCTTGTTACGAACTGTCACCTGTTACGAATTGTGATTGGCAAATTTTCTAATTGCCAGAGCAAGATGTGTATTAAGCGATCCAGGAGCACTGGTACATTTCGTAAGTAGGTTTTGGTTGAAAACGTTGATTCTGTTTTGATACAAATGCAATTTTGATACAGATTCAATTTTATAGAGTCATAACGTGTTGCTTTTTTCAACCTAAGCCGCACAGTTTTGTTTTAAGTGTCTGTTCAAATTAGCGAGAAAATTAGTAGCATGTGTTTTATTACATTTTTTACTTGAAAGCTAGAGGACGGTCGTTCGAATCCCGGAGTCGGTTTTTTCATTTTTTCGAAGATTCTGCTCAGAAGACTTTTTTTGCCTGTTATTTGTGCCGGTTTTTGCTTTTATTTGCGATGTTCAACTGTATCTCTGATTTCAGATCTGCTACTTCAGATAAAACATTTATTGGGCATTTTGAACCTTGTACTCACTCATTTTTTCCAACCTAAGTCGTAAAAGTTAGTGTTCATTTTGATCAAGAACCAGCTATTAAAAACAGACGATGCTAAGGATATTAACACAGACTTATGTTACAAATAGCATTTCTGCTTCAAGGTATCATGGATCTGTAGTGTAGGGGAAGGGAAGGAGACCCGCAACAAAATAAGAGGGTTCCAACCTGGGCAGGGTCGAATGTTTTTAAGGAACTTTATCGTATAATAGTTAAAATGCGTCTTCTCTATAGATTGAGGCATGTTAGCTGGATTTCTTTTTTTTATATTGACTGGTACTGCTAATGCGTCATAATTGGCTTGCGTCACTTAGCAATTATGCAGACTCATAATTGGCGTGCGTCACTTAAAAAAAATTTGGACACTCAAAGTTTTACACATTTAATTTTTCCTAATAGCTTTATCGGTCATAGATTTAATTGTGCATGCGAAGTGAAACTTCTCCTCTGTGTTCAAAAGTAATTATAAGTAATCTATTGGAAAAAACTGTTGGCAATGCTAGGCTCTGAGCAAAAATATGCATCTAAAATAACTGATAAAATATAAAACTGACATGTTTTTGGATCTTTCAATTTAAAGAGAATGTTGTTGATTTTTGGTATTTCATTTTGAACTAATGGCGCTTATTTTTGATGCAGCATTTGACTTCTAATTTTTTAATTTTTATTAAAATTGGTCGGAAACAAACACGCCCTACGCCATATTTGTTTCCCACTCCGTCCAAGTTTTGCTGTGGAAACATCCTCGCAAACATAACAAGGAGTGCGAAGTTGGTGATTTTGATTTACTCTTTATCTGGCCTGAAATTGTTTGTTTGCGAAGTTGATGATTTTGATTTATTCTTTATCTGATAGGCATCCAAAAAACGGCTCAATGTGATTGAATAATTTTGGGTTGATGATCGAAATAAGCCAACAAAAAAGCCAGCAAAAATTTGGAAAACATTACTCCAATTTATGCACAGCATTTTCACCAGAACTTATATTTTCTTCAAACTTTGTCAAACTTTCTGGTATAAGCTCATTAGAAGTCTTACTGCCTGTATCGTCAAAACAGTAATGACCGTTTTTGGACGTCATACTAGGTATTTTAAAAATTTTTTCTGTCGTTTTTCGGCGACTTAAAGAGTGAGTCAAGCTCATCAGGTTCCCAAAGAACAAAATTGAGCCAAAAATTTAAGTTCAAATTCTCATTATTTGCAAGCAAGTTTCCACAGCAAGAAGACTTCTATATCTAAATATGATATACTGGTAATTTACACGTTCGAAACAAGATTTCTCAAACTTCTGCCCGGTTAAGTTCTCTCAAAAAATTTTTTCTAGCGCTTGTCAAAATTTCAATCCTATATCTTCAATAGCCGCAAGCAACACGACAAGAACATGAAAAATAGATATGTTCATAATGCTCGTTGGAATCAAAAAGCTGTATTTTCTATGACCAGTGACTGTAGCTCATCGCAATAAAGTTCTCTCCTTGGATTTTTCTCACTTCCTGTTTGTTCTAGAACTGTATATTTTAAACCATTTTTGGCAAAGATTGATTGTTGCGATGCTCGAAATTTCTCCCATTATTAGAACAGCCTCCTTTACAAATAAAGCCAATTTTACCGTTTTAACAGCTGACCTAATATTTTTTAGTAAAAAACATCATTTTTAAAAATCAAATAAAAAAACATCATTAAATAAAAAACATCAAATTTTTGTTGCGACCATTTGAAAAATGCGGAGAAATTTTGTATTCGGTGTATGTTTTAGTTTTTTCTACTTTTTTTTCTTTTTTTCCAAACAAAATAAGCTTCCCCAAATAATCATAGGAGAGAGTTGAGTGATATATCATATTATAGAATTTTTGGTCGTGATTTGAACGATTTAAAAATATGTTAAGAAAATTTTCCTTGTGACAAGAAAAACGTTTGAAATTTTTGGTTTTTTGTTTCATTTCAAGCGAAAAAACGAGCAGGCTTGCAATAGCTTAATAGCTTATTTTAATGACTTAAAAGCTTACAATAGCCTAATGTAGGCCGTAAAGTTTAGTTTTAATCAAGTGCAAATAATTTTTCGAGTATTTTAGCCTCTTTTTGGAATCAAAAACTTTAGCAATTCAAACAACTGCAAAAAAATTTGAAAAAACTTTCGATTTTTTTTTTGTGTTTTTCTAGTAATTTTTCTTCAAAAATTGTTTTTCAAATTGTGTACTTTACTATGACTGCCTAAGCTCTAGTTTTGCGTTCATATCCTTTTATCACACCACGCGCTACTTGCACAGTAACTGGCTATCGTTGTTGATATATGCAATTTGTTGATTACGATATCCGTGTAGTTTTTTGGTTTCTGAATTCCAATATACCAGCTTGAGAAAATTGCGAACTATGTCCTAGCTATTAGCCATCCACAAAAAAAATTGCCTATTGTTTATTAAACCTAAACGTAGCAGCCATTAGCTGTTGGATCTCAAATGTTGATGTTGAACTCACTGCTGAAGCACTCCAATTCTTGCTCGAAGGGTCCCCCCTTGAAGGGTAAAATTTGCTCGAAGGGTCCCCCCTTGAAATTACCTTCTTTTTAGCACAAAATTATGTCAATTTTACCACTACTAGCCTCTTGTTACAGACTTAAAACCGGTAAACTACAAAAACAACATGGTTTAAAAACAACAACAGAAAAATTTGGGTTACAAAAGCCTGAAACAAAAAACAAGTTGGGTTAAAAAGTTAAACAGCCGCAGTAATTTGTTTCAATCCTTAAAAATTTTTGAGCGAACTAACCTTCACCTTCTAGGTAAGATGGACACTTTTAACCCTACGGATGACAGGGTCAATTGCGTACTTAATTTTTTGTCAACCGAACAAAATGACGCGACCAATTATGCAATATTTACTTAAAATTCATTCTCCATCGAAAAATTGAGAACTCTTTACAGTAGAATAATTTTAAAAAATTGAATTTTTTACTAAAAAAATTGAGAAGACGGGAAATTTTTCTCTAAACTAGAAAAAAAAACGAAAAACTTCAAAAGTCTCTGGAAAGTACTCAAAAAAATTTTAAATTCTCAAAAATAGACAGAAACCGATAGTTTGAAGTACTGTGTGAAGAGTGAGAAATATTCTGAAGAAAGAAAATTTATAGCGTACAATTAAACAACGAAGCTCCAATACGATAAATAAGTGTCCAAAAGTATTAATTAACGCAAAATATGTGAATTGCGTGATCAATTTTGCGCTAGTGATGAATAGTTTTCAGTAAAGCACTTTGTTAGGAAATCGTTTGTTTCGAAAGCCGTTTGTTATTCAGCATATTGAATAGAGCGTTTGAAAATAATCACTTGCCGTAGCGGTGGTAAGCTTTAGCGAACAATTTTTCGAGAAAAGAGCTCTACCCCTGGGAACAAACTAATGAATGAGCAAAAAAGCCGCAAACAAAATCATGGTTTTCTCATCAGAACAAGAAGTCTATGATGTGTGGTCATTTTGCTCATTCATTATTCTTGAACTTAAAAGAAGAGCTCTTTTTTCCAAATCTGTTTCCTGAAATTTTAAAACCGCTACAAAAAACTTATTTTTTCATATGCCCTATATCCCTCTGCTCGATGTTCCTACTGTCCCTTAATTCGTTGCAAGGGATTTTAGCAGGCCGGCTTTTTAGCAGACTCAAAACAGTTAAACAGTGAAACGCAATTTCAAACGCGGCATTGGTGACTAGCGATCGCTTGCTCCGCTGCGCAAACCTGCGACACGAGTGTCATTGAGCGCGTAAATCTGTGTTTTGCGGTGGCGTCCCTCATGCTGGAGGGACCGAATGCTTAAAAATTATTTTAACTTGGTTTCAGCCAATCAGAATTGAGTATTCAAAATCTCAAAATTAATTGCGAAAATCTCAAAAGGGTTTAGGAACTTAGACGGTAGGAAATAAGACGATCAGAAAATAACGGAATTTGGACAATATCTTGCGTGCAAATTGCGTGAAACTTGTTTACAGACTTAGGTTATCTTTTGGCAGAGTAAATACTGGTTGTCCAATTTAGACAATAACATGCGTGCAAATTGCGTGAATTTTGTTTACAGACGTAAATTAACCTCTGGCTGAGTAAATACTGGTGGTCTGTAAATTCCATTTCTTTACGATCGTCTAATTTGCTTGTCGTCTAATTTCCTGGGCCCCATCTCAAAGTAAGCAAAAAAATCCAGGCCATTAGTGTTAATATTGACCAATTAGATAATAAGCAGATGAGTCTTCAAATATTGCCGGATCGAAGGCGGATTGGAAAAAATTAAATTTTTCAAGGATACCGATTTACGAAAAGTGGAAAACCAAAAAAGAAAATTCAATATTATGTTAAGACGAAAACCATCTTCATGACCCAGACTTTGAATTTACTTCCAAAAATCAACTCTGAGAGTTATGTTTTGACTTATTACGAAAAACTCTAATATTTAATTTAATTAAATTTACAAAAAAAGCTATCAAAAAAACCCAAAATTCTCATTTTTTCGCCGCCAGAATATCGAAAAATCAAGAGCATCTTATCGCGTGAAAGAAAAAAATGCTTGCCGGCCGTCCCCCTATGTATTTTAGATGTAAAAATCGAAGAAATTTGGGCAGTGTTTGAGAAAGCTGGTTTTCAAGTTGGATTGTGAAATAGTTTGGATCAGACCTTCATTGTGGACAATAATTTATTTAAAAAACCAAGAAAAACGAATGCGTTTAGTTTTTGGCCGGATCGAAAAGGGCGAAAAACCTCCGGCCAAAAAGTTAAGTGGCGTCAGTTGAACGCCAAAAATCGAAGACTGAGAAACTCTTATGAACGTGAACTGATAAATCTTGATGTTTATCTGAATTTCATTGCAGTTGTAACCCGCAATATGTAATATTTTTGATTATTTTCCACTGATTTAATACATTTCCTGTTAAATTTTGACTTCGATTTTTTGGGGAAGACCTTTAGTCACTAAAAACGCTTAGTAATTTGGGTTGGTTGAAATTTTTCAAGCATTCGGTCCTTTAAGCATGAGAACTCTCCCCTGTGACGACCCAATATGTTTGTCACGGAGGCAGAGCAAAAACAGAATGGTACAAGAGCAGAATGGGTCCAAAAGCAGAAAAATATTTACTTATATTGGTTTATGCGGGCTAATTGATAAAACAATATTAGATTTGTCAGAAAATGCCAAGAAAACGAATAAATTATGCATGAAGTGGCCAATTTTTTTTAAAATTTTTTGGATTAAGCTTTTTATTTTTTTTTTCTATTAAATTGTTCAATTTATGCATAAAGTTTTCATTGCTTTGGTATTATTGACATTTCTAATAGTTAATTTACCTATTAAATTATAAAAATTGATGTTTTTCTGTTTTTCTGCTCTTGGACCCATTCTCCTCTTAGACTTTTTTGCTTATTGACTGGCCACCGTTTGTCACAGCCTAATTAGTCCAAGTCCCAAATTTTGTAGCAATCGGACAATGAGAACAAAGAAATTACTGGTGAAATTTCGCTGGTGGGGCAAAAAGGAAAAAGAACCTAAATCAAAATCAATATGATTGTCAAATGATAAAATTTGATGCAATTGGATGGCTTGAATAAAGTTAATGCGGAAGAAAGCAGCTGAGGCGTGTCAGCCCAAAAAAATCCCATACAGAACAGTTTTTTGACAAAACAGGGTCCTTATAGTTCGGAAAACCAAATTGGTCGATCAAAAAAAAAGTCGTGAAAAGTTTCGTTTTTTGAAAAACATTACGAGGCCAAACTGTGCATTCTCTGTTTTTAAGGGGAATCCGCAACCGGCCAAAATCAGATTTGTCGCGGAATCCGCAACATTGCTACTTTTCTTTGATCTTCTGTGCTGTTTTGGATTCCACTAACAAATACCTAATTCATTAAACCGCTCAAAATCACTGGAAAAATAGGCGAAATTGCGGAATCCGCAATTGTATTTGTGGAATCAAGAACAGTTAGTGGAATCCACAAACAAATGATAAAACATTTGTATCGTTAAATTAGGTTGTTGCGGAATCCGCAACTGTAAGTGGAATCCGCAAATTTTAAGTAGAATCTGCAAATTGTAGGTGGAATCCGCATTTTGTTTGCGGATTCCCTTTACATATATTTATATGTGTAGTAGCCTTTAAAATTATTTTTTTAAATTACATGATTTGATTTTACTAGAACAGAAACTTACTAGAATAGAAATTGACTACAACAGAAATTTACTAGAATAGATCAGTGTTATGGATTAATGGAATCCCAATTACTGATCAGTATTTGGGATCGATGAAATCCCAAATACTGAACTAATTCGACGATTTGCTATGCGTTGGGTTTCTAATCACTCTCAACCTAATTAATCCAAATAATGAATATATTCCATATTCATTCCATATTAATCCAGCTTTTGGGATTCCATCAATCCCAAACACTGACCAGTTTTTGGTATCGATGGAATCCCAAATACTGACCTAATTTGGCGATATGCTGTGTGTTGTGTTTCCGTACACTCTCAACCCAATGACTACAATCACTGCATTTATTAGGCGTTATGCTTCCAAAATCAGTATTTGGTATTGACGCAATCCCAAATACTGACCTAATTTGTCGATATGATGTGTTCCATACACTCTCAACTCAATGACTCCAAATATTGAAATTGTTCGGTGTTGTGTTTCCAAAATGCTAAAAGATGACATCCACCGATTTAGGTAACCAATGTTTTAAGACTTGTTCGTGGATTCCGCTGACAATGGTTAAGTCTTTGCTTTTAAATTCCGCATTGCTGGAGATAAGAATTCCAGCTCAGGTTTTAATTGTTCATATGCAAGTTCAGTATTTAACAAAGTTCGGAATCCACTTACAGTTTGCGGAATCCACTTACATTTGCGGATTCCGCTTACATTTTGCGGAGTCCACTTACAGTTGCGGAATCCGGAACAACTAGCAAAACAAATGTGCCGACAAAATTTACGTTACAGGTATATGTATGCGGAATCCACTGAAATTTTGTTTGTGGAATCCACTACATTTTGGAACATATTTTAAGACTTGTCTCTGGAATCCAGGAACGTAGAGACACAAAATTGTGCTCCTATCCAGTGCACAGTTTGGCCTCGTAATGAACCGCCCACCCTCCCTAGAAAAATTAACTTGCGCACGCCACTGACCAATGGATGAGGGCAGAAAAGCCCCTATGATAAGAAGTTGGTATTTAATGCTATACAATATGCTGGGTGGCTGGCATACACTGGCAGACACTCGATGTGAAAGACAATACCAGAAAAAGTTGCAAGCCAAGCTTGATGCACTCGTACGAGTTTTGTACGAGTAACTAGGTGCAATTTTAAACAGTGCACAAGAGAATGTTGTCTGGTGCATATTTTGGACATAAAGTAGCAAAAACTTAACGCTTACTCATACGATAGTATTTCATTCGAAGCCTTTGCTTTGCGCACGTGCATTAATTGACAAAATTATCAAAATTTTACAAATATTTGCAAAATTTATTGGTCAACAAATAGATTTCATTCAGCAGAAGTAATTAAAAGCTAGCTTCTACTTAATTGCTGAAGTTGTCGAGATGTGCGCTGCCGAAGTGATTCCACCTGCTATTCGGAACAACCGAAATGACTTGAATGTGATGCGCAAGCGGAAAATCAACCCATACCCTTCCAGGAATAATCCTAATTTTTCTTTTCCACTATTTTAGAACAGAGTCTTAAGTAAATGTACCCGCAACTTACTAAAAGAGAGTTCTAAAAGAGGGGTCTGAAAATTGTAAGCAGTTATAGGCTCTTTTCCAGTCCCCTCCGTTTCAAAATACCGAGTTTTATGTTTGTTTTACGTGTTATTACGGCTAAATGCGTGATGTTACGCTGTAAAGTATGAAGATTTGTTCACGGTTGTCGATTTGTTCACTACGCCAAATTTCATTGCATTATGACAACGTTAAGAAAACTTTTCAAAATTGAATTTGAAAGGGGGGGACTGGAAAAGAACCCAGTTATAATTGTAATTAGACGATTGACCAGTAAAATCTGTCCCTGAACACAAAACAGAAATAAAATTAAAAAATCATTAACAATTACTTTCCAGTTTCCCGCCCGCCCTCTTTACTTTCACGGAAGTTTTTTTTTGCAATAAAAACTATAAAAATTTGTTTTCGCTATTATAAATCATACGTAAATCATGCCAGTGTGAACATGTGAAGATGTTTCAAAAAAGGTTTTAAAAGGCAAATTTTCTGCATTAACACTTCTTTGGAAAATTGGAAAAGAGCCGAAAAAACGTGTGGAAAATTAAAAAAAATTGTGTGCAGAAATATTTTCGACATAGTGAGGGATGGTCTGGACCATTTATCATCTCCAAAAAGCGAGGATGGGAAGATAAATGGAATCAGCCAGAAACCTACCGAGATAGAACCCCAGTCACTGGCCGGTAAACTCTCCCGTATTTAACTCAACTCTTGATTCTTTTTCCTTCCCCCTTCCCCCAAACGCCTCACGCGAGCATCTTTTCTTTGGTGTAACGAGTGGTTTTACAAGGTTGGTTATGAAGACCAAATGCATTTGAGCTCTTTTTCCTTACCGATAGTGATCGGTCAATTCTCATAATGATCGGACAATGTGAACAGAAACTTTACTATTAAAAAAAAATTGGGCTCTTTTCCAGTTCCCCCCTTTCAAATTTAATTTTGAAAAGCTTATTTAACGTTGTCATAATGCAAGGAAATTTGGCGTGGTGAACAAATCGACAATTCTGAACAGATTTGCTCTTCATACTTTAAAGCGTAACATCATGCATTTAGCCGTAATAACACGTGAATCAAACATAAAACTCGGTATTTTGAAAAGGGGGTGGAACTGGAAAAGAGCCAAAAATTGCAGATGGGAGGGGGAAAGGAAAAATAGCCTACGTATGTCATAGCTTTATTAGTTTGCATGTCAGTTTTCATAGCAATTGGACAATGTGAACAATCAATTTACTCGTAAAAATTTGCGAGTGGGGGAAAACGAAAAAGAGCTCAACTCCTTGGTTAATAAGAGTTGGGCCTAACCATAAGTATGAATACCAAGCCTTTCCCTTCAGGGATTCGACCCCCTGCCGACCCAAAAGGTCCCCCTTTGTACTATTTTGTGATATCCATATTTGGCGAAGGACCCTAAAAGTTTTCTAAAGGAGCATTTGGAGCCAATATATACATACTTTGAGGGGGGAGCGCGCGACAAAAAAACCCAATTTTTTGGTCAAAGTTTTCTAAAAAAAAGTGCCTAAAAACGCCTTTTTGGCCTGTTTTACAAAATTTGACCAAAACAGGGTCTTTTTAGTGCTTTGGGAGAGCTCGGAAAATCAATTTGGTCGACCTAAAAAAAGGTCGACAAAATTTTCTAAAATTTTTGAAAATCCGCCCCCCTCGAGAAAATCCGAGATCCGCCCCTGTTCATAATAGTTAGTTTGCTCATCATGCCAAATTTTACTGATATGTGACAGTATTCTAATGGTTTTTCAAAATTAATTTAAAGGCCAGCCTAGACTATAGCCCCCACCCCCAATTTCAACTTTTAATTGACTTGAAACAATCGCTTTGCCTTCAAACTTAGTTTATAACTGCATTCGAACAAAATTTCTTCCATATTTTGTTACTCCCGAGCTAAGCGCTGCGTCCATTTACAAGTTATTTATTTAAAAAATATATTTTACTTAATTTACTGCGGGCTTTAACTTACTGGGGGGGGGGGGGTTATAATCGGAAAATGACTCAAATTTCGGCCTTTTAACAGTCAGTTTTTCTTGTTTTCCCATCCAAATTTGGAAATAATTTTTTTTTTGTGATTTTTACACTCAAAAATATGAGGTGTTTTGAAATTTCTCATTTGTCCAATTTAAGATAATTAACGCCCAATATACTTCGTGCTATAAAACGTAAGCAAAAACTCATTTTGGCTCAGAAATTGTTCGAAATGGAGTAGAGGCAAGCTAGTTGGAAAAGGAGCAATAAGCAGATTGGTCTAAGATCCAAAAAATTTAAAGAGCAAAAAACCACTAGAAAAAATCATCCTGTATACCAAAGAAAATAGAAAAATAAACATAAAATGTGTAAACTTGTAACGCTTTTTTATAAAAAACAAACCATTCGACTAATTTGAGTGAATATATCCTAACAAATGTTGAGCCCAAGAAATGTTGAGAGTTTTTTATCCTTTTCATGAAAACCTTGGTTTTTTTTCGGGAGAGCCTCATCACGGCAAAGCTTACAAACTTCCACCATTGACTCGATTTCTTGAAATGCAAGCTTTCCTGAGTCAGCTCGAAAATTTTCTTCTTAGATCCATCATATTGATCGGTTCTGAAAATTTTTCATATGTTCTTGTCTGTTTTTTTTCTGATATTTTTGGGACGGTCCAAAAAGTATTACTCAGATTAAAATTGGTTCCAAAACCCAAAAATTTGAGACATAGTCAAAGTTTTCCAAATTTTTTCGCAAAGTTGATTTTTTTTTCTCTAGAAAATAGGCCAAAACTATGTTCAGCGACATATATTCAAAAAATTTAATTGTTTCATTCAGAAATGGTTCCGTTTTTGTTTTGAACTTCTTCTCGTTTTTGGGCTGGTTTGATTCTTGCTAAAACTTGACATAAATTTTTTCAGCTTGATTTGAGGAACTTTGGCAAACTTTTTGATGAATTTATCTCTAAATTTTCTATTTGTACAGTGATTGTTTGGGTTCAAAATGATTGCTTGTTTGTTTAATAATCGAATTCAAAGAGAGTTATGATGAGCAACATGTGTTCACCAAATCGCACAGTTGGGTATCGGCTCTTTCCCATTTTCCACCCGCCTTTAAATTGACCGATCCTAAGCAAGTTGTCTTACAATATCTTATGGTTAAACGCAAGATAATACAATTAAAATCATGAAGATTAAAATTCTTCAAATTTTTTTGTTCACCAAACGTTAGTTGGAGTGTTTTGAAAAGTTCCTTGATTTTCTGAACAGCCCGCAATTATTTGAAAATTTATTAAATGCTTCAAAACTCTATTTAAATTTAGTTATAAAACATTAGTCAGCTCGATAAGGTCATTTTGTAGCTTTAGTTAGAAAAACACTAAAAATTCTCGGACTTCTCTTTAATTTCATTATGTATTTGATAACTTACCCTTGTTAACTTTTTGTCAAGAACTTTCTTGGCTTATAACTTTCTCAATAGGCTTTGATTTGATTTATAAAGTGTTCTAACTATCAAAAGCAATGATCATATTAGCTAAAAACATGCTGAAACCCAGTTGAAACGTAATTAAAACCTCTAAATACTAAAAAAAACTGGTTTAAAAAATTATAAATTTTGAAAATATAAAGTAACTGTTTTTCATAATAGATTCAATATCCTTCCAAAAATCTCCACATTACCTGTCTTACATGTATACGTTACTGGAATTCTGTTTTAGTAATAGTGAAAACATTTAACAACAACAATATAAAAAAAATCATCAATTATAGCAATTTTCATTAAGTTTCTTGAAAAAACCTCCTGATTAGATTTCATCTCGGATTTTGGACAAGGATTAAGCCAAATTTCATCGATTCGTAGACCTCAGATAAAACTTTCATAGCGCGCATAAAATAGTCCAGAGCTTGGCTCACTTGGCAATTTTCAAAGTCCCAGAACTTTGCAAAAAAAATTGGAGATAAATTATCTTTTTACAATTGACTTCAGGGAGTTGATATCTTCGATGGGATACAAAAAGTTTTTGTTAAAAACTTTTTTTTCTATCGCTGAAAATTAACTGAATAAAAAAATCCATACCAAGCATATATATTCTGTTTTTTTTTTTCGAAAGTCAGAACAAAAAGACGTGAAGCAACTATGAAAACCTGATGCTGAAGAGTTTTTTTGCCATGCGGACTATAATTTGCTGGAAGGCCGCTATAATAAAAAAACAGACTGCTCGAGATAGGTCCGATCCTTGAATGTTCAGAATGTCTTTTAAGATCGTAGGGGTAGTGTTCACTTTTCAAAAACGAATAAACAAATAAAAAAACCTTCAATTTTTTTTTTGAGATTGTTTTGAAATTCATCTCTCCACACACTATGTAAGTACAAAGTGATATACAGTGCTGATTTAAATTAACCGGACAAAACGCGTTAAACTTGAAATTTAAAACCCGTTTTTCTCAAATTGGGTTGAGTTTAGGTGAAACTTTATGAAGACAAAACTTGCTTAAAATTTTAGCAGAATTGATATGGTGTAATTTGTTTTGCAAAATTCGGGCCCGAAATTTTACCCCAAAAATGGATCATTTTGGCTTTTCTTAGTTAATAAAAAATTACGCCGAAAATACCCAGTCGATCACAGACATAATTATATCAAAGGGAGCCTCTTACGTAGCCCAACAAACTTTAAAAAGGGTATAATCTCCAAAATATTGTATAAGTTAATTTATTTTTGTTTGATAGACAAAAAAGATCGTTTTTACTATATACAATACCAACTTTTTATTTAAAAACAATTTTTAAACAATTTCCAAATTTTTAATCCATTTCCCTTCATAAAGTTTGTTGGGCTACGTAAGAGGCTCCCTTTGATATAATTTTGTTTGTGATCGACTGGGTATTTTTGGCGTAATTTTTTATTAACTAAGAAAAGCCAAAATGATCCATTTTTGGGGTAAAATTTCGGGCCCGAATTTTGCAAAAAAAATTAAACCATATCAATTCTGCTAAAATTTTAAGCAAGTTTTGTCTTCATAAAGTTTCACCTAAACTCAACCCAATTTGAGAAAATGCGTTTTAAATTTCAAGTTTAACGCGTTTTGTCCGGTTAATTTAAATCAGCACTGTAGTTCGCATTGATAATATTTTAAATACACCAAAAATTATGAAATAATTCATTTTGGAACGATTTCTACGACGGATTAAATGTCCGCTTACGCTTTAAAAGCACGAAATTTATCGCTCATTATTTGTCCCAAATGAGCCAAACTGGCAATTTTTAAATCCCCATAACTTTACAAAAAATTATCACAGGTGAAATATTTTTTTCAACTTTGAACTCAAAGCAACAAGACTTTACGGATGATATATAAAAATTTCTGTCAAAATTTTTCATTATAAAATCAAATATTGTCAGAAACAAATCGCCCAGAGCACAACTTTTCCGTCACTTTCTTCAAAATTTAAAAGAGTTGTTCATACATTATATTTTCATGCAGTTGTGAGTAGTCCTACAGCAGCTGCTCTGATTCTGCACAAGAAAAAGAGACAACAACTACAGCAACAACAACAAGCGCCCCCCTTGCAGAAGACATCTCCCTTGACCTCTGTCAGTCTTGAGAGCGGACTGAACACATTCGAAAAGTCCAGGTGAGTTCTCTCAAAAATCTGCGACTCTTTATTCGTATTAGGGCGAACCCCTGAATGTTCCGACTGCTTTTTAAGGTCTACGGAGTAGTGTTTGCCTAAAAAAATTGACGAAATTTTCATTTAAAAAAACCAGTTTGCTCAATCCAAAAAAAACTTCTTTGAAAATTGTTTCAGAGCGCAAATAAAATCGACCCAAAACTGTAGAAATCATCATCAGAAGAACTCATGTCAAGGTCACCTAGACATCCATCATAGTCACAGCCAGCCCAACTTAAGACAAAGAGAACTGAGCTGCGAGAAACTGCCGCAGGTAACACTAGGGCTCATTTCCACCGACACTCCGCATTTCAAACTTTCCATTTATTTAAGTTGTCTTACGTGTTATTATGACTGAACGCGTGATGTTAAGATGTAAGGTATGAAGAACAAAATTATTTGGGCCCTGAAACAATAGTTCAAAATAGTTCCTGTTTAAGAGTAATGAACGTAGTGAAGACTCTTATATAGGTCTTGCTTATTTTTTTCTTGTTTTTTTTTTCAAGTAAAAATTTTGAAAATTTGAGGCACTTAGGTATAATGCTCTTTTTGAGTTCAGATGAAATTCATCTGCTGAAAGTGACTTAAATATCACTCTCCAAATACGAGCGTTGAAAATAGCGCAAAAAAACATGAACGATTTCTATTTTCGAAAGTGGAATTTATTTTTAAGATTTCCCAGCGGAATAAAAACTTTACCTATTGATCCAGTTTTCTCAAGTTGTGTTCATGATATAAAAAATCATAAATTGTTCTAGAAATTTGAAGAATTTAAAGGGCATCCAGTTTTTCCTTTGAATTTTGGAAGTGGAAGTTTTTTCATGAAAATCAGTGTTTTTTTATGTTTACTTGTGTTCATTACTCTTTTCAAATCTTCGATTGGCTATGTTTGATAAATACAGGTGTTATCCAAACATTATTTGGATCAGGTTTTTTTGATAGATCGATTCTTTTTTTTTAAATAATTTTTTATTATTTTTTGAGACGCTTCGGGTAATTTTTTCCCAAAGTTTATAATTTTTTAAGAGTAATGAACGTAGTGAAGACTCTTATATAGGTCTTGCTGATGTTTTAATTTTTTTTCCAGGAAAAAGTCGTGAAAATTCAATGCACTTAGGTATAATGCAATTTAATCGAAATTAAACTGCTGAAAGTGACGTAAATCGCACTCTCCAAATGCGAATGTGGAAAAGGCGCAAAAAAACGTGAACTAATTCTAGTTTCGATAGTGAAATTTATTTTTAATTTTGCCCAGTGGAAAAATTTTTTTACCTTTTGATCTAGTTTTCTCAAGTGGGTTACATGTTATCAAAAAAGCGCCAATGATAAATTGCTCTAGAAATTCAAAGAGCTTAAAAAGCATCTAGTTTTTCTTTGAAATTCGAAAGTTGAGATTTTTTTTTTGCAGAAAGTCAGTGTTTACTTGCGTTCATTACTCTTTTCCAATCTTCAATTGGTTATGTTCTCATTAACTACTAAACAACTTTCAACAAAACAATAGCGATACAGGAAGTCTCCAGGAAGTCCTCGGGGAACATATAAATCAAATTTTTCAAATTTTGTTTCATTTTCTCAAAAGCTACGAATCCAAATCTGGCGTTTTGGGCTTCCTGGATATGCGGCTACGCTCAATTTTTTTCACACAAAAAACTATGCTCCTAGTAAAAGTCAAATTTTTAATTTTGACAATTTTCTTGAAACTTTTTGACTCTTCATTCAAAAACTACCATCCCAAATCTGAATACTTGATTTCATTTCCATTGAAAGACAGGGTTGTGGATCAATCCTTAAAGCCGCAATGCTCAATTTTTTTTAAACAAAGTCAAAAGTTTGATTGTTTTACTGTTTTTGAAACGTATGAATTTGTTCATAAACCACCCTCCCAAATCTGAGATTATGGGTTCAATTGAAAAGAAAATTGAGAAAAGTTGACTAATATAAGCAGCATCGTCCAACATTTATGGCCCTCAGAAAAGTCAATGTTTTGATTTCTTGTTCGTTTTTTGAAAATTTTGTCTCAAAAACTACTCAGCTGATCTGATATCAAGAGTTTTTTTGAGGCAACAGGTTGTGGGAAGCCTCTGTGCATAAGCGACAATGCGTTAAAATTTGTATGAAAATGTTTTTTTTAAGGAAAATTCCCATTTCTCGAAAAATTTCACTCTTATTTTGTCAGAGAAACAATTAGGGTTTAGATGGGGCTCATTTTTGAAAATATCTATTTCATCGCGCATCAGTATAACAAAATGAAAAAAAGAGCCAACTAACAAAAAAGAGCCAACTAAAGAGTGGAAAAGGAACCAACCAACAAAATTAATTACGCGGTAGCTTTAACGTGTTTAAAGCTTCATACAGAGAATTTAAAAATTTGTACCTTGGCCCAGATGATCAACAATTCGGCCGATAAAACTATCGGCTTCACTTCCTGCATTCATCACAAGTGGGGCAGTGATCCCATGGGCTTCCAAGCAGACAAGAGACCCGACTTCAACTCTGATTGGAAACGAATATCGGGTGAACCAATACTTAAAGTTTCGTAGAGTTAACACTTTATGTTAAATACCTTCATTGTTTATCTTGTCATCCTGTGAGATTCCTTTTTTTGGATTTAACAAACATTTCGATTTTTTGAAGTTATTTCTTATATTCTGTCTACAAACGTCTATGATGAAGAGCAAAGAAAGCAATTTTTCAAATAGGGTTGACTATTTCTTCTTTCATTTTCCTTCAATATTGAAAAACAGTTCAATATTAATTAAACTCTTGCCAATATCCAAACAGGTGAGCCAGAGGAAGACCTGAGAGGTCGGAACCAGCGGCGCTTCACAGTGGGGGCTGGGGTGGCAGAGGGGTTTATGAGTCATCAGGGAGGAGGAGGAGCCAGTTTATCGTTCAATCAAGAGAGCCAGTACTCGAGGAACTTCAAAGCGTGGGATCTGCTGGAGAGTCATCCGGAAAAGTAAAGCTTTTTGACTCCGCCATAAATTTTTAACGGTCCAATGACCAATATATTTTAAACTACCAGTTCGAATATCTAGAAAAAAATGCGTACCAACCAACCTTTTGAGCTTGACGTTGTTTCAGAGCCAGTTAAAGGTTTTTGCCACAAGATTTTACTACAGGAGTTATAGTAAATGAGAATGAACGTAGTGAAAACTCTTACATAGGTTTTGATGATTTTTCAAGTTTTTTTTTCAGGAAAAGTCTTAAAATTAGTACACGCTCAATTCTGACTTTTCGTGGTTGGACTTTCGATTTCTTTCTAAGTTCAGCTGATATACTTTGTTACTAGGAAAGCAAACTCCACTATCGAACAGTAAAAATGTTAAAGTCACAAGCAACGTGATTGACTTCTAGTTTCGAAAGTGGAATTCAATTTTTGATTTCCCAGCGCAACTGAAAAATTATCTATTGATCCTATTTTCTCACATTGGGATAATTTTATTAGAAAGCACCATTCTTGATTAGCTCTTGTTACTCAAAGAGCTTTCAGGGCATATATAATTCCCTATAAATCAAAAGTTTTTTTTCTGTTTAAAGACAGTTTCCTTGCGTTCATTACTCTTTTCCATCTGTGAGTTGGCTTTGTTTTCTTTTATAAAGTCAGTTTTTCTCTTTTTTTCCTTGCGTTCATTTAATTTTTTGCAACTGTCTGTAGGATATATTTTCAAAAATTAGACCTACAATAGAAGGCAGCGGCACTCACGATCACGATATTTGAAAGGAACTTGCAATATGACTGAAAAATTGTTCAGCATCCAATTTTTTGAACCCTCGTCTAATTCCGAGCGAAGTTTTATAAATTAAAAGTTTTCCATCAACTAGTGTAGCAGTAAGTTTTAATTAAAAAAATAGTTTCAGGAGTTTCATATAGAGTTCATTCGACAATAATTTTTTCAAATGAAGACCTTAAACAAAATAGTTGTCAAAAAAATTGTTGATTTTGTTTCATGTTTTCTTGATAAATTTTTGCAATGATAAGTCTTCTATTTTGCCTAAATTACTAGCTGTTTACGCGTTCAATTAGTTTACACATCAAAAAACGCGCTACATTTTTCACAAAAATTCCAAAAAAACTTATTGTTTTTTATAAATGGTCGGAACATTATTAGGAGTCGATTAACGTAGTCGATTAACTCCTATTTAAGTCGCTATGATTTTTCCTTTTTTCTTCAAGAAAGGTCCTAAAGTTTGATCAGGCTCAAGTTTAACTTTTATGGTAGAAATTTTTGATTTTAAATTAAATTCATTTTTTGCATAAAAGAAAACAAACTCCACAATCGAACCGCAAAAAATTGAAGGTCATGACAAAAACAATCGACTCCTGGTTTGGAAATTGAACTTAATTTTTAGATTTCCTAGTAAAATTAAATTTTATATGACAATCTAATTTTCTACAATTGGGTTAATTTTACAGAAAAAATGTCAATTAAAAATTGTTTTATAATTTCAAGTAGCTTTGTATGTTTCATCTTTGAAATTTGAAAGTTGTTTTTTCTTCCAAAAAAACAAGCCATTAATTTTTCTGTTTATTTGCGTTGATTGATTATTTTCCAACAATCTCTTCGTTCTATTGTGCTAATTGCAAGGTAATCAATAAAAAATTTTATGATCAAGACTTTTTTGAGGGTCTTTTTTTGTTTTCTCAGAAACTTTTTTGCCAGTTTACATCAAAATGGTACTAATAGGAAAAATTACTTTCCATACTTTCATATGCGAGCCTTTAAATTTTTTACTAGTGTCTTTCAACCTTACCTTACTCTCTACGGTCTGATCAATTTTAAAAAGGAGGGGTGGGGTTTGATTTTGACTAGAATTTAGTTTTTCTGAATAAATTTTCTCAAAATTCATCCAGCAAAATCTTTGAATAACAATTCAATCAAAAAACAGGCTGTGAGAATTTTGCTTGAGCGGCTATGCCCTTACTTTTTTAGAAAAACCTGTGGAAATAAAGCCCGCTATTCTCTAATCGTGGTAGGAAAAACGCTATCAAAAATTCAAATAAGACAAATTTTTAAGAGTAAGGAACGTAGTGAAGACTCTTATATAGGTCATGTTGATTTTTTTGTTTTTTTCAGGAAAAAGTCTCAACATATTGATGCACTTAGGTATAATGCACTTTTTGAGTTCAATTGAAATTCATCTGCTGAACATGACGTAAATAGCACTCTCCAAATAAGAACGTGGAAATGGCGCAAAAAAATTTGAACGATTTCTAGTTTCGAAAGTGGAATTTATTTGTAAGAATTGCCAGTGGACTAAAATCTTTACCTATTGATCCAGTTTTTTCAAGTAGGGTTCATGCTATCAAAACAGCGCCAATCATAAATTGTACTTGAAATTTGAAGAGCTTAAAGGGCATCTATTTTTTCCTTGAAATTCGAAAGTTGAGATTTTTTTCAAGAAAGTCAGTGTTTTTTTTATGTTCACTTGCGTTCATTACTATTTTCTAATCTTAGATTGGCTATGTTTAGAAATTTTAACGTTTTAGTGAATCTTGTTTGATTTTTTTTAACACGCTAGTGCCATATCTAGGTTGAGGGTTCAGTCGACATAGTAAGTTGTGAGGATCGTACTTGCATAAACGGCTACTCCGTAATTATATTAAGCTAACCTACGTACGGACCTGGAAAAGTTTGATATTTGGTTTTTTACTGTTCGTTTTGATCACTTTCCACAAAAACAAACTTCAGGAAACAACTTCAGTAAAGTAAGTTAAGAGTTTGGTGTGTTCGTGCCACGATGAAGAAAACTATCAGGTTATAATATTTTTTTTCAAATGAAGACGCACAAAACTTATAGCTCAAGAAAATAAGCATTATGATAGTGTTATAAACAGTTAATGGCAGAAATACTTCAAAAACAGCCAACAAAAGCTGGCAAATCTAACGTTGGTTGTAATCTAACGCCTAAGTCAGTTTAAAGTACTTTAAAAAGTTTTTTAAACTAACTATGAGGCGTTAGATTACATCCCCTCATTAAAATCCTTATGGACTTTGTCTTGACAACTATAAAAAAAAATAGTTTCAGGAGTTTCATAAAGAGTTCATTCGACAATAATTTTTTCAAATGAAGACCTGAAACAAAATAGTTGTCAAAAAAATTGTTGATTTTGTTTCATGTTTTCTTGATAAATTTTTGCAATGATAAGTCTTCTATTTTGCCTAAATTACTAGCTGTTTACGCGTTCAATTAGTTTACACATCAAAACACGCGCTACATTTTTTCACAAAAATTCCAAAAAAAACTTATTGTTTTTTATAAATGGTGGGAACATTATTAGGAGTCGATTAACGTAGTCGATTAACTCCTATTTAAGTCGCTATGATTTTTCCTTTTTTCTTCAAGAAAGGTCCTAAAGTTTGATCAGGCTCAAGTTTCATTTTTATGGTAGAAATTTTTGATTTTAAATTAAATTCAATTTTTGCATAAAAGAAAACAAACTCCACAATCGAACCGCAAAAAATTAAAGGTCATGACAAAAACAATCGACTCCTGGTTTGGAAATTGAATTTAATTTTTAGATTTCCTAGTAAAATTAAATTTTATATGTCAATCTAATTTACTACAATTGAGTTAATTTTACCGAAAAAATGTCAATCAAAAATTGTTTTATAATTTCAAGTAGCTTTGTATGTTTCATCTTTGAAATTTGAAAGCTGTTTTTTTTTTTCCAAAAAAACAAGCCATTAATTTTTCTGTTTATTTGCGTTGATTGATTATTTTCCAACAATCTCTTCGTTCTATTGTGCTAATTGCAAGGTAATCAATAAAAAATTTTATGATCAAGACTTTTTTGAGGGTCTTTTTTTGTTTTCTCAGAAACTTTTTTGCCAGTTTACATCAAAATGGTACTAATAGGAAAAATTACTTTTCATACTTTCATATGCGAGCCTTTAAATTTTTTACTAGTGTCTTTCAACCTTACCTTACTCTCTACGGTCTGATCAATTTTAAAAAGGAGGGGTGGGGTTTGATTTTGACTAGAATTTGGTTTTTCTAAATAAATTTTCTCAAAATTCATCCAGCCAAAACTTTGAATAACAATTCAATCAAAAAACAGGCTGTGAGAATTTTGCTTGAGCGGCTATGCCCTTACTTTTGTAGAAAAACCTGTGGAAATAAAGCCCGCTATTCCCTAATCGTGGTAGGAAAAACGCCATCAAAAATTCAAATAAGACAAATTTTTAAGAGTAAGGAACGTAGTGAAGACTCTTATATAGGTCATGTTGATTTTTTTTGTTTTTTTTTTCAGGAAAAAGTCTCAACATATTGATGCACTTAGGTATAATGCACTTTTTGAGTTCAATTGAAATTCATCTGCTGAACATGACGTAAATAGCACTCTCCAAATAAGAACGTGGAAATGGCGCAAAAAAATTTGAACGATTTCTAGTTTCGAAAGTGGAATTTATTTGTAAGAATTGCCAGTGGACTAAAATCTTTACCTATTGATCCAGTTTTTTCAAGTAGGGTTGATGCTATCAAAACAGCGCCAATCATAAATTGTACTTGAAATTTGAAGAGCTTAAAGGGCATCTATTTTTTCCTTGAAATTCGAAAGTTGAGATTTTTTTCAAGAAAGTCAGTGTTTTTTTTTATGTTCACTTGCGTTCATTACTATTTTCCAATCTTAGATTGGCTATGTTTAGAAATTTTAACGTTTTAGTGAATCTTGTTTGATTTTCCTTTAACACGCTAGTGCCATATCTAGGTTGAGGGTTCAGTCGACATAGTAAGTTGTGAGGATCGTACTTGCATAAACGGCTACTCCGTAATTATATTAAGCTAACCTACGTACGGACCTGGAAAAGTTTGATATTTGGTTTTTTACTGTAAGTTTTGATCACTTTTCACAAAAACAAACTTCAGGCAACAACTTCAGTAAAGTAAGTTAAGAGTTTGGTGTGTTCGTGCCACGACGAAGAAAACTATCAGGTTATAACATTTTTTTCAAATGAAGACGCACAAAACTTACTGCTCAAGAAAATAAGCATTATGATAGTGTTATAAACAGTTAATGGCAGAAATACTTCAAAAACAGCCAACAAAAGCTGGCAAATCTAACGTTGGTTGTAATCTAACGCCTAAGTCAGTTTAAAGTACTTTAAAAAGTTTTCTAAACTAACTATGAGGCGTTAGATTACATTCCCTCATTAAAATCCTTATGGATTCTGTCTTGACAATTTGATCTGTTTTTGGGTTTTCGTGAGCCAAACACACGAGGCATTGCTTACGAGTGTAGCCGAGCAAGGTTACACCGAACATGGGGATAATTCAGGTCCTTTTTTGAATTGTGAGTTAGGACCGATGTGGTTAACTCATAGAGTAATTTCGGATAGGGTACACCGTCTGCTCGTCACGCTATCTTATTTTCGGCCGGATAGATTCGTGCAACTTCTTAGTCTAATACCGATCCTAATCTTACTCTTATACTATCTAGTCTCAGGGTGTTTAACTAGTCTCTGCTAGGCTCAATAGATCTAGGGTATACTGGTTTATTGCGGCTGCTGAAGTCTTCTTGGAGAGTCAACTAATTTCTAAGTTAAATTCAAATCTCTCTGGTGCTGAAATTACAAGTAATTCCAGCACTTACAAATAAGTGGGTTGTTAGTTAGATGGATCATGATTGGTTAATATTAAACACTTTACAGTGGTAAAATATCTAATTTATCCAATCATAAAATGTAGTTTAGATCAGGTTCCACCCATCCGGGTTTTACAGAGTTTTTTAGAATAGTCTTTCTGCAATTCAAAGGATGGATGATGGACGTTGGTATTTGGCGAACATCATATTTCGTCTGGGTTCTCTTGTTAGAGAAGTTCCAGGTTCAATCGTTGTGTCTTCTCATGACAACGACTGGGTTTTCGCAACAAACTCAAATCTGATTTCAGAATGGTTGGCTATGACAGGTTTTTTCGTTTCATGTAGAGAACTTCTTTGTGTTTGACCTTGTCTGGGAATGGCGTGGAGATTGTGCGTGGAGGGGATGCCTGGTTACTCGGATCTGTACGTATACTTGAACATCGAGGTGGTCATTGGTCTAGTTCAATGAAGTCCTTTTCTGCGAAGTCAAGTCGTACTCTAAATCCTTTGAGTTGTGATTGTGGGCGGCATATTGATTGTGGTTGGCCATTCTTTTTCGAGTGTATTGGAGTCATTTTGTCTTTGGATGTTCGTCTTTGGTGTTGTATGCTGATCTATATACTGCAAGGTATAATTTACATTTTATAAAATTTTTATTAGTTTGGTGTTTTAATTATGATTTTGGTTAGTTGTTTTCACAAAAGCTTTTTGTTTTAGTTCGGTTATTTTGAAGAGTTACTCACCCTTGAGTACCTCTTATTAAAAATAGGAGTGTGGTCACAAAGCGTGGATGTAGCGCGGTGGGTTAGGCCGGCTATAGAGCATGCTCAGGACGTACTCTCTGGTGGGTTAGGCCAGGAGTGGGAGTATGATTTCGTGCGGTTTCTGTGAGAGGTCCTGTTATGTGATAACGTTTTATGTTGGGTTTATTGTGGTTTTTCTTATGTTTCGTTGGTTGTGTCCTTTTTTCAAAAATCAAATTGTTTTTGGTATGGGTTTGTCTTTCGACTTTTTTGTGTTTTATTATTTCTTTCTTAGACTTTATAATAGTCTTCAAAAGAATAAATTATCCAGTTTTAAACTGGGTTAATCCGGTTTGGGTACCGTTGGTTTCCTTTTCTTAGTCATGCTGTTATTCTATGTGTTGTGGTGTTTAGTAAGCTGCGTTGGTTAGTTTTGTTTAGTATATAATTCCTTTCCAACCGGGTTAAAGGAAAGTTCGAAACTTGTTATCGTGTGTTAGAGTTGTTGAGTGTGAAAGCTTGAAACTGAAATTCATTATTTAAACAATTCTTCGTGGGCGAGCTGTGCGAGTTTGGATAGAATTCTTGTGCGAGTGAATGAAAATATCAAAAGGTTAGTACTGCATTTGCGTTTTATCAATTTACTACATAGAATTTCAATTTTACTGCTAGTTTTGGGGAAAAATTAAGTTACAAATTTTCATCATTATTAGAATTACTGCTTTTAGGGAAATAATTTATAAATTAATTTACTACATTGGTATGAATTTTATTGAAATTTCTAGTGTAAAATATTAATAGAGTTTTTAAGAATTTGAAGAAGTTTTCGATTTTGTATTTTTCTTTATTGTATTTTGCAGATGATCGTGAGATGAAGACTAAAAATCTAAATAAAACATGGATAAAGAATGGTTAGTGTTTTATTTTAAATTTATTAGTTAAGAATATGTATAAATTATACTTACCTGTTAGTCGTCGGGGAAAAAACCGTGGGGGAAGATGTCGTGGATTATGTCGGAATTTGTTAGTAACTTTGCTAGTATGCGAATGATGTTTTTAGTTTGAAGCAGTGGCCAAAGCAATTGAAGTGCTTTAATGGTTTTTAGTTCTTCGGTGCCAACTGCAAAATCATAAGGTGTGTTTTGGATGAGATTATATAATTTGTGGTTGTATTTAGTGTTGTGGATGAATTCTAATATTGGGATTTCTATAGGTTGAACAAATTCATGTGGGCTAAGGAAGGGTCTGGATTCTTCTGCCTTGAAGGTCTTTGTGATGGGACAAAAAATATACATTTGGGTCATGGGATCATAATTGCGAAGAATACCGTGAAGGTTAGTATCTCTGATGCAATATGTGAAGTTAAGAAAAAATGGTGATGTGTATTTAGAGTTAATAAATTGAAAACGATGGTGTGGTTGTCTTGATGGAGTGTGTAGGTCAAAGTGATTTTGTATAAAGCGGTAATATGTATATGTGTGGGTTTGTTTAGTGCGTAACATAATGTCGTGTGAGCAGTGCAAATCTCGTTCATGTGGTGCAAGGAAATGAAAGGTTAGTGAAAATAATTGAAATCTTTCTTTAAAACTTTCGTAAGCTTGTGTGTCGGTTAGTGCTTCAGAAATGATGTGGTCGAATTTGCGCTCAAATATATTGAGTGTAAAAACATATGGTGTTTTGATGAAAAATTTTTCTGTGATTTGTGGGTTAGCGAAGCGATCATCATCTAAAAATTGGTCTTGGTTAGTTCGGATGATGTTATGATCGTAATATTCTAGCGTATATTCGTTAGCTCGGGGTGCAGTGTATGTTTTTAGTGATTTTTTATATCCGATGTAAGTAAATTGTCTATGTGTTAGTGGTGTAGTGAGTCGATATAGCATATCTTGATTTCAATCTATATCGATGTGAGTATTAGATAAAGGTAGGCAAAGGGGGTTAGTAAAATGATAATATGATGTCCAATGAAGTGTAGGCATTAAAACTTGTTCATCTACAAAGCTACGTGTATCGTTAGTATCTGTAGGGGTGTTCAAAGTATACTGTGGAAATGAAGGTAAGGTGATTGCTAAAAATTCTTTCGTGTTAGTGTGATTTGGATGATTAATATATTCACGGGCTGTTCCTGTTTTTGTTGGAAATGGATGGTTTGGGAATTTTCTTTTGAAAGTGCGGTAAGCTCTATTAGTGCTAATTGATGATTCGGTGGATGTGGATGATGGTGCTAGTGATGCGGTATAAGCTGAAGATTGTGTAGGGGTAGGTGGATTTGATGATCCTATGGTTGATGAAATCTGGTTTATAGTTGAGGTGTCAAGGTGGAAGGGTTGTTGTTGTAAGGTGATAAAATTATCTAGTTCTTGGGAGATTTGGGGGGTGTCTGGAGAATTGGATGACCGATCTGAATGAAGTGAAGAGTAGGTTGGGGTAACTTGTGAAGCATAGGAGGGTGTAGAAATGGATGGGAGTGGGTTATATGGTGGGATTGGTTGAAAAGGGGGTTTCGAAAAAACTGAGGGATTGGTTTGAAAATTATTGGATGGAGATGGTTCAGAGTCGGCAAATTCATCAGGGGTTTCAATATCTGGGTTATTGAGTTGTGAGATGGAGTATAAAACTGAGTTATGTGAATTAGTGTCTGAATTCATGCCTGATGTTATATTATTGTTTGGGAAATCGGGTGGCGGGAAAGCAAAAAGTGGAATTATTGTAATTGGAGTGTTGAGGTTGGTTGGGTGGGAATTTGAGCGGTGTAGGGATCCAAGTTGTCGGCTCATCGTGGGCTAAAAAAATTATTATTTTGAGACTGAAAAGCAGTTGTATGTGGTTGTTCTATAATTTGTTCATATGTATTTTCATCTAGTGAATTGTGTGTCATTATATGTTGAATGGGACTTTGTGATATGGTTGGTCTGAAATTTGGAGTATGTGTTATTGCTAAATTTCGAAAATTTCGTGGGACTAGTGATAATGGATGGTTATGTGGTAGGGGTGGTAACTGTGGTGCTGTAGGCGTAATGTCTACATTGTTATGTTCTTCGTCATATGTGTTCTGTCTTGTTGCTATTTTTGTGTTGTATTCTTTTATTTGTGCGTCTAAAAGAATTTTATTTATTGATGATGAAAAAATTCCAAAAAATCCTGCAAATAATATGCGTGCTACACTTGCTTGTCTATTTACTTGTGTGTGTATAGCGCATGTATTATAGATTCCTTTTAAGAGTGAGAAAAGAAATCCTATAAAGTTAAAGATTGCGTATAAAATAGTTAATTTTTCTAAGATGTAATAGGGCCATCCTAGAAAATCGAGAATTTCATTTTTTAGTGTAACAAAGCTAAAAATATTTATAGATGAAATATCTTGTGGTCGGTATTTTTCACCGTTAAGATATATATAGTCTTTAATGTCTTTAAAATATCCGCTATAATCTTGTGTATAAATATCTGCAAATCCTGCTGTTTCGGCAAGTTTGCGTAAGTTTTGGTCAATTGATTGTCTTTGTATCGTGTCCATTTGTGTTAATAATTCTTGGAACTGTTGTGTTCTAATGTGATGTTGTATATCGGATTTTGAATATATTCCAATTGATTGTAAGTCAATATTTGGGTTTCGAACAATAGCTCTAATGCTTTCAGGTGAAAATTTTTTGAGTGATTGCATTAATGTGGGATATGGGGTAAGAAGGTAATATTTATCTTCATCAGGGTTCAGTTGTACTACATTGTGGCTATTTTCTGATCCACATGGGACTGCGGTATCCCAGAAATAGGTTCGTCTTGAAAGTGTGTCAACGAAGTGTACTTTATTCTTATAAAAGATAGGGATTCTTTTATAGCATCGTTTATCTTCAAAAACATATAGCGGTGATACTTTTTTGGTACAGGTATAAAACCATAAAATGTTGCCTTCATAGTCTAAAAAATTTGATCTATTGCCTGATAATAAATATCCTGCGTAGGGTATTTTTAATACTGCTAATGCAAGTGATTGTAGGATTTGTGTTCTTTCTAATTCGCATAGTTGGTGAAGTGTTTCTAATTCAGATAGTGACATTTCTTGAAAAATTCGGCTAATTGTGTAGTCTAATTTCATATCTAGGTGAATATCATAGTGGATGTTACCGAAATATGTACTATTCATTAGTGATAGTTCTTGTAAACGTGTGCTTCTAGTGTCATGGGGCTTTAGATGTCCACCAGGTTGATTTTTACTTTTTTGAAAATCAACTGGTATATATGATGTTCCTTCGTTTATAGGGTGACTTGTGGCGTATGGGTCGATTTTTACTTTTCCAGTGGTCATGTCGAATCCTTTTTCGTATTCAACTAATATCTCGGAGTATTGTGTTTTGTGAAGTGGATTTCTGTATTTACATGCAAGTTCTGTTTCTTGATATATTTGAAAACGTGTCAATTTATTTTCTATATTGTCTATGTTTCTAAAATTAGAACTTTGTCTTCGTGATGGATGGACTTGTTCATATGGAATTGATTGTATAAATTTTTTTTCGTGAAATTTTATCATACGAGCGTGTATTTTTGCTACTTGAAATGTTGTACATGTGTCTTCGGGGAACCAAACAGTTGTTGCTTGTGTTCGTGTTGTAGGGTCACAATAGCCTTGGTCGTTTTTAAAAGGTAATCTAATTCCTTGATAGATCATTGTGTTGTCTGATAAATCGCGTGTGAGTTGTATTTTTTCGAGTTGTATTTTCCAATCGAAAAACATGATTTCTTGATATCCTTTATTTTTTGTGTCTGCTTTGCAGTTTGATGGGTCATTTATACCAATTGGTGGTATCCAGTGTTTATCGTGTATATCATAAGTTAATCTTCCGTGTGCGCCGTTGTATGGGTATTTTTCATCTAATTTTATATGTCCTTGATATCTTTCAAGTTCTGCTTGATGTACAGAATCTGCAAAAACTTGGAAATATACTAATTTTCTATCTGTGTTTTTATTTCTTGTGATATTGAGTCTTAGTAACTCGTTTTTACAATCTTCGGGATTGAGATGTAGAAGTCGTTCGATATTACTTTGGTAGAATGATTCGTGGTCAAGTCGGTTTTTATTTCCATTTGAGACTTGTGAACAATGTACTTTCTTTTCGGAAAATGTTGCTGTGAATTTATATCCTATAACTGTTGTTGCTCGGGCTTTTGAATAAAGTGTCGCTATTATATTTGTTGTTTCTATGGCTTGTGGTTCTGTTTCGCATTGTGATACTTGATTTATTGCATATTTGTGTAGTGTTTTTTGTTCGTTTTCGTCACAATCGTAATGTGTTACTAATAAATCTTCGGGTCCTGTGCGGGGGAAGGGTTTATGTTTTCATTTGAGGTTATTAGAAAAAGGAGTTGGAGAAAAATTAAAATTTTTAGAATATACATGTGTATGACAATCCTGAGTATGGGTTATAAAATGTGATGTAACCAATTGTCTTTTTGGTATATCTGTCGTATTTGTATATTACTTCAGTTGTTATAAATGGTGGTGGCAGGGATTGAGCTGTTATATTTGGTGGATTTAATGGATAGGGATGTTGAGTAATGTTGTTTAATTTAACCGTGATTTCAAATTTTAATTGTAGACTATTCTGTTGGAGTATTTGGATGTTATGAGCACGAATGTCTTCGTGAATGTCTTGTCTATATTGTAGTCTATTTAGTGCCCAGTTGTGGAGTCGGTTACTTTCTAGGTGTAGTCCAAATAATGGTGGAGGTGCTGTGAATGTATTCCAATCTAGTCTTAAAGGAATATTTGTTGATGATTGTTCTCGATATCTAGCGTCGAGGTTATTTGGGAAATTGAAGTTAAAAGGCGTTGGTGAAATCTGGCTGATTGATGGTGTTGATGGTAGTGATAATGTTTCTGGTAGTGATGAGGATGTTGTTGTATCCGTAGAAATATCTATTGGATCATTAATTAAAATTGGTTCACCTTGTGTGGATGAATGTGTTGTCCAATATGGTAGTCGTGATGTTTGGTTTGTAGGGTTAAAGGGATTTTCACGTAATTGTTCAGATGTTGGTGTTGAACCTAAGTAATCTGAGGGTAGGCTTGAGGTGCTACGTTGTGAAAGAAGCGTAGGGGTTTCTGGTAATATGCCAATGGGGTTTTCTGGTGTACTTTGTGATGGGGATTGAGGTATATCAAAATGAACTCGGGGAGTTTGAGAATTTCTGTTTCGTCGAGGATGTATAATTTGTCTATTTATTTCTACTGTATTTTGGTTTTGACTAAGATTGCGTATTCTACTTAATTCTTGTGGTAATGTTGGGTATAGATTATATGTTGGTTCACTTAGAGGTGCTTGTCGTTGAACTGGTTCTAGTGGTTCAGATAAGCGAGCGTGTCGTTCTTCAAAAGTATATGGGTTATCTTGAAGGGAAATTCGTGTAGATGTTTGGGGGTTTTGGGTAGTTGTAGGCATTGTCGGGTTTTCTTGGGATGATGTCGGTGAAGACTGACTTTGCGACTGTTGGTTAGCAATTTTTGATAGTTTTTTGGTCTATTCTTTTAGTGAAAAAATTTATAATTATTATTTTAGTATTCTTCTAGAAAAAAAATTAGGAGGATTGTTGCTAGGGCGAATGTGATGATTGCTTTTTTTATACATTTGCATATTGTCAAGATGAGGGATGATAGAAATGTTATAAAAATTACAAATAGTAAGAAAATATCTGTTCTACTAAAGATGGTTCGTATCATTTAGATAAGTTTTGTGAATCGTACCTGTGGATATAGTCAATAGCTTTTGAAAGCTGGAGATATAGTTCAAATATGGAATAGAAAATTTAAAAAATATTGCAAAAAATGATTAAGATTATTACAAAAGATTCAAAGGTATCAAAAAGAAATATGATGAAAGGTTTAAATATTGTGAAAAAGTTTGCGAGAATGTTTAGAATTATGGTAACTGGTCGAGAGAAGAGCATTTAAGAAATGGCTTCTCGATCGAATATTTTTTGTTGTTTGAGGCAATTTTCAAGTGTGGTCGAATTATTTATTGGTTTTTTGACAAGTGGGTCGAGTTTTGTGAACAATTGTTGGGGGCAAATTTTATGGTGATCGGGAGGTCTTCTTTGTCTTTATTTTCATTTGTCAAATGATCTGGGGTATTTTTGAGATTTTTTTTACTTTAGGCTAATTAAAATGGTCGTTCTTTTACTTTAGGCTAATTTAACATATTTGTTTGGGGGGTATTTGAGGTCTGAGTTGGGGAAATATTGTTGATCTTTGGTTTATTAGATAAGTGAGGGTTATGATATTATGGTGATATTTATTGTAGTTGTCAAGTTGGAATGGTTTGCTTATTTTTGACCTGGAGGTCGCAAAGTTATAGTTATAGATATGCCTGGAGTTTAATATCGTTCGTCTAGTTGATCTGTGTTAGAGTTAGAGAAGGTGACGGATTGGATGAATCCTATTGGCTAATTATAAACTAGAATTGTTGCGTGTTTGTCAGCATGTTATTTTGAAAAATGAAAGTTCAAAATATTTCAGAGGTGCAAAAATTATTAAATATAAATTTAAAGCTGTTTTTGAAATTCGACTTTTTTAATATTTTAGATTGTGGAATGAATGTTTTATAGTTTTTACGTGGTTGATTTCTAAGTCGTGATGACTCTCTATGTTCTGATTTGTCGATTTGTTTTTGAGGTATTATTTTTTCTGTCATTTTTCTATTTTTTCTTCCTTTTTGTGGTGTATTTTGATCTAGCTTTATTGTATTGTTTTTTGTTGTAGTTGATTTTTTATTTTGGTTTTCGAGGTGAATGTCATGTTGTTCTTTTGTTTTATTTTCTGTATGTGGGTAATTTTGAATAACTTTTAAACCTGTGAAAGAATACAATTGAGTTAGTTCGCGTAGTGCGTATTCTTTTGGGTAATAAGGTAATAGGTTGTTTCGATGTTGAACAATTTCTTTTTGTTCTGAGTCGGTGATTTTATATGTGACATCAGTGGGTTTGGCAATTATTTGGTATGGTCCTTTACGAAGGGGTTGTAATTTTTTAGAAATTCCTTTTTGAGTGTTAAAATTGGGTATTAAAACAAATGTTCCAATTTTTAAATCGGAGGCTGGTGTAAAGCGTGAATTTATTTGTTCATTAATGTTTTTCCTTTGTAACAACTTTTTTGTTACTCTTTGGTAAATTTCATTGTGTTTTTTATCTCTGTTTAAAATCCATTCGGTGTGTGTACCGGAGGCTAATTTAAGAATTTGTGGGTGATGAAAATGATCTTCATCGTGTGTGTGTAGAGGTAGATTATAACAAATTGAGTCTTTATTCGGTTGACAATAACTTTGAGCATTTTTATGAGAGTTAGGTGTAAACATAATCGGTTTGCGTGGCTTTTGATTAAAAACCATTTCATATGGTGACATTCCTAGAGTTGTCGTGATTTGTGAATTATATGCTAAAGGAAATAGTTTTACATCTGCTGACCATTCGGTATATCTTGTATCATTTCCATTGATGATACATCTAAGATATTCTTGTAGTGAACGGTTCATACCTTCGACTAAGCCGTTTGTCCAAGGTGCGTGAGATGTACGTGGTTTGTGTTTGATGTTATATAAATGACATAGTGTGATAATTTCATTATTTATGAATTCTGTACCGTTGTCTGTAACTAGAATTTCTGGTAGTCCGAATTTAGCTATCCAGTGTTCATAGAGTGTTGTGTAAGCGTAATAAGCGTTACATTGTGGTACTGGGTTAAGTGCTACATAATGTGTAAATGCGTCAACAATTACCATAATGTAGGAGTTTCCTTCGGATGAGGGTGAAATTGGTCCTTTTGTATCAAATGAAATACGGTGGTTAAAGTACAAACTTTGTCCTTTGAAATCTTGTTTTTGAGCTATTTGTTTTTGATTTGGATAAGGTTTATTTAGCTGACATACTATACAATCATTGCATAGTACTTTTATCTAAATTGGTGCATTTGGAAAATAAAAGTTTTGTATAAAATTTGAATATGTTTTCTCTGATCCAGAGTGTCCTTTAATGTTTTGTGTATGTGAAATATTAAAAGCTATGAGAATCATACTTAAAGGGAGACAGGGAACTGTAGATTCATTTAATTTGTATTCTAGAAGGTCTGTGTTTTCATTAATTGTTGTATTATTAAATTTTCGAAAATATCGGAGGAGTGTTTTATTTCCTAAAATAGTTGTATCTGCCTTGACGGGTTTAGTTTTATATTTGTGCCATGATTTTAGTTGTCTAATTACTGGGTCAAGATTTTGATATTGTTTCAAAGTATTAAGTGTAATTTTATCTGTTGGGGGGAGAAAAATGTTTGCAATTTCTAATTTAGATAAAGGAATTGTATCAAGTGGGTCATGGAGGTCAAATACTTGATTTATTGTGTATTTTGAATCGTTTGTTTGTGGTCCTGATAAATTTATTTTATCAGTTAGGTTTTCTTTTTCAATTAATGGAAAAAGGTCTTTTTTATGCGGGTGTTGTTTTACTCTTTTTTGTTGGGTGTTATTTTTTATCCATTGTGAGTATGGAATTGGTTTGAAAGTTGATGTTCCAAGTAGATCGACTTCGTAGTGGTTATTTTGGCAATCTAAATAAAGTGGGAAGTGTTGTAAATTGTTTATCTGGGATTGTTCAACGTCAGTTTTTACTGCATATTTGCATTCTAGTCGGGGTGATGTTTCGTTTTCTGCAAGGTAGAATTTTATATTTTTGGGTATTTCTACTGTAGTTTTACGTGTAAGTAATTCAGGTGGTGTATTTCGACTTAATGTGTCTGGTAATGCAAGATGTTTTCCTGCTGTCCAAACTATATGTAAGTTTGGGAATTTCATTAGAATTAATTGAAATCTATAAACTCGATGATTTGGATTGGATTTTTGTGTAAAGAGAAAAATAATTGGTTTGTGATCTGTAAATAGAACTGTTGGATGTTTTGATCCAAGTATCAGAAATTCATATTCTGTTAGTGTATATATTATGGCTGTACATTCTCTCATTAGAGTTGAGAGTCGTAGCTCTGCTTGAGTGAATAATCGAGAATTTGCTGATATAAGATTCATTTTGTTTGTGCCATTGTGTGATTGTAATAATGCTGCGTCGATGCCAAAATTCGAAGCATCGCACATTGCATAGAATGGTTGATTTGGATCTGGAATTGTATTCGAAATTTGTTCGGTTAGGAGTTTTTTAATTTCTTCAAATCGTGCTTGATGTTCTGTGTTCCATTCAAAATTATTTTGTTGTCTAATCATATTATAGAATGGTCTTAGGTATAATTGCATTTTATAGACATATTTGCTTAAAAAGTTTAACATTCCAAGGAATTCTTGGATTTTCTTTTTGTTTGTTGGTGGTTGGAGTTTTTGAATAGCATCAATGCGTGACTTTAATGGAGTGATTGTTTTTCTTTCTATATTATGTCCTAAGAATTTAACTCGTGTTAAAAAAAAGTGTGATTTATCGGGGGCGGCCTTCAGATTTTCGTTCTGAAGTATTTTGTGATAGTTTTCTAAGACATTGAACATTTCTTCTTTTGTTTGTGATTGCATAAAAACATCGTCTAAATAAGTGATTGCGTTTTTCTTGAGTATTAGTGGTCTAAAAATTTTGCTCATAAAAGCTGAAAATGCTGCTGGTCCTATGGATATTCCATAGAATAGGCGGTTGAATTCATATTGCTGATTTCCAATAACAAATTGTGTTAAGCGTCGCGATTGTTCATCTAGTGGCATTTGATTATATGCACTATTCATATCTGCGGTTGTAAAGTATTTTCCGTTTATTTTTGTTAAAATAACTTGTATTGGTTCAATAGGCCAATTGCATTTTGATTCGTCTATTAGTGAATTAAGGTATCTAGCGTCTAGAACTATTTTTAATGATTCTCCTTTTGCTAGGATGATAACAGGGTTGATAAATGTGTTACCTTTTGGTTGTTCTTCTTTGTTTACCGGTGAGATAATATTGTATTGTTCTAAAATATCGAGTAATCTGTTTACTTTATCATGTAAGTGAATTGGTACTTTACTTGCTCTTTGTTTTTTGAAAACTGCGTCAGGTTTTAATGGGAGATGTAGTGATGAGCTGATTTTGCCAACATCAAATTTGGATGTTGCATAGACTGATGAGTATTTTATTAGCTGTTTGACTAATTTATCAAATTCGTCTTGTGTTATTTGTGAATGTTGGAAGTTAAACATTGTTAAAAATTTCTGTTGATGCTCTGTATAGCTATTTATGTTGAATGTAGGTTTGAAATATGGAGTTTTCGTGAAATAATTTGTATTTTTTTGTCATTACTTATTATATTATTTATGGATAATTCTTCATTAAGAATTGTGGGTTGACAAATATCTAATAATTGGAGTATATTATTTACGCGGTATTCTTTTTCGTGTATTGGTGATATCGTAGCGTTGGTTTTGCAATAGCCTAAAAGTCCTAAAGGTAGTGTTACTTGATAGGGTGTATTGTTGTATACATGTAGAGATATAATATCTGAATTCGAGTTTTTCAAATATTTTATGGATGAGATTGTGATTTTGAAAAACTTATGGATAGGTTTGAATTCAAAGTCTGACATATAGAGTTGTTGTTTATTTTGTTTTTTATGATATTGGTGAACTTGTTTTATTGAAAAATTATATATGTTTCCTGATAGTGGTTTCAGGTGTTTTCTTTGTTGGTTATATATTGGATAAAATTTTGAAAAGAATGGTGGTTGTTTGTTTAATCTTTGGAAAAATGTTAGGGATGTGTCTTTTGTTTTTGTGTATTTATCTTTGATTAGTATTTTACTGTTTAAGATGTTGATTGTTGGTATATATTTAGAGATAAATGGTATTCCTATGATATTGTGTTTAATATCAGTGATATGAAATATTTGTTTAAATGGTTTATTTAAAATTTTATTCTGCTCCATTGTTCTTGTGGGGAGAAGAAATAATTGAATTTTTCCATAGTTTACCAATGTTGATCCTTGTGCTGTTGCTAGTTTACTGGATGTTTCAAGGGGCGTTAGTTTTGGGTGTAGTGATTTTATCTCATTCCATGTGGGAATGTTTATTATGTTTGATTCTGCTCCTGAATCAATTAAAAAATCAATTTCAAGATCTGGTGGTTGAAATTCTTTGTTTCTTGGACTTTCTAAAAGAAATGGTATTGTCCAAATTTTTTCTTTAGGTTGTTCTTTTTGTATATTTTGATAGATGTGATTTGTATTCAAGCATTTTGTTTTGTCGTTTTCATTGGATTGGTTTGTAGTGTTGATTTCGTTAGTTTCTTGTGCCGTTTGTGTGGAATGGATGGGTTCAATATAATAATTGCGAAGGAGTTCTAATTGATTTTCATATATATGTGATGAAAAAGGTTGTTCATATATAATAGGTTCGTAGTCATTTTCGACTGCTATCATATTTATGGAGGTAGTGTTTTCTGTATCACTTTCTGAATCTGATGATTCACAGTTTATTTGATTCAGTTGTAGCTCGTTATTTCCTGTGTCATCGATACCTGGGGGGTCTGATGTTGTTTCTGGATTTGATTGTACTTGATTTATATTTCTTTGATGTTTAGGTGTACTACTTCTGTGGCGATTATTAGAATTATTATAATGGTTATTATTCCTGTGTGGTGATTGGGAATAATTTCTATAACGATTATTATAACTTGAATGTCGATTTTGTGAATTATTTCGTGATCTGTTTTGATAATTATTGTTTGGTCTGTTATAGTTTGATCTATTATATGAGTTATTCTTTGATCGATTGTTCGGGTAATTCTGGTTTCGGTTGTTTGAATAACTTCTATTCCGATTATTGGAGTAGTTTCTATTTCTATTGTATGATGAGTTTCGTGATTGATTGTTTGGATAGTAATTATTTCTTGATTGGGAATTAGATCTAGAATCAAATTGTGTTGTATTTGAATTTGATCTGGAGTAAATATTTCGACTATTTGGTCTATTGTAATGATTTTGTGACAAATTTTGTGTATTTCTTCGTTCTGGTGATCTTCCTCTATAACTTGAGTTATATGGTGATTGATTTCTCGTGTAGTTGGTATTGTTCGGAAGTGGTTTTCCTGAACTGTTGTTGCTATATACATTTTTGTTCGGTAGATTTTGATCTTTCTTCATGTATTGGTAGAATGATTTATTCGGTTCTTTATATTTTTGAGGTTTGTTTTGATTGTCCTGTTGTTTTTGTCTACATTCAGAAATACTATGTCCGTATCGTCGGCAATAATTACACCATTTTTTGAAAGATGGTTTGCCTTTAAAGTTTGGGTGTTTTTCATAAATATTGAGTATTTCAGTGATTTTTTCAACGAGGTCTGTATCTGAATCCTGTATATTGTTGATATTTGTGGTATTTGTTTCAATTCGGTTAACGTATTGTAATTTCAGATTTTCTGTTTCTTCAAGTTTCATTGTGATTTCCGCTTGCTCTAGCTTGTCTACTAGTTTTCGAAAATCTAAATCGGGCTCTCGAATTGAGGAGGGATGGGATGCTCTCTTTTTTATTGCTATTTTCCTTAATTGAGGTGTTAAGGTCATCATTAAGATTTCTGTCATTTTTGTGTTTTTATAATCGTGTGTATTTAATGAATATGCTTTTCGAACTAGTGTTTCGATACGTACTGCTAATTGTTTGATGGTTTCATTTGGTAATCTGCGAATTTCATTACATAAAACTCTTTGTTGTTGTTTATTTCTTTCGGAGTCAAACATTTTTGAAAATTCTTGTGTAAATCTCTTCCAATTTGATTTTATTTCTATAGGCAATACTGAAAACCATTTTTGGGCTGCGCCGTCTAGGGTTGTCTGTATCAACGCTGTGCGTCGATGTATCCAGTTTTGATGTAGTGGCGTATTAATTGGTTCAGGTCCTATATTTAAAATTAAATTTGCTGTTACTGCATTTAAATAATCTTCTACAGAATATTCAGGGTCTGTTCCTGTGAATACCATTAATGGTTTGTTTGATGTTATTGATGATCCACCCATAAGGTATGGATTCATTGTCATTTGTAATGATTCTGCTGCATTTGGCATTTGTGAAAAATTAGAAAGTAGATTTTTTGTTATTTCGTGTTATTGAAGATAATATGGAAGTGGTATTTCATTTTGCATTTGTGTTGGTTGATATGAGTGTGTAATCATTGGGTTTTGTGGCTGAATTGGTTGAAAAGATTGTGCATTAATTGGGTTTTGCATTTGTATTGGTTGTTGGTTTTGTGTATCTATCTGGTGTGGAGAAAAATTTCTATGATGTGTATATGGTTTCTGCATTCCTTGTCCGCGATATTCTTGGGTATATGGTGCAAATATATCTGGTTGTAAATGATCATCATCTGAGGATAGGTAATCCGTTTGATGAGGTGCTTGTTTTTCATTTTTATTCTGTTGAAAGAATGGGTAATTTTCACTATGATCCTGTGGAGGATGTGGATTAGCTTGAAAATTTACTGAATTGGTTGTTGCCATTGGATTATTCCAATATCGAGATCTGATTTGATTATTATTATGATTTCGTGGAGGATAGTTTGTTTTTGATGAATGTGTATAATTATAATTATGTTCCGCAAAATTGTTTCTTGTGAATGTTCTGCGTGTTTTTGACGGTATTGTCATGGGTCTATATGTTTGGTAATCCATTTGTGAATATTTTGGAGCAACCGAAGCTTTAACGGTTGATTGTAAGGTTACCTGTGATAGCGAAGTGTTTGTATTTCTTGGTGTTGTTAAATTTGGACGTATTGGTGAAATACTTTGTTGTGTAGTTGTTGTTGTTTGGACAATTTCTTCATTTATGAAGTGTGATGGTGTCTGAATATCTTGTTGAGTGAGATTTCTAGTTCCATTAAGGTTTTCATTGTGTATGACGGTCGAATTTAAACTGTTATTTCGAGTATCAGGTAAAAATGTATTGTAGTTTAATGGTGTTGCGTCAATGGTTAATGGTACTACTCTTACATAATCTCTTATATAAGATATTGTACTTATTGCTTGACTTGCAATTGATTGTGGGATATTTATAAATGCATAATGAGACCATTCGGGGTCCCAAACGTAGTCTGACTGTTCCGTGATGGCGGTATCATCGTTTGAATTTTGAGGTCTAAAATTTTTTCTTGCTTGTGAAATTAAATCTATATTATGTGTGAAATAATCTATTATAAACCATGCCAAAATTTTTTGTAAGTCATGTTTTGTATGTTGTGAAACTTCATCTTTAGTGAAATTTTCTTTAACTATATTTAGAAAAGATGAAAATAGTGTGATTTCATGTCGTACCCTTATATGTTTAGATGTCTCTGTCGGTGAGACATTTGAGATTGGGATTTCGTTTTCTAATATTGAGATATAACTATATATTATTGCAAAAACTTCATTAGTAAATATGGAGTTTGCTCTTTGTGAGTTATGATATTGTATGCTTTTTATATATTCTGAGAATTCTTTTGAAAATTCTAAATCAAGGTCGTCTGTTTGAATTACATATTTGCGGTGATTCGGGTTTGGGGAGGTGAATTCTATGGTGTAGATTCCGTAGTGTTGTGTCAAATTACATATATTTTTCAGATAGTGATCAATAATTTGTCTTTTGATTTTTACATCTGGGAACTCTGTTTTACATGGGCTGATTCCGGGTTCAAACAAATTTAGTAGTAAATTCTTGCAAAGTATATGCTGTCCTCTATCATTGGGTGCATCTACGAGGAAGGGGAAGATATCGTCATCATCTGGACTATCTTCACTTGGAGTGTGTGTTTGGCTCATTTTTTCGTTTAATGACTATTAATAGGTAATTATCGATGTGTCTAATTGGTTGATTCCAGTTGTATAAGTGTACTGGTTTGTGTTTTTATTGCTTTTTTATTCGTCTTTTTCCTCTTTTTGATGAATTTGAAGTTGTTTCTGAGTCGCAAAAATATAATTGATCGTGAATGGGACAATTTTTATCAATTGATTCTTTTAATTTATAAAGTTCGTCTAAATTGCTGACTTCTGATTCTGAAAATGCGTTTCTATTTTTGGAAAATCTTTTTCGTGTTATTTGTCTTTGTTTAGTTATTATTTTTCTTTTTAGTGTTTGTCGTTTTGTTCTAATATATCCAACTGTTTGTGTGTGAGGTGTGATTACAAGGTCGTATTTTTTGTTTTCTATTTCACAGTTGTGCAAAACGATTGTTTGTTTGTTTCCTAGATTTTTAAATGACATAAGGTTTAGGATGACGGATGCAAAAAGTTGTTAGATGATTTCTATTTTCTTAAATTGTTAGTCCTTACGATTTTTTGGTTAGCTTAACCTGGGTCTATTTGTTCAGGGTTGGAGAGAAAAGTATATCGATTCCGAAGAATGATTTTTTACTTTCTCGTGGCTAGTATAAGCTAAGGTGTTAACTTACTTAATCTTACTTAGGGGTAGTGATTGTGTTCAAGGGTTGGAGAATAGTAAATCGATCCACAAGGTTCAGGTATAATTAGAACGCGAGTAGTTCGTTAGATACTATGTTAAACTTACTAAGTCTAAGATTTATTCTGGGTCTTGATAAGAGGAGGGTTCAAGTGAAGGATGAATAACCGAAGTTCTTCACTGTTTATCCTAATTTGAATGGTTAGTTTTGTTGAAAAATTTCTATTAGTCTTGGGTTTTTTGAAAGGGTTGGATAGTGAATTGACGTTTGAGGTCGTTAGACACTAGCTAAGTGGGTGGGGGAGAACAAAATTGTTCTTTTTGATCCAAGGATAGGCCTTGATGATCAAGTTTTAAATTTTAATTGAATAGAAAATGAATTAAGATCCAAGGATAAGCCTTGATGATCTGATTTGAAAATTAAGTGAATTTAAGTTTAAAATGGTTTAAATTTGTTTAAGGAAAAGATTTAGTGTTTTAATGATATTAGTGAGTTTATGATTACTGTTATGTTTTAGGTGATGAAGCTGGGACAATTGGATGATTTATGATTACTAACAGTTTATTGTCATGCTACTAATTTTTGTTTTGATTTTCAATAGATATTTTCCAAACATGTTTTATATAATACTGCAGAATTTTAGGAAAACGACCTGAGATCTTTTTATCAATCGTTATTGTATATTAATATTTTGTTTAGCGCCTGAAATGATTATGAAGATTGACTTCAAGATTTAAGTTTGCAAATGAAAATCTAAATTCATTGCTAATAAGATTCTAAATATAAAAGTTTGTGTTGGCTTTTGCCGTATTATCATATAACTATTTGGTAAGTTTCTACTTTGTCGTATGTCGTCTCTGGTTCGAGGTCTTCTTCCAATTCCGGGCAGTTCTCTTATCGTTCGGAATATTGGCTTTGATCTATTGAGTCGTAGAGACATTTCGATTAAATTATCGTCGTGTAACATTTTAAAAATGTTTTGTCTAAATTCTAATCTATGTTTGGTTAATTCTAAGCTATTAAGGTCTTGTTCGAGACTTATGGTCGCACCAGATGAGTTAGGACCGATGTGGTTAACTCATAGAGTAATTTCGGATAGGGTACACCGTCTGCTCGTCACGCTATCTTATTTTCGGCCGGATAGATTCGTGCAACTTCTTAGTCTAATACCGATCCTAATCTTACTCTTATACTATCTAGTCTCAGGGTGTTTAACTAGTCTCTGCTAGGCTCAATAGATCTAGGGTATACTGGTTTATTGCGGCTGCTGAAGTCTTCTTGGAGAGTCAACTAATTTCTAAGTTAAATTCAAATCTCTCTGGTGCTGAAATTACAAGTAATTCCAGCACTTACAAATAAGTGGGTTGTTAGTTAGATGGATCATGATTGGTTAATATTAAATACTTTACAGTGGTAAAATATCTAATTTATCCAATCATAAAATGTAGTTTAGATCAGGTTCCAATTGGAATATTGCGGTAAAACATTGTTTGAAGATTCTGAATTGAAGGATTCTTTTCCGAAATTTTCAAGTTAATTTAAATAACTGCCAATTGAATTAAACCCCACTAGTTTACTGGCAGCCTCGCGTCACAGCTTAACGACGTGTCTTAAACTATATTTTTTGCTATATTTTTTGTATCTGGAGCCTCATGATAAACTGATCGAGAATAATTTCAGTATTTTTCAAAGCACCCCTCTGTCCTAAATTTTACGCATTACCTTTTGTACCATTACAAGACATTCATTAAGAATATCAACCAGTATTAAAATATTAAAGTAGTATACCCCGTTAAAACGCCAACTAAACTAGCTAAGATAAAAAAGAACACGAAATGATAAAACTATCAAAAGTGTTCTATAAATTACGATCAATGAACGTACGGTTTCACTCCGAAGGAGTGTGTATGCTCATTGTCAAGGTTAGACACAACCAGACAAAAGTAAAAAAAAATGATAGACACCACAACAAACAGATACCGTCAGCTTTAGCTGGGCCACTGCTCATAAGTAACTCGAATAGCCTTCAGTTTTCTGAGTCGTGATTTTGTCCAAAATAGGGAACACCTACTGGCATAATTAATCCCTGAGGTGGGGCCCGAGTATCTGAAATTAAAAAATATGATCAGCAGTAACATAGCTCGTTCTTTCTAGCTTATTGTTCAGTAACACCTGTTTAACTCAGGTAACTCTGATGTTCATAGGAGTATCACTAGAAGATCTAGCTGTGCCCATTGCGAAGACCCTCGCAAACTGAGGCCGACCAACTGGCAATTCACAATGGTGCCCCCCTACAGACAACCGGACTGCCAGAGACGTCTATCAGCTGCCAACAAGAGGAGGGGGGACCACTCTTTCACTAGGGGGGACAACCGAAGTAGCGGGGACAGAAGTGGGAACCGAAGCGAAGAACAGCAGGCGATGATGGC
The DNA here is from genome assembly GCF_963678635.1 of Symsagittifera roscoffensis. Classification (NCBI taxonomy): domain Eukaryota; kingdom Metazoa; phylum Xenacoelomorpha; order Acoela; family Convolutidae; genus Symsagittifera; species Symsagittifera roscoffensis. The sequence goes on from NC_087066.1 coordinate 65,124,583, forward strand.
CGACCTGGCAGGAACTTGACTTTTTTTTCAGTTTTACCGCCCGCCGAAATGTAGTGTTTTTTTTTAAAATCACAAACCCTGTTTTTGCCTCTTCTGTTATGCCCTTGCGTTTGTTGTTTCAACTGATATGATTTTTGTTTGTTGATTAAGGGTTAATAATGTTGTATTGTTTCGACTACTCAAAGATTGGTAACTATAACTATGGCCTTGGGCAGGGGAGGGTTTAAGTGGGGGGGGGGGACGTTTTTTCCCCTCAGTGATTCGACCCCATGCCGACTCAAAATGTCCACTCTTTGTTTTATTTTGAGATATCAATTTTTGGCTGACTGACTCTAAAATTTTACTAAATGCGCCTTAGGCGCCAATATATACTAATTTTAAGGGGGGAGCGCGCGCCGAAAAAACGCGAACTTTTGGTCAACATTTTCCAAAAAGTGGCTAAAACGCCTTTTTGCCTGTTTTTTTTTCAAAATTTTGCCTGCGCCGCAGAAATTTTGACCAAAACAGGGTTTTTGTAGTGCTTTTTTTTTTGGTCAAAAATTTTTAAAAAGTGCCTAAAAACGCCTTTTTTCAAAAATTTGCCTGCGGTGCAGAAAATTTGGTCAAATTATGCTCTTTATAGTGGTTTGGTAGAGCTCAGAAAATCAATTTGGTCGACCTAAAAAAATCACAATTTTCAAAAAAATTTACTTTCAGGTGAAAGTTTCAAAAATATCCTTATTTTGTAAATTTTTGTAGCATTCACTTATTGAAAAATAATAAAATTGAAATAAATTTTTGAAATTATTTTTCCAATAAGAAAATAATTGGAAAAGAAAAAAATTTGCTTCCTTTTTTCCAATCTTGTCGGAACTTTTTGCTTTTTTTTACACAGCAATTAGCTACTCTTGCTCCTATAAAAATAAGCACTTTTATTTAATTTAAAACAAAAATAATTAGTTTTTAAAATATAACACGAAGGTTGGCGCTAAAAAGTTGATTTTACAGATGAAAACAGTTCAACTATTAGCTCCACTACCGATGACTCATCTACTGCTGCAAACAGAACCTTCATGTATGCAAACAGCGACAAAATTACAACCCTCAATAATGGTTAGCAGTCGCCGATAATGGTTTCCACTCTCTCTTCCAGGACAACCAATCTGAAAAAATTGGAAAGATCTTGAATATTTTTCTCAAAGACTCATTGTCAAATTTTCAATTTTTTTTTGCAAAAACTCAAGCAAAATTAGTGACCGCGGGGCTCAGCCGAAACATATTCAGGAATATTAAAACTTTGCATACATTTCGGCTTCATTTTCTCTGTTACCGCAGCTCAAAAATGCATCATTTTTCTGGTGTATGGAGTGGTTTAAGTCAGGAGATCAATATGGTTAATTTTTATATCATTTTTTATATCAATCGAACATTGTAAGCAATTTGAAGTTTAAGTCAGGAGACAGGAGACTTTAAGTAGTTAAAGTCAGATCAAATATGTATAATTTATCCTAGTTAGTGCGCATGCCAATTTTTATAACAATGGAGCATTGTAAGCAAAAATTATAGAATGTTGAAAAAAATTTAGTTGCGCCTAAATTCGAGCAAACTTTTGAAAAAAACTGACAAAAATGCCAAAATTTCAGTTGAGGTCGAATATACTGATAATCCTAATAACTGAACGAAAGATTTTAGGTGCAAGAACTGAATTGACGGAGCTTAAACGTAAGATGCCAGTGTTTCACTACGACTGTCAGATTGAAAAAGTGCAGAATTTTCTCAAAGTTTTTGACAAACACCCAGACCCCCCTGTCATCTGCCGACGTAACCTGGACAAGACCTTGAAGAGGGGGGTAGCTGCGGCTGTAATGAAGGGTGCTGCAGGTGGAAGGGGCGACGCACTGGACCCAATTGATAAGGTGCAGTTGAATTATACTCGAAAGGATACGCTTGAATTACACTTGGTGGTTTGATAGTCTAGGCGGTAGATATGAATGCTTTGAAGTGCATGTCGTGACTGCTTTTTTGAGTTTTAATGCACGCGGCGATGTATGGTTTATTATGTTTGTGTTTTTTCTTTTGTTATTTTCCAGTAAAAATCTGAAAATTGTTCATAATCAAGTTTGATTATTTGCTATTTGATTTGGGTTTCTTTTTAATTTCAATTCAAACTAATTTGCTAAAAGGAAAACAAATTACACTCTCCAATTACGAAAATGCGAATAACGCTAAAAAAACGTGAATTAGCTTAAGTTTTTAAAAGGGTTTTCAGTATTCAGAAATACCAGTGGATCAAAAATTACTCATTGACACAATTTTTATTCCAGCTTTTGAAGAAAGTGAGGGACTATTAATGCTCAAGCTGGCTTTTCATGTCCAGACACATTCGAGCTTTTTTGCTAGCTATTTTTGATAAAATGTTTTTATACATTCTAGGAGATAATGATGCCTTAGCTGAAAATTAAAAAGCCCATTTTTGTGAGCCTATGAAGATTTGAAAATTGCTAATTTGGCCCATTTGGTACAGGGGCGGATCTACGATTTTCTCAAGGGGGGGGGCGGATTTTCTAAAAATTTTCGAAAATTTTGACGACCTTTCTTTTTTTTAGGTCGACCAAATTAATTTTCCCAGCTCACCTAAAGCACTACAAAGACGCTGTTTTGGCCAAGTTTTCTGCGCCGCAGGCAAATTTTTGAAACAATAGGTTAAAAAACCCATTTTTGGGCACTTTTTGGACAATTTCTGCCCCCCGCCCTCCCTAAATCCGCCCCTGTTTTGGTATAAATAAGAAGCAATGTCTAGCATTCTTATAAACTGTAGGCGACGTCGAAATACGGCTTAAATCCATTCAAATTTAATCCAAACAAGACTGATCGTATCAGGGCGAAGCCATGAATGTTCCGACTGCCTTTTGAGGTCTATGGAGCAGTAATAGCGTAAGAAATTTCAATATAATAAATTAAAATGAAAATGAAAGTGTTTGACAAGCACCCAGACCCCTCTGACATCTGCCGACGTAAAGGGAACGTCCCTCCCCCCCCCCCACCTTAATCCGCCCCTGATTTGGTATAAATAACAAGCAATGTCTAGCATTCTGATAATTTTGTAGGCGACGTCAAAATACGGCTTAAAATCCATTCCAACTTAATCCAAACAAGACTCATCCAAACAAGGTAATCTTTACACCCCCATAAATTTTACGAAAAATGATCACAGGTGAAATATCTTTTCAAATTTAAGCTCGCAACTACAATACTTGCAAAAAAAGGTCGAAAACAATATCATGAGAAAACAAAAAAAATTGATCGCTTTCTTTTGATTTTCTCAGTGTGACCATTTAACTCGGTTTTCCACATCATAATTTAAGTTGAGCGCAACCTAAGAATTGACGTAAGTGTCTCACGAAAAATTAACTCGAGATTTTTGAAGAGAGAGTGTATCCACTTGAAAACATTCCATCCTACATGAAAAGTGAATGATCTTAGTTCAGACTCTTATATAGGCCGCGATGATTTTTTTCCATTTTTTAAATGTCTTAAAATTTGTTCACGTTGAAATTTATTTTTTCGCGGTTTCACTTTTGATTTCTTTTGTAATTCAGTTCATTTCCTTTGTTACAAGGAAAGCTAACTTCACTATTCAACAGCGAAAGTGTAAAACTCTCAAAAATGTGATCGATTTCTCATTTCGAATACGGAACTTAATTATCAGATTTCCGCGCGAAATAAAAGTTTTACCTATTGATCCAATTATCTCAAATTTGTAAATTTTATCAAAAAAGTTTCAGTCATAAATTGTTCTAAAAATTTACTGAGTTTTGAGGCCATCTATTTTTTTTGAAATATTTGATTTTTTTTTTCGATGGCTTTCTGGATGCTGTTGCTCCAGTTACAAAACGATGAGGTATTGTATCAATCCGGTGTCTCAATGCGAGCTAGTTCCAATCAGTGTCTCAATTTGGGCTTTTTTCAGGCGTCAGAATAACTTTTTCGATTTCATTAGCTCGGGCTGCTTGTGTTTAGTGGTTTTTAAAAAGTTTTCTTCGGTTTTTGTTTTTGTCAATTGTTTCTACTGAATAAACTTATTTATACGCGTTTTTTCATGTATCAAGATTTATTCTAATTTTCCCCATTGCCTTCAGCAGAAGAAAGTTGCGTTTCCTAGTCAAAAGTTGTTGGAAAAAATTACTTGTCAAAATCACTTGACAAAAAGTTGAAAAATTACAGCTACAGTACCACCATATTTGTATCAGATGAAGTTCTTAAGCAGCCCTCAAAAACTGGAAATCATACCCAGCGGTAGCAAAGGCGCCCCAAACTTTGGATCAAAATTTGTTGAGCTGAAAACGAAACTGTTGTCATAAAAAAAATCATAAAATTTAAAAGTTTATACGATCCATCAAACTGAAACACATAATCATAAACGGATATACTTGCACTCGAAATCAAGGAAAATTAAGGAAAGTCGGTATAACGTAAACTGAAGCTGTTTTAATATTTAGAAAAAACAAAAAAATTCAAAGTCAGGCATGGTGAAATTTCAAATTTGCGAGATTTTAGTTAAAGTAAGAACTGATAAAAACAAAACAAACCCCATGCTATAAAAAGCCCGCCAATTAAAACCTTACTAGATAAAGTTTAAAAAATTAGAAAATTGAACCAAAACTAGGACAAAAACCACCAATCCGAAAAAAAGTGAAGACATTTTTTTGAAAAGATAATTACAATCTGAAACTTCAAAAGATAATTACAACCTAAAATTACAACTTTAGAAAATATAATTACAACCTGAAACTACAACCTGAAACCAGAAGATCCTCCACAAGAGAAGATCCTCCTCTAGAAGTGTGGACAAAGCTGTTTACGGAAAAAACGTCTAGTAACCGATTGCAATACCCTTATTGCTAAGAGTAAATATGTCATAAATAGGTCACGTTTTTCAACCACTACTTTTTTCAAAATAATTTTTTTTTCTAACATGCAAAAAAATAACTCTTTTTGTTATTGTACTCTGTAAAAACGCGAACCATGAGTAACCTGACATTTCTCTGGGAGGTTTTTATTTAAGCAATTCTTGTCACTTATTTCTTATTTTCAGAGAAAAGCCCTTAGTTTTTGTGTTTTCATCAAAACAAAAAAGCAAAACTTTTTTAAATAAAAAGTGCTAGCCATACATTTCTCATTTAGGGAAAATGCTTCCCATGCACTTTTTCCTATTATGAACAGTTTCTAACATAGAAAGTTTAAAAGTTTTTTAGCGTAAGGATTTCGAATTATTTCTCAAGTTCAATTCATTGTTAACAGAAAGGCAAACTCCACTATCGAACATATCAAAAAAGTAAAAGTCACAAAAAAAGTGATTTTCGTCTAATTTCGAAAACGAATTTCAGCGATTCCTTCAGTGCTCTCAAATTGAGTTAATTTCATTAAAAAAGTGTCTATAAAAACTTATTCTTGAAATTTAAGTACTTAGGAAAAGTACTTTACCTTTGAATTTCGAAAAATGAAGAGATTTCAAAAAGCAAGTCAGTGTTTCTTTTCGGATTTCTTGCGTTTTTTGACTTTTGTCCAACTGTATATTGGCTATGTTTTGATATTGCGTTGATCCGGCTACTCGAGATGAACTGATGATTTTAGCTCATAAGATCACAGAAGGGACTTTAAAAAGCCGTGAGAACACTCAGTGCTTTGCGCTAGTACATGAAGTCTCTTTTTATTGTTAAAGGTGGCCCAAAACCAATTGATGCCGCATTCAGATTCTTCGAGTGACTTAATCAGCAACGGGGGAGGGGTAGGCGGAGTTGGAAGAGGAGGACAGCAACAGTCACCGGGTGGGGTAGGAGCAGGTGGGATGAGCAACAAAGGTGGAGGGGGTTGTGCTCCGTTCCAGTCTTCCCTCATAAGCATCGAAGAGGGGAGGGAGCTTGGCCAGGTAACGCGCAACAGCCTAAACTTAGGATAGTTATAACTTTTTTTATGTTTATAAGGATTTATTACAAACTTCAAATAACCAATTGGAATTTTTGATGTTATGGCAAGAGACGAAATAGGCTACAGCAATATGTTTTTTTCAATCTAATGTTTTTTTCTTATTGCTAATTCGAAAATTGAGTGCTCAAAAATCGGATTTTTTTGAATAGTAATTTTGTCTCGTAAAATAATTGGGCTCTTTTCCAGTTTCCCCCCTTTCAAAATATCGAGTTTTATGTTTGTTTTACGTGTTATTACGGCTAAATGCGTGATGTTACGCTGTAAAGTATGAAGAACAAATCTGTTCACAGTTGTCGATTTGTTCACCACGCCAAATTTCATTGCATTATGACAACGTTAATTAAGCTTTTCAATATTGAATTTGAAAGAGGGGGGGGGGGGGACTGGAAAAGAGCCAATAATTGATATAATATATTTGCTTTATGATTAGGAGGAAATAGCTTCTGAATCCACTATAGCAGATCGGAGAGGCGGAAACAATAACAGTGACTCTAAATTATTCTACGGGTCCAGTCAGTACCCCTTGGGATCAAAAAACAACAACTACAATAATAACGTGAACAACCTGGCCTATAATGTGGCAGAGAGTGGGGACACGGTCAACAGCATGGGAAGGTTCAACCACGTCTACTCAAGTAGAAACCGAAGACACTCTTTGACATCCTTGGATTTAGGTGACTAGCTACTTCCGGATCTTCCCGAAAATCTCCCAAATCAGCCCTATGGTATCTACTAGAGAAACACCACCTCTCGAAATGAAACTGTAAATTAGCACTGGAGTTTCTATTGAGAATTTTAATTTTGCTGCATTCTGATTGATCGAAACTTCAAATAACAAAATCTATTTAACAAGCTCCCCCACTTTTCTTAGAGGGGGATTGTTGAGTAGATCCATTTTCATGCACTTAAGAACACGACAAGTATTTCAAAAACTAACGGGATCTTTGCGTCTTTTGACTGTAAGACATTTTCCCAGAGCTGACAGCTTTCAAAGAGTTTACCGACAGAAAGTTTCTTCTACTTTCGCAAAAATCTTGAATCACAAATCAGAAAAACGTTCAAAAAAGGTAATAATTGCGCTGCGAATAGATGAATTTTCAGAAATCCGATTAATGAATAACTCATTCTTCTCAAGATTGGTTGAATTTTGTGTCCAATATCTCGCGAAATACTTTATTAACCAATATTTTTTCAAAGTTTCTGAACAACTGATGAATTCTTCAGGAAAGAATCCAACTCCAAGACAAAGATTGGAAGTTTTTGGGATAGCTTGTTGTGTACTCTGTTGTGTACTTTTTGTTGTGTACATCTTGTTGTGTACATTTTGTTCTGTACTCTTATATCTACAATTGTAGATCTGTCATCTTCGACTACTGGAGGTGTGGGGAGCAACAAAGGTCAGAAGCCATGGTGGATTAAGAGTTCAGGGGACTCCAGTTCTCCTAAACAGGAAAACAACAACAACAACAGCAGCACTGCGGGGGAAAAGCAATGGAAGAATGCGGAAAATAGCACTGAAGCTGATCTGCAGCCACTGTTAGTAACACCGGACAGAAGAAAAACTCCATCAAACTCAAATGTTACTTTGAGTTCACTTTTTGGGCGGCAATTTTTTTTCAATAATGCTGTCATTTGAAACATCATCTCAGCAAAAAGCGATTGTTAACTGCGCCATCTATTGGACCTAAAAGGCCCTTGTAAAAGCAATTTACCAAATCTTTAAGTGTACATGAACAAGAACACACGCTACTTTTTACTGCATAATTGATTTCCATTTTTGGTCAAAACAAGAAAAATCGAGACGTTTTCAGAAAGGTATAAGCCCGAGTGCAGCCTTGAGGTTCAAAGTGTGATTTAAAGCATACCAAGCACAAACTCAGCTCCGTATCAATAAATAATTTAAAAATTCCGACAGCCTTGAGGTTTGACATTATCTCCGTTATAGTAATGCGCATCACCAATCTCAGCCTAGTTTGAAGCTCCCCTCTGTGAAAAGTAGCCAGACTACCTCAGAGGGAATTAAGTTCAGAGGAGTTCCAGTTCAGAGGCCACAGGAGGACAGAAGGGTGTACAACAAGACTCCTCTTCCAAAGGACAAAAGTTCATCCGTCTCCCTAACCACTTCCACCTCCAAATCCACAGGTTTGCTAATCACTACATTTTTTGTTCTTATTACTGAAGTGGCTATACTCATGATTTTCAAACTGATATGGTTTAATCGTTTATGATGATTTTTGGAAGCTTTTTTGTTAGATAAACCGATCAGACAAAAACGTTTTATTTTGTCGGATTATAGCGAACGCCTGTAAAAAAAACGAACGCGTAATATTTTCCAGTTTAGACGGTGTATTTGAGCTCTTTCGTGATTTTAACGGTAATTTGAAGATAAATTAGTTGGTTGCGCGTGATAGTTTTTTCAGTTTTACATTTTTCCCAATTTTGTATTTGCTATATTCTGGTTTTCAATTTTTCTTCCGACGTTTTCTTGATTGCATCTGGATATGAGCCATCTCTTCGGCATTCGAGATGGTTTGATTGTGGATTGTTGCTTCGAAGAGTCCGAACCACGAGCTCCGTTTCTGCTGCTCGAATGAACTGCTGTTCTGTAACTGTGTTGTAGCTGAGGCTTTCGTTGTTGGTGTCGTGTTCTGGTTGTTGAAGTGGCGGTCGATTTTTTGTGCTGTGATTTCAAAACCTGTCAAAGGAACTTGTTTCTGAGTACCGCGGCTATATGAAAAGTTTTGGTCATCTACTGTTTGCTGTGCTGATGATCCGGGCTGATGGCTTCTTCTGGATGTTGTTGACGTCTGGCTAGAATCTTGATCTAGTATTGGCTTTTGTTGCGCTGGATCATCTGTGCTGTGTGGAGGGCTTCAACTGCGGTGGCATCATTGTTCTGCTGTTGTGGTGTTGTCTCTGCTGTATTTTCCTGTAGCATCTGTCTAAAGTCACCCATGATGTCGTCGTGTTCATCTTGTATATCAGTGAAGCGGTTGATGAGATCCTCCGCTGTGGCGTGTTCAGTCGACAAAGTAGGTAGTGGCGTCTTCCAAATTGCTGAAGACTTTGCTCATCTCAGAGTCTGAGTCAGCTAAGTTGTTCAAATTGATGTCGTTGATGGCTTTTCTAACTCGTCCGAAGTGGTGCTTTAGTTGTGTGATTAGAACATTTCTCTGGTGGAGAATGGTTTTGTTGGGCATGACTAGCTTGTCGTAGCTGATCGTTGTTGTCGTTGCAGTTGTCGTAGATGTTGTATCTAGTCGTAGCTTAGACCTGTTTTGTTAGTTCCTGTTTTAGGTAGCTAGACCAAAATTTAGAAGGAACGAAAGGAAAAGAACAATGGTGTGGTAAATAAAATTTCAATTAAGTAAAAGGAAATAAAACAAGAAATTGAAAGTTACAAAAGCCGGATAGTAGATCGTTCCGATACTTAAACAGGCGGAAAATAATATAAAATAATTGTAAGATTAGCGTCCTTTTACCAAAGTTAAGATATAGGGGTCCGAAGTTTTTTAATCGACCTTTGTCCTTTTTTAATCTTCAGCAACTGCAAATTGAAATTTCTTTGGTAGGCACTAAAGGCAAAAATGTGCTTCTAGCTTGGTCAAAAGGTAGAGCTAAGAAGTGGTTGCTAGCGGTTTAGTTAACATAGAAAACTAACGTGGAAACTCTTCTAAGTTAGACGGTGTTTTTGAGCGCTTTTGTGATTTTAACGATAATTTGAAGATCATTTAGTTAGTTGCAAGCGATAGTTCTTTCAGTTTGATACCTTTATCAATTTTGTAAATGATGTGTTTTGGTTTTCAATTTTTTCCGGAGTTTTCATGGTTCTATATAAAACGTTGATGTCATCTAAGATAGCTTTCAGTTGTCAAATAGGCATATAAAAACCTGAGATAACACATCAATTTTACCAGCAGAGTTTTGGTACCCAGTGTTTTCTTCTGATTTGCCAAGCTTCAAGAATTTTGATAAAAACCACTTTTGAATTTTTTCATGAATAATCTCATACGCGTGGTCGCGATGTTTCTCGGTTATATCTCCTTTATATATCTCCCCGAAATTTAAAAAAAAGGAAACTAAGAGCTTCTATTATAAAAGCTTCGATCGACTCTAGTTGAAAATGTTAGGTTGATATCCCAAGCAATCAAATCATTAGATGTATGCCAAAATGCGGAAAAAAACGACAATTAAATTTGGGCTCATATTTATGAAATGTTAGTAAAAAGAGCCAATTCGAGGTTGAATGAAGTAAAATGCTTCGTTTTGACCAGTCGAGTATAACTATCTTGCCTATCTTAGTAATAGCAATCCAACATTATTGAAAAAATAATTATTTTCTTTCATATCCTCGCTATTTTTTCAAAACTTGTATTCTTCTCTAGATTGTCCGGCATTCGAACGAAATTTATCAATTTAGATCCGATTTCACTTGAGGCTGGCAAGCGGTTGCTAATCTTCTTTATTATACGGTCTTCTGCTGGTTTCTCTAATGAAGTCTATTCCATTTCAAATTAAAAAGTCGATGAAATGGGGAAAAACTCGTGTCTCGATATGAATTCTCCTCGTGTTTATTTTCAACTAGAGGAGTAAATACCATAGATACCATAGGAGGTTGGGATGGATTGTTCAGCAGAACCTTGAAAGTTTCTGATTGTTTTGAAATTGGCGGTCAATTTTACAATTTTATTAATTGAAAAACTTTTACTAACTAATTGTGGGTTTTACTTGCAAATGGAAAATTGAAATTAGCTTGCAAATTAAACAAGGATATAGCACAATTTGTTCCAAACATAGTCTTACATAATACTAACAAAAATTTCAAATTTGTGTCGTTTTTTTCTGCGTGGTGTGATAAAATGATCTGAGCAAAAATAGACATACTCGACAATCATAGTAAAATAAGCCAATTGGAAATCAGTTTTTTTCCAAAAATGACTAGAAAAACGAAAAAAAAATTTCATAATTCAAAATGTTTTTCACTTTCTCATCAAAATTGAGTGTTGGAGTATTAGATTCTAAAGTGGCTCTAACAAACTTCAAAAATAACTTTTGTTTGAGATAAACAACATTTTCACGGCTTAAATTAGACATAAATAAGTATTAGCTGGAAACTAGACCAAAAATCAAAAATTTCAAACCGGTTTTTCTCAACACTGAGAAAATGTTTATCAAATTACCTCGTTTTGTTCAAATCACGACTAAAAGGGTTTTATTACTATGATTTATCATATCCTTCGACCCATTCCGATAATTATTTGTGCTACATGATTGTCCTTGGAAAAAAAGAAAAAACTGAAACATCCGAATACAAAATTTTTCCCCATTTTTCAAATGGTCGAAGCAATCAAAACTCAACTCGAAGATTCCTAAAGAAAAGCCAAAATAAAAAATACTTTTTCAAACTTCTTGCTTTGAGTTTAATCCGCAAGTTAAAAAAAATTTAGCCTTTTTGTTCAGACTTACGAAATAAGTGGCTAAATATTTTTGCTCCGGTTGTTTTTTTCCCAGAAAAGCCAAAAGATGCAGGTTAATTGGCTCACTTATTGCATTAAGGGTCAATGAACGTAGTTCAGACTGTTATATAGGTCGTTATTATTAATTTTTATTAAGTGCAGTTCATTTTCTTTGTTAAGAGGAAAACATACCCCACTATCAAACTACGAAAATGTTGAAGTCACGAACGTAGAAGAATTCAATTATAAAATTTCCCAGTGAAATAAAAACTTTACCTATTGATCAAATTTTCTCAAACTGGGTTTAATTATCAAAAAAGTATCAAACATTGATGGTCAAAAGTCTGTTGGCTATGTCCAACAATACAAAAGATAACGCACAAAAAAGTAGAAATATATTCAAATTCATCCCCCCATCTTCGAATGAGAAAAACAAAGTGAGTTTCATACTGTCTTTAAATTAGCGCTTTGGTTTTTTCAATGATTTTCAGCCGTATTAGCTCGTCGAATCTGCTACACTGGATACCTTGAGTGGATATTTTTTATCCCCATTTTTCCAAATCACCTTAAGACTCATTATCTTGCAAATAGAATTAAAAGTTGAAACATCCTTAAATTTTGACCTCAGCTCATGATTTTTTCAGATGGATCAAAAATTTTCCTTCAAAAAATGTTGAATATAAAAACATCCTATGCATAAATCATCAGTCGGAAAAAATGTATACGTAATGGCAAGCTACAGAAATTGTACGTTCTGAGAAAACTAACCAGATATTGTTGGTTGCTGGATTCCTGACTTTAGATTTCATTCTCAATAATGGTCAATGACTCCTTTAAAATATTCCAAAAAATGATAATTTTCCGTTTGAGAAAACTGTTTTTAAGATTTCATTCTCATAAAAACAAAATTCACCTTATGTCTGACTGATGAACAAAAAAAATATTGGTCGGTGTCTTGTGAGTTCCTTTTTTGCTTGCGTTTTTTTATAAACTGAGTGTTTAAAATTTAAAGCTTGCTTTTCAAATTTCAAAGTAGAACTCTAAATGTTCAGTTTTATTCAGTCAAATTTAGTTTTAAAAAATGAACTCCAATAAAATGAAATCGGAGAAAGTTTTCATCCTTCCTTATCAAACAGTTCCCATAGCAAAAGTGCTGAGCGGAGTCATGTAATGTGCGATTGATGAATGTTTGTTAAAATATCAATTGACAGTCTTGGAAAATTCTGTTAATGATTTAGGAAAATCTGGGAACAATTCTGCAATCTGCGAAGCGCAGAAGGAAGAGCTGAGAAGGGCCAACATTGCAATGATACCAGGTCACAATTCTGCCCTGAACGCTATCCGACTGCCTCCGATAACAGTCCCAGAGTCCACAAATCGAGCAAAAGAGCACAAAAAAGGTCAAAGCAGGCTGGCCCAAGGTCAACTGGCGCCTCTAAAAGGTCAAGGACCGAACGATCAAGGTTACTTGACATCAATAAATGGAAAAGGCCAATTGGCGGCTCCTAGAGGTCAAGGTCAACTGGTTCCTATGAGAAGTCGCGGTCAGCCTATGACTATAAAAGATCAAAGTCAACTGGCGGCCTCGAAGCCTCAATTGAGTGAAAAAGCAGTTGACCCCAGTGACCTGACGCGGAAACTTCTGCAGCTGAAATTGGACAAGATAAAAGAGTCCAACTACATCTTGCTGCAGAGAGCGACTGCACACAAAGCACAGTCGGAGAAAAAACATCCTTGACTGCAGTCAGATGATTGGAAACGATAGCTTATGAGATTAATGCTGCCATAATTTATGATTTGTAAATATGTGCTCATAACTGAGTTATTTTTCAAAACTTTTTTTATTCATGAAACCGTTCAGGATTACAAAGGCACTTTTTTAATACTGCAATTAATAGAGTTCTGAAGCAGCAATAGAAGGTTTCATGGCAAGGTTCCAAAAAATTATTGAATTTGGCATTTTTGTGAGATAATTTTGAAAATTTCAAAACAAACAGCAATTCGTTATCAAAATTCGAATGTTTTTAAAATGAGTTTTTTGGCAATTTGAAAGCAGAAGATGAAGAAAAAATCTGTGAAAAAAAAAGAAAAAAGTCTCGAAATAGTTTTTCAATCGCGAAGAAAGCAACTACCTGGTTACATAAACACTAAAAGAAGTAAAATAAACAAACCAGTCGATAGAAAATGAAAAATCAACCACACTCATTGACATACCTTTAAATTTTCATACTGACACTTGACACACTTTAACAGAAATTAATTCTAAAAATTAATAAGAAAAAATTGAGCACTTTTTTCTGGCCACAAAACTTTAAACGAAACTTTTTGGTTCGAGTTTTGTTCAGAAATCCAGGTACTACTAGTAAACTTTACAAAGGTTTAGAAATATACCATTTTTGTCATAGCTTTAACTGCAAATAAAATTGGAAAACTTTTCTAGGCTTTGACTGAATCAACCAAAGTTTGCTTAGAAATTAGCCTCAAAAAATAGTTAAAACTGACAACCAAAAACGTTGAGAGACCTAATGTAACTAACTGAATCAATCAAATTCTTCCACTAAATCAATCAAAGTCTGCTTAGAAATTAGCTTAAAAAAATAGTTAAAATTGACAACCAAAAACGTTGAGACACCTAATGCAGCTAAGTCAGTTTACAGACAATTTATAAGACTATTATTTTTAATTATCAGTTTTAAATCAATTTTTTTGCGGTTTCTTGAACAAAACTTGGTTGATTAAAAGACCTATGTGATCGATGACAAGCACAGAGATTAATAGTCTTACTACTAAACGGTTGTTTGCGGTTTTTGAAAATGTGTTTTCTTCTGCTAAATAATTAGCACAGAAAATGATTACTACAGTATCAAATTCACCGAATGTTACAGATTATTAATACCATAAAATTTGTGCAAGTTTTTCAATTGTTTTTCTTATGCTTAAGTTTTAAAGGATGTTGTTACTACATTTTAATGCTGGCAAAATTTCCTAAAACGTACAAAAAGCACTAAGAATAATGTTACAGTTTTTGTTGCAACTTTTTTTTAATGTACAAGAAGCGCAGCTATTACTACTACAGTATATGTTGCAAACATTTTGATAATGATCGTTGCTTTACAGAGTACTATTTTTGTTCCGACTTTGGGGTGGGTTTTTTTTTCTTCAGACAAAGTTCGACTTTTAAACTAGCCATTTTTGACGGAATTTTTTAATATAATTCAAAAAGTATTAATGTCCTGAGCTTAAATTTGAAATATATTTCACCTGTGATCATTTTTCGTAAAGTTATGAGGGTTTAAAGATTGCCATTTAGGCCATTTTGACCAATTTGGGACAATTAACGCGCGATATAATTCGCGCTATTAACGCGTAAGCGGAGAGTTAATTCGTCTTAGAAATCGTTCCAAAGTGGTTGAAAGTAGCTTATTTGCCATAATTAATTTGTTACAAGGAGCGAAATATATCCTTATGTACTTCTTATGGCGTGTGGGGTATGATTTTTTACAGAAAACTTTAAATTTTAGAATTTTTTTTCCCATTTTGTTTTATTACATTAAGTTTTTTTATGTTTTTACTGCTCCATAAACCTTAAAAGGCAGTCGGAACATTCAGGGCTTTGCCCTGATACGAGCAGTCTTGTTACTATATGTGTCGCAAAGCTTTAGAAACTTAAGTTCTGTTGTATAAGTAGCGCAGAGTATTACTGCTGCAATTTTTGGAAAAACTTCTGATTTTTCTACAGTTATTTGCAATAATCGAATGTCAAAAACGTATATCAGTGAGCGGAAAAATAATTTTAAAATTTAGCAATCAAGAGATGAAAAAAATAAATAACCATTCAAACAAAAAACTGAACAGAAAATTTAAAAAACGTAGGGCATTGAAAAAATAGGACGGTCAAAAGAACATACAATTGAACGTAATGAAAATATAAGAAAAATGTTCAGGTTTTTGAAAAAAATGGTTTGTGGCATAATTTGTAAAAATTACTCTGGTTTCACAGGTAGCACAGACACTTAAAGAGTTAAAATAACAAAAACAATAGTTTTTTTGATTTAAAAGAAACAAAGACCGCGGCTATTACTAATGATTTCTTATTGCAAATTTGCCATGCAAGCATTTTTCTCTGCATTTTGAGAGAATCGCAGTTTCCTGTGCAAGCAGCAGAAAAAAGTATACCTATTTGTTTTTGCATTTTTGCAATAAAACTAACCGACTGGTTCTTGTAGGTTATTTGAGTCAAGTTTTTGAACTTTCATATGCCGTTCAAGTAACTTAGAACACAAGATTCAATTAATTTGCTGCAAAATTTATCGAAAATATTTGCTTGATGCTATTTGTTATTACTACCGTTTTAATTGTGATTTTTTCATGAATTTTGCTGAAAAAAAGTGGAAGTTTTTGCAACAAATTTTGTAGCATGTTATCAACAAAATTTCCTTGCGTAAAAAAGTTACCATAGTTTCCATTGAAAATTTTTTTGCCGTAAGCAGACAAGGTTATTTTCATATTTTGTTAGCAAAAACTTTTTTTGTGCATATGGCACTGTAAATCAAATGTTTTTTTTTTGCATTTATTGAAATAATACTTTTTCCTGTACAAGTAGCCCAGAATGTTACGAGAATATTATTTAGAAGAAATTGTCACTAGGTTTGCTGCTTAGATTGTTAGTATTAGAGTGTTTGCCGATGTAAAGTTAACAAAAAACGTTTTCATTACCATAATTTTACAATTTTTCTCTTTTTTGCTGCACAGATAGCTTAATAAAGTTTCCTAACTTTTTAAAAATCGAGTTCAAAGAACTTTTCAGTAAAACACAAAACAACAACTCAACAGTTTTAACATTCAAAAGATCAAAACAACGACAAAAAAACCAACTGAAAAACTGAACAAAGTATTTGAAGAAAATAAAACATTGAAAAAAAAACGAGTAGTCCATAAACAAACGAAGCCTCTTGCCAAAAAAACAACCCACAGAATCTGAGGCTTACTACCAAAGTATTTGATCCAACATTTTTTGAAAAAAATATTTTTTTGTTGTTGTTGCATAACAAACACAGAAAATGACTACTACACTAATTGTTGCATGCTTTCGAAATTTTTTTTGCTGAAAACGTTTTATACGAGCACAGATTCATACATTTTTCTTCAAAAACTGTTGTCCAGTTTGCCGATTTACTCTGACTGTCGAATATGCCTAAATTGCATTGTTTTGTTCAGATCTTTTATCACACCATTCAGACAAAACTACACTAGTTGAAAAAACTTGTAGTTTGTTTAAGACTATAGTAAGATCATTTTGGGCTACTTTATGCCGTGCGATTACCAAAAGATATCAAAATAACAGTTTTTGTTGTAAAAGTCTGAAATTTTTGTTGAACAAGTAGCAGAGAAAGTTCCTATTTGATTTTGTGTTGAAAATGCTCAATTTTTTTGCACTAATAGTACCACAGCTGTTTTCAACTACTGTGTTTTTTCAAACATTTGATAGTTTTTTTAAACTTTCCCAGTTTTCAAAAGTAACAACTTCCGTATTTGATAAAGTTTCAAATTTCAGAAAAAGACAATCACTCAAAGACCTGAAAATCAGAATTAGAAAACAAACTTGAAAAAAAACAACGACCTGATGAACATGCAAAATGATTTTCGTAAAAATTATCAGATCATTACTAATAAATTAAACATTTATTTATTTATTTAAAGTATTTACACCATTGTGGTGAAGGGATTTCTCCCCGTCAAAATTAAGTCAAAAAGTCAACTGACGACAAGTTTTACAGAGACACAGTATTCTTCATGAACACGAGTTGAGTTCGTTGTAGTTGTTCATGAAGAAGTTCCAATAGTATTTTAGCAGTCGTTTCTTGAGTCCATTGAAGTCGAGAGCATTCACCGATGTGTGCAGAATATTTGCAAGTCGACATGTACGGTACCAAAAATTGTGTCTTGATTTTTCGTAGTTCACGTGTTTAACATCAAACAACTTATGGCGACCAGTCGAAAATGTTTCGTAATCATCCCACTTAAAATCGTATTTCCCATTTATAATCTTGAACAGTAACAATACATCATTAACTTCCATATACAAAGAAATAGGCATCATGTTGACGCTGATAAGGCGCTGATGGTAAAGCGAGTCGTTGTCGAAGAGAATCCACTTGGTAGCTTTGCGTTGTATGGATTCGAGGGCCTTCAAATTTCCGATGTTGGCGTACCAATCAGATGAGCCATACAAGAGTATTGGTAGCAGTATAGATTCAACTTGTGAACTCGAGATAAAATAATGGAGCAATTACGCTTAATAAGAAACAAGATTACCAGCGCTTTTTTGCAAGCTTTTTCAATATGATGGGACCATGACAAGCTGGATGAGAAAAGAATACCAAGATCTTTCTGGCTGTCGACGACTGTGAGCTCTTTTTCTGCTACATATACGGTGCAAAAACGCTGTGAGAAAGGTGAAAGGTGGCATTTATCAGGATGTAACATCATACAGTTGTCGTTGCACCACTGCAGGATTCTGTAGACATCGACTTGTAGATGGCACAAACTGTTAGCGGAGTGCCGAAAAAGTAGTTTTGAATCGTCGGCAAAACTGTACACTGCATTTACCAACCCATCGGGGATATCAATTTACATAAAGTAAGAAAAAAAGGGCCCTAAGATGGACCCTTGAGGTACACCGCTAAGTACAAGCAGAAGCGAAGAGTAGTATTTGTCCACTTTAACAAACTGTCTACGGTCAGCAAGATAGCTCTTAATAACTGCTAGGAGTCTTCCAGAAATTCTCAAACTGCGCAGCTTATTAAGCAGGACAGAGTGACTAATTTTGTCAAAGGCTTTAGCGAAATCTATATATACGGCTTCCACCGTATTACGGTTGTCTGTCTGGCGATAGATCTCGTCTAGGTAGCAGATTAATTGGATAATCGTAGAGATGTGCTTTAGGAAACCATATTGTGAATTTGGCATGAGTGGTCTAATGAAAAGATACAATTCGTCAAATATACCGCGCTCAAGGATTTTGGATGCAATGTCTAATAATGTGATAGGACGATAATTGTTTGCCATTCGCTTGTCAGCTTGTTTATGCAAGGGCTTGACTTTCCCAATCTTCCACTGCGAAGGAAAGCAACCTGTTCTCTTAATAGAGCTGAAAATGTGACTAAGAGATTTGCGAAGGGAAAGAGTCTTCTTGAATAAAGCCTGTGGCAAGTTATTGTGACCGCGGGAGTTGCTTACGTCTAGCCTGGTGGTTTTTGTCATTATGTTCGGAAACGTCGAAGTCAATAAGAAGGAACCGCACATATTACGAACCCTCGCAACATCTTTGGAAAAAAACAGACTGGAAAAACTGGTTGAATAGATTACAAATACTAGTAGGGTTGTTTGCTTCAATGTTATTCCAGTGTAAAACAGGTGGTAAACTGCAGCACACGAATGCGACATTGTAATTTGTCGGAGTGGTTTTGGTTGAGACGCTTCTCAAGAGTATTCAAGACTTTCAACTTGTATGAAGTTGCCTGAGATACCCAGGGTGGCAGTGAACTGCGATATTGAGTTCTTACGTTGAAATATGCTCGTGCAACCATTCTTACCACTGTGTCAGGAGAACATTTGGATTGGTCCAACAAATTCCTTGAAAAGGTTTTTCAGCAATAAGGGCGGCAAGCAAATCAAAGTCACCGCGACAACAGCTAAACTGATGTGGCCGTTCATCAACGGCAATGTCCTGACTAGGGGCATACGAGACAGCAAGTTTCACAGCAATATGGTCAGTGGCAGCTTTCTCGTTAACAGAATATGCGTTGGTAAAGTCAGTTGCAGGCTCAACATTGAGAATGAAATCGCTGTTTACAAGGACGACATCCAGAGTATGCAACGTTGTTGTGGGGAAGTCAACCAGCTGCTGGAAATTTTTCTCAAAGAGAAGATTCAAAACCGACTTCTCATAGTTATCAGTTGAGTCCTATGTACTCCAATTAACAGTAACAAGATAAGCATCGCCAAAGATGATAACATTTCTTGAAGGATGATGTCATCTCCCATTTTGTTATTGAACTCCCATTTTGTTATTGAGCACCTATAGGCACTTGAAGCTGGTGGGTTGTAGATACAAAACACAAGAACGTCCTCAACCAAACAACTCACTATGTCATCCTCGCACTCGTACACAATATTTATTGTCATGTGATTTAAGCTGTTGTTAACAGCTAAAAGAACACCTCCATGTTTTGAGTGTGTCGTAGTTTTTCTCTCTTTACGGTACAAGTGAAAATTTACCAAAGGCAACGCGGAGTCGGCAAAATCAGGAGTCCACCATGTTTCGGTTAAGGCAATGACATAGAAGTTAGAAGGGATCAAAGCGCGCACAAGAGCATCACGCCTATCTTTCGCAAGGATACTGCGAACATTGAAACGCAGCAGTTTTATATCACTCTGAGGCATTTCTAGTCAATCAGTAGGTTGAACTTCGATATTGTCTTGAAACAAATTTAGCGATTTGATTCGTAGACTTTCAGGATCCACGCCGTTGTTTATCAGCTCCTTTCGTTTCAATAATATCTTGCGCTCACAATCCCTTTCGAAAGCGCTCAATGCTTTGGAGATGAAGATTTTATCTTCCAATTCCTTCAGTTTAGGCGCTCGTGACATGACTAATCGTGCATCCCAGACATTTGATAATGTGACCAGCAAGGTCCGAGGTCGATTTCGGTCTTTGTTGAATTTTCCCAATCGCGTGATATTGCTAATTGTTGCATTAACGCCTACGTGATTAAGGACGCTAGTCACTTTGTCATTTTCATACTCAGTAGTCTCAATCCCACTGCCAGCTTCTTTGATTCCATCGATTCTTAGCTGTTTCGGCAATTGGACATCGTAATTACCGCTCACCGGTTGGTTATTTGGCGGGGGCGTTGAATTTTCCACTGACTTGAGCAGATCAATTTTTTTAGCAAATGGTAACACGACTCTCTTTTAGAACTGTTTCCATACTTTGTGCCGAAGGTTGCTGTTGAGTTGACGAACTTTCAGTTTGTTCTTTAATGGATTTTATCTCATCTTTCGTTTGGTGTATTGAAGGTTCAACACGTGAAAATTCCATTAAACCAGCGATCATTTTGTCGTTTCCGCGGAGTTGGCTTATCGCCTCTCTTAGGAGACACAAAAGACCGTCCTTCTTTAATGAATGTGTGGCTTCGATAAAAACCCTCTTCATCCACGTAGACAAGCTCAGCAATCGTGGGATAGTGGTCGCGGCTGAAGTGACGACGGTCGGTGTTTGTTTGATCCATACCGTTTGCGTACCAAAACTGCAAGTCTGTAGATCTTCACCTGCCGAAACAACACTCTGACTGTTCTCACGGGGCCGCAAATGCTGGATATGATAATAAGTCAGAGGTTGCCGTCGGAGGACTTCCACATCATAACAGTAAATGAAACTTTTTAATAAGTTTAGCGGTGTTTAATGAAACTTTTAGATTTTTTTCTACTGTAAAACAGCACAATCTTAAGTTTTGCGGTTTTTAGTTTTTTAAAATCTTTCCAGTTGTACTGATAGCACAGAATGTTACGACTTGAGTAGTTTTGCAATTTTGAGCTTTAAGTTTTCTGTGGTACAAGTAAACAGAACGTGACTCTTACAGTCTTTTTTGCATTTTGTCAAGTTTTAACTGGTTATATAAAAAGCGCAAAAAATTTGGAACTGTTATTTCGCATTTTTTGTTACATTATTTGCCGTACAACTTGTTTGATGTACATATGTAAAACAGCAGCAAAAAATGCTACTATAATAATTGTTTTTTTTCAAGAAAACTTTAAAAAGTCCTAAGTCTAAATTGCATTTTGGTACCTTTTTTTGCTGCTAGTTTTACGCGTTTGCTAGTAGTTTTACATTTTTGATCAGAAACTGTTAGTTTTCCTAGACTGTTAATTTTACATGTTTACTAAATTTCTTCGAGAAAAAATATTGCTGTGCAACTAGCACAAAATATGAAAAGGACAATTTTAAAAGAAAACGTTTAATATTTTTCTTGTACAAGTAGTAATAAAATGTTTGAAGAACAGTATTTAACACAATGTTTTTTGCTGTGCACAGTGAAAACTGAATTTTTCTTGCATAATTTGAAAATGTTGTTCCTGATGAACAAGGAGCACAGAATTTTACTCTTTCAGTGTTAGTTTTGAACTTCTTATTTTTTTGCTATACATGGAGCCTAGAACGCTGGCTGTTTGCTTTAACAAAAATTGTGGTGCTGAAAAAGTAGTACGAAAAAACTTTGAATACAGTAAATTTTACAATTTTCTGTACAAGTAGCTCAACTTTTCATTTACCAAAAACATGCAAACCTAATACATCAAAAATTATCAAACAAGGGGAAAAATAATAGATGGAATGATAGAAAAAATTCTGAAAAGGCTTATAAGCAAATTTCCATATATCGACTTTCAAAATATTATAGAATCACATATCAATTAGAATTCTCAGCTCTGTAAAGGGTTCTAGAAAGCAAAAAAAATATCTGATTATAATTATGAATACAAAAAAAAACGACAAAAAATGAAAATTAAACATAACGAGATAGGCTTAAATCTGCAGAAACTCTACCGGAAATATGCAAATTTCAATCACTATGTACCAATGTTTGAGCATTTTCAATATTAAATAAATATTACTCCAATATAGTATTTAAACAACGGAATGTCCAATATTAGTATGACTAGGAAAAATATATTGAGTCAATGAAAAAAAAAATGGCAACCCGATGATTTAAAAGTCAATAAAAAGATAATTAAATTAAGGCAAGCCAACCAGACAAGCAATTGCTGATCGAACACAGTGAAACAAGAATTTACACAAAAAATATCGTACACCGAACTTTGTTTGTCATGCAAATTTTTTACACAATTGGAAAGAATACCATAGAAATTGCGGAAAACAGAAATAGGTCACTTTTAATTACCTACTTCCGTCACCGTCATATCTTTTTGCCTTGAAATACGCCACTTCTTTTTTTCCTGTGAAATTTACGAATGCTGAGAAAGCAAATTTACCTTTTGAAAATCTTTAACTTTACTTACAATTTCATTTTCAACGTTTTCTTTAGAAAACTTTGATTTTGATAAGATTTTAAGACGTATTCTTCAAACAAATCCTTCTAACTTATGTCTTAACTAAATGAATCAACGGAAACTTGGACGAAAACAACTCATCTGAAACAAATTTCAGCATTTTCGAGATATTCTCAAAAATAATCAATGCCTGAAACAAGATCCGTCGATTCACTACCTACCAGATTTTTCTATTAAATTTTTAAGAAATAGAGTATTTCAGCCATTGCGCATGAAATTTGCCATTCCAACTAAATTGACCATTCTGTGAACAATTTTTTGGGAAAAAAAGACTAGTACGTAGTTGCAACGCTCTTGCCGATCGCAGGGTTAAATATAATAATTGTACGAAGATATCATGGTAAAGCATATACAAATTTCGGAAAAATGTATCCCGGAAAAAGAAAAGTTTTGAAAGGAAAAAAAGCTTATTGCAGTTCTGAGCACATACTTAATTCCAATATGCTTTATATTCTCAGTATTCTATTCCAAAGAAAAAAATTGTTTAGTTAACTAGTTCGATTGATTATGAAGCTAAGCTAAAAACCAATCCTCCATCCAAACTTTGATAACCATGGCCAATAGACTTATAACAAGATGTCAATGGAATCGTGGAAACAGAAAAACTCATTAGCAACCCAATTTGAGAACACGGGATTGATAGTGTTTTATTATCCGCTGTGGAACTTGCGTCAATTAACTTAATATGCGTTAAGTTAGCTAGAAAAATTCATTTACCACATAAAATTAAATAAGTCAGAACTACAAAAAAAATTAAGCGTGACGAACTTCAACTTCCGTCATATCTTTTTGCCTTGAAATACGCCATTTCTTTTTTTTCCTGTGAAATTTACGAATGCTGAGAAAACAAATTTACCTTTTGAAAATCTTTAACTCTTCTTACAATTTCATTTTCAACGTTTTCTTTAGAAAACTTTGATTTTGATAAGATTTTAAGACGTATTCTTCAAACAAATCCTTCTAACTTATGTCTTAACTAAATGAATCAACGGAAACTTGGACGAAAACAACTCATCTGAAACAAATTTCAGCATTTTCGAGATATTCTAAAAAAAATCAATGCCTGAAACAAGATCCGTCGATTCACTACCTACCAGATTTTTCTATTAAATTTTTAAGAAATAGAGTATTTCAGCCATTGCGCATGAAATTTGCCATTCCAACTAAATTGACCATTCTGTGAACAAACTTTTGGGAAAAAAGACTAGTACGTAGTTGCAACGCTCTTGCCGATCGCAGGGTTAAATATATTAATTGTACGAAGATATCATGGTAAAGCATATACAAATTTCGGAAAAATGTATCCCGGAAAAAGAAAAGTTTTGAAAGGAAAAAAAGCTTATTGCAGTTCTGAGCACATACTTAATTCCAATATGCTTTATATTCTCAGTATTCTATTCCAAAGAAAAAAATTGTTTAGTTAACTAGTTCGATTGATTATGAAGCTAAGCTAAAAACCAATCCTCCATCCAAACTTTGATAACCATGGCCAATAGACTTATAACAAGATGTCAATGGAATCGTGGAAACAGAAAAACTCATTAGCAACCCAATTTGAGAACACGGGATTGATAGCGTTTTATTATCCGCTGTGGAACTTGCGTCAATTAACTTAATATGCGTTAAGTTAGCTAGAAAAATTCATTTACCACATAAAATTAAATAAGTCAGAACTACAAAAAAAATTAAGCGTGACGAACTTCAACTTCCGTCATATCTTTTTGCCTTGAAATACGCCACTTCTTTTTTTTCCTGTGAAATTTACGAATGCTGAGAAAACAAATTTACCTTTTGAAAATCTTTAACTCTTCTTACAATTTCATTTTCAACGTTTTCTTTAGAAAACTTTGATTTTGATAAGATTTTAAGACGTTTTCTTCAAACAAATCCTTTTAACTTATGTCTTAACTAAATGAATCAACGGAAACTTGGACGAAAACAACTCATCTGAAACAAATTTCAGCATTTTCGAGATATTCTCAAAAATAATCAATGCCTGAAACAAGATCCGTCGATTCACTACCTACCAGATTTTTCTATTAAATTTTTAAGAAATAGAGTATTTCAGCCATTGCGCATGAAATTTGCCATTCCAACTAAATTGACCATTCTGTGAACAAATTTTTGGGAAAAAAGACTAGTACGTAGTTGCAACGCTCTTGCCGATCGCAGGGTTAAATATATTAATTGTACGAAGATATCATGGTAAAGCATATACAAATTTCGAAAAAATGTATCCCGGAAAAAGAAAAGTTTTGAAAGGAAAAAAAGCTTATTGCAGTTCTGAGCACATACTTAATTCCAATATGCTTTATATTCTCAGTATTCTATTCCAAAGAAAAAAATTGTTTAGTTAACTAGTTCGATTGATTATGAAGCTAAGCTAAAAACCAATCCTCCATCCAAACTTTGATAACCATGGCCAATAGACTTATAACAAGATGTCAATGGAATCGTGGAAACAGAAAAACTCATTAGCAACCCAATTTGAGAACACG
Source organism: Symsagittifera roscoffensis (assembly GCF_963678635.1). NCBI lineage: Eukaryota > Metazoa > Xenacoelomorpha > Acoela > Convolutidae > Symsagittifera > Symsagittifera roscoffensis. The sequence continues at coordinate 65,149,634 of NC_087066.1, forward strand.
GGATTGATAGTGTTTTATTATCCGCTGTGGAACTTGCGTCAATTAACTTAATATGCGTTAAGTTAGCTAGAAAAATTCATTTACCACATAAAATTAAATAAGTCAGAACTACAAAAAAAATTAAGCGTGACGAACTTCAACTTCCGTCATATCTTTTTGCCTTGAAATACGCCATTTCTTTTTTTTCCTGTGAAATTTACGAATGCTGAGAAAACAAATTTACCTTTTGAAAATCTTTAACTCTTCTTACAATTTCATTTTCAACGTTTTCTTTAGAAAACTTTGATTTTGATAAGATTTTAAGACGTATTCTTCAAACAAATCCTTCTAACTTATGTCTTAACTAAATGAATCAACGGAAACTTGGACGAAAACAACTCATCTGAAACAAATTTCAGCATTTTCGAGATATTCTAAAAAAAATCAATGCCTGAAACAAGATCCGTCGATTCACTACCTACCAGATTTTTCTATTAAATTTTTAAGAAATAGAGTATTTCAGCCATTGCGCATGAAATTTGCCATTCCAACTAAATTGACCATTCTGTGAACAAACTTTTGGGAAAAAAGACTAGTACGTAGTTGCAACGCTCTTGCCGATCGCAGGGTTAAATATATTAATTGTACGAAGATATCATGGTAAAGCATATACAAATTTCGGAAAAATGTATCCCGGAAAAAGAAAAGTTTTGAAAGGAAAAAAAGCTTATTGCAGTTCTGAGCACATACTTAATTCCAATATGCTTTATATTCTCAGTATTCTATTCCAAAGAAAAAAATTGTTTAGTTAACTAGTTCGATTGATTATGAAGCTAAGCTAAAAACCAATCCTCCATCCAAACTTTGATAACCATGGCCAATAGACTTATAACAAGATGTCAATGGAATCGTGGAAACAGAAAAACTCATTAGCAACCCAATTTGAGAACTCGGGATTATTAGTGTTTTATTATCCGCTGTGGAACTTGCGTCAATTAACTTAATATGCGTTAAGTTAGCTAGAAAAATTCATTTACCACATAAAATTAAATAAGTCAGAACAACAAAAAAAAATTAAGCGTGACGAACTTCAAAGACTTTTTACTGAAAAAATAAAATACAAAACAAAAACAAGGAAAAATTTATTTCGTTTGCATTGAATTCATTTCGTTTGCTATTGCAAGGGTTTTAGTTGATTATGTCAGCTTAAAAATAGTGTCCAACAGTGAATCATTTTTAAAACTATTTATTATTTTTCATCATAGAAAAGTTGTCCTAAATTAACTTCAGCACAAATTTAGGAGTTAATCTTGCTAGTTTAGCTGAATTTTTTTTAAGGTTTAAGCAAAAAAACTTGTTGAATTGAAAAGATTTTTTAATTCTTTTTATTTTTATGACGTTAAAGCTCGGCATTGAATATGAGTTCACCTTGCCATTTCACAAATTTCAGCACAAACAAATCATATATCAGAACTCTTAATTAATAATTATTGCAATTTAATTGTTCATGTCACATGAATACGTTCATTTCATTTGATTGTTTTCTTAGTTTTTGATTCTTTCAGCAAAATTACTGGTCTGGACTAAAGCACGTAGCAGAAACTAAACCATGTGGAATGAATTCAAAAGAAGCAGTTTTATGTCGACTGTTAATTTCATACGCCGAAACCCCAATGTAGATCAGGAGTCCTCCGAAGACTAAGACTGCGAACCAGGTCCCGTCATCAGTTTTTTTTCGTTCAATCATATTCACTTGTTCACTGATTTTCTCGATCTTTTTAACATTTTTGCGCGATTCTTCACGTGATCGAAACTCAAGTTCTTCGTGATAAACCGTGAACATATTTCGATCAAAAAGGTCATCAATCGTTTTGTACTGAGGAGGTGACTCAACAATTTCGGCTGGTCGCACACTACCGAAGAAGTCAGTCACCAGGACACTTTTGGCATCTCCTGAAAGAATTTCCACAAATTATATCAGATTTTTAAAACCACCCTCAATTCTTTACAGCCCAAAGGAAGATAGAGCTATAAATTTTATAAATTTTTTCGCCATGATTAATAAAACCTTGACAATAGACAGTTAAATAATTGACCCAATTTGAGAAACTGGATCAAAAAGTGAATTTTGCTGAAACTTAAATTCAATTTTAAAAACTAGAATGCTATCACGTTTTTCATGACCTTTACAGTTGCTGTTCGATATTGGAGATCGCCTTCCTTTTAACAACGTAATTGAACTGAATTAAAAAAGAAATCAAAAGTCAAACCTCGAAGAAGTAAATAAAAGTCTGAACAAACTTTAAAACTTTTCCTCAAAAAACTAAAAAAGCATTACGACCTATAAAAGTCTGAGCTAGATTCCTCGACTCTTCAAAAAGATTCCTGATCAGCTCAAAAAATTGATCAACGAGAGAAAATTTTGAAAAACAACTCAATCTGATCATTTACGGAGAAATACCTTTTGTTTAAAAATGCATAAATCTTAAGAAGAAAATTTCTCTGAGTATAGATAGACCAAGAAACATGAATGTTAACAGTGCCTGAGTAGAGGTCTGTTCTGTGCACAGTGTGTGAGTGGCACTTGGAGAAGGGACAGCAATCGAAGAATTTGGCCAGAGTCACTTTACTGTAGGAGTCGATCGTCTCCAGGAACTCCAACATGTAATGTGAGAACCTAAAGTTACCACAAAATTATGTAACTAATGCACATTGTCAAGAAGTTAACAAACATAGCCAACAGAAAATTGAAGAATTAACAAGGAACTGGACAAAACAGAAAAATATATCTGTTTTTATCAACTTTCTTGGAATTGAACTTAAAAGAAATCAAAGTCAAACTACAAACCGTGAAATATAGAATTTTTTCCAAGAAAATCTCAATTTTCGAAAAAAAATAGATGGCCTTAGAGCTCTTTGAATTTTTAGAACAATTTATGTCTGACTCTTTTTTGATTAAAAAAAATAAACAGTTCGACAAAACTGGATCAAAAAGTAATTTTTTTTATTTCGCAGGGAAATCTAAAAATCAAATTCGATTTTCGAAACTAAAAGTCGATCACGTTTTCCGTGACCTTCACACTTTTGCTGTTCGAGTGGAGTTTGCCTTCCTTTTAACAATGGAAATGCACCGAACTTGAAAAGAAACCACAAGTCAAACCGCGAAAAACCAAAAATGAGCGTGAACAAATTTAAGACTTTTTCCTAAAAAAAAAACAAAAAAATCACCAAGACCTATATAAGAGTACTCACTTTGTTCATTGCTCTTAATAAGATGATTTATCCACAAGGGAAAGGACCAACATACGAGCTGTTCAGTTCTTCACGGAGAACCATTAAGATATAAAGATATACATGCAATCCCCTGGTAAAGATAAACATGCAATCTGTTTGGTTATTTTTCCGAGCTAGGAAATTTTGCCTCACCCTCAAGCAACGAGAATGGTTTATGGTGGGCCTCGAACACCCGACCTTTTGATTGAGAAGCGGAGACGTAACCACTTCACCGTCACTCCCTACTAATTTTCAGGCATTGGATTTTGAATGCAGCTGACGAAGCAAGTGAAGTGGAATAGTGACTTACCTGTCTATTACATGTACTCCTATGGTGTGATCGCTGTGGTGACTGTAGCTGTCCTCGTCATTTCTCGCAGCCGCAAAGCCAATCACATTCGGAGAGTAGATGTAACTTGAAAAAATACAAATAAAACAGATGCATCACAAGATAAGAGACTACAACAATTCGAAAAGTTCAATGACGAAACAATTCAACCGACTGATCCACTATCAATTGAAGGAGTACGATCCATCAGCGCAACCCTCTCTAAACCATCAAGCGGTTGCTTTAATACAAAATCAGGTGACGCTTATCTACCTTTTAACTTTCACGTTATCAACTGAGCATGTTTCTTTCACGTTCTTACCTGAGCATGGAGGCAGCCTTGCAAGTTTCAATCACAAACAGAAGAGACTTGTAGCGTCTTTTCTGGTACATTTGCTGGAATGTATCAGCCAGTTCCTGGTCAGATATCTCGTGGGTGTCCTGGAACTTCAGGAAGCCCACTCCTCCATGACCAGTCATGTAAACCAGCACGTTACTGTTCTCGTCCAGCAGCATTTGTTTCGACTAAAGCGAAATCAATTATTTGTCAATCAGCACATTATGAAAGATTACTACCTCGTTACAGGGCTGATTTCAATTGTTTGGACACACGAAAAAAACTTGAAATTCAAAAGACGCCTTTGTCAAACTGGAGGTGCGGTTAAAAAGTAGACAACCTTTATTTCATACCGGTCATAAAGAAGACAATTTTAATTCTGACGTAAACGAATTTAAGGCGATCTAACGGCTAGCATAAAGCTCGACTAGCGCAAAAATTGAAAATCGTATCGATTAGCATAAAAATTGAAACAACATTCAAATATTGACGAAATTTAATTCATTACATACAAAAAATACACCCACCAGTTAGACCAAATTAAATTTACTAAACGCTGCATAAAAAACGCACGACTTTGATTGGCTGAAAATCTCTTATGTCAACATTTTGGGCCGACCAAACCAAAAATTTTTTTCTCAAGGCGCCTTCGACGCCAATATATACTAATTTTTAATGAGAGTACGCGCCAAAAAAAAAACGAAATTTTCTGGTAAAAACTTTCCAAAAAGTGCCCATAAATGGCATTTTTGATGGTATTTTTGAAAATTTGTTGTAAGAATAAAGGGTCTTCATAGTGTTCTGAGAGTGCTTGGAAAATCAACTAGGTCGACCTAAAAAAAAGATCGACGAAATTTTCAGGTTCAAGACAGTACATGTGGGGATGTGGCTGATCATGATTTATCTGTTAAGGAATTTCATTTGCTTGCTTCAATTTTGAATTTTCTCAAAAACTCAAGCTTCAATTTGAATGGATTAAGATTGCTGTTTTGTACTTCTGAAAAATTAAGCTATGAAAATTATGCTAGTGGTTACATTTTTACGTTTTCGACTTTATATGTTAAGGAATTTCATTTGCTTGCTTCAATTTTGAATTTTCTCAAAAACTCAAGCTTCAATTTGAATGGATTAAGATTGCTGTTTTGTACTTCTAAAAAATTAAGCTATGAAAATTATGCTAGTGGTTACACTTTTACGTTTTCGACTTTAATGCTAGTCGAGCGGCCATCAAATTTAATTCTAAATTCTGATTAGTCGAAGACCGTTTTTACCGCCCACATACACAAGTACGAAGAACAAGGAACCAAACTCGAGAAAAAAATTTACCCCCGGTACCCTAAAGTTTTGACAAATCATTCAAACAATGCATGGGCAAAATCCTCGAACAACAAAGATTTTCTACTTTATCAAGGAGATGTTAATCATAGCAAGTATCTGTCGTATTGGCGTTTCTCATGAGAAAAACTGAATAAACTTACCAAAAGCTTTTAGAAATTCAGACCCAAAAATGCCAACTTTTTTTAAATTGGCTTTTGATGCCCGAACTTTTCTTGAAAGATTTTGAAACTGCGATCATGACGGAAATCAATTAAGTATTTGACACGACGGGCTATGTATGATGTTGGTTTCATTACGCCCAATGTACTTTCCGAAAATTTAAGGAACTCGGTTTTTCGCTATAATAAAAAAATCCCACCTTGAATTTATGAGCCTTCAGGCTATTCAGCCTGACCGCTGATTGCACGTTTACAAAATTATCAGTCTGGATGATCAGAAATTTTTTCTCGACATCAAAAACTTCTCAGTACAAATCTGAATTTTGGATACGCTCAGTGGTTACGCTCATCTTAATATAAGCACTGCTTTTGACTGGGATATTCCCCTGAGAACTACCAAAAATGGAACACGAGATGGAACAAAAAAGTGGGGGTTAATTGGCGAAAGTTTTAGAATTTGTAGAAAAAACTGAACGCCCAAAAGTCGAATCCCGAAAGCAACTTCGATGAATATCTCGAGGTGAAACAGCTCTAAAGAATCTAGGAAAATATAATTATTGTATGAATAAATTATTTGGCTAAGAATTCCTATCTAGGGCGTCTTTTATCCTCGAAAATGTATTGGGAGAGAGTTACAATAATTTACCAAAACATAAGAAAAATTTCCATTTTCTTTAAACTATGATTTTTTTCTGCTGAAAATAAATCGGCTTAATTTTACATTTTGAGTTTTGTCCCATGCTATTCAATTATTCTTGATTTGGCTATCATGATTCTGAGTGGATAAAACAAACTTTGACTACTTTATGGCCTATCTACTCTTTGCTATGTAAGCTTCAAATTGGATGAACTTAGGACAAAGACTGAAGAAAACGCAAGCTTAGAATTTTAGCAGAATCATTGTTGCGCAATACATTTTGGCCAAAAATTTTCCATAAAAAAAGGGGCACGGGGCTTTTTTTGATTAATCAAAAGTTTCGCTAAATCTTCTGGTTCAATTACCGACAAAAAAATCAAAAATATCCTCTTATGCAGCCCAAAAAAATTTAACCTCTTAAATGCTCGCCTATTTGAAAAATTTTATGTCGTAAAAATGACATTTTTTGGCTTTCACGCAAAAAGAAATTCAATTTTTTAAAACTGAGAGGATTATAACGTTTTTAAGCTTGCTGGTCTACATACAAGGCTCATTTTGATATAGTTTTATCACCAATTAAACCCGTAGTTGAAGTTAATTTTTAGCTGACTTGAAAACCAAGCATAGCCAACAGACAGCTGGAAAAAAGTCAGTTGGATGTTAAAAAAAAACAAAGATTGTTTTTTTTAAAAAGTCTCAACTTACGATATTCAAAGAAAAAATGGTCTTAAGGCTCTTTTAATTTCTAGAACACTTAATGATTGGCACTTTTAAAGTTTAAACTAATAGGTTAAGTTTTTATTTCGTTCGGAAATTCCATAATTGAAGTCTACTTTCGAATTCTCTTTTCCCTGTTTAATAGTTGAGTTTGCTTTCCTTTAAACAAGAAATCAAAAGTCAAACCGCAAAAAAAAATATTTTGGAGCCTGATAAAAATCTAAGACTTTTCCTGAAAATAAATCATCGCGACCTATTTAAGAGTCTGAATTTTTTTTTCGAGGGGATGCATATCATTGGGGATACCAATAATAGGAATGGATACCATTGAGGGCTCAACTCAAGACAAAACTACTCGCATTAAGATTTGCGGAGAGAAATTGTTTTAGAGATCTTTTAAATTATCAATTTGCTCAGAACTTCTTGTTTTGAACCTGAATTTCTTTCCTTTGTTTTGAAGGGTGCTTACGCTCAGAAAATACGGTGCTCTAAGCTCAGAACTAATGTAGATCAATTTCCTGGTGCTGATATCTTGGACAAAATTACAGTGATGATTTAAACTGACCGGACAAAACATTAAACTTGAACTTGAAACGCGTTTTTCACAAATTGGGTTGAAAAAGGCAAAAATTATGAGGATAAAACTTGCTTGGAATTAAAATGCTGCTATTTATTTTGCGGAATTAGAATTCTAAATTTTGGATCAATTTGGATCAATTTTGGTTTCTTCAATCAACCAAAAACTATCTCCAACTACGGTTTCAATTGCTAACAAAACTAATTCAAAGTGAGCCTCTTATGTAGCCCAACAAGTTTTATAAAAGTGTAAAACCTCAATTTTGTAGAAATAATGATTATTTTCATTTGATGGCCGAAAAAACTAAGACACTAAGACTTTACTTTTAAACAGTTGCCCTCCTTAAGCCTTGTTACACTACATTAAAAAATCAATTTGATGTAGTTTTGTCAGCAATTGAACCATTTGCTTGTTTTGTTATTTTCATCTTCTGTCTCAAATCAACCCAATTTGAGAAAAACGCGTAATAAAATTCGAGTTTCTATTAACTTGAGCGGATAATTTCAATCAGTTCTGTATATAGAAAGAGTTGACTAAATAGCCCAACAAGATAAATTTCGTCTGCTATTGGAAACTATTTCGTATCTTACCTGTGGTGTTCCATCCTTCACTCTTCCAGTGAGGATCCGAATGAAGTTCTCGGCAGTCACTTCGTATCCTCGGTAGTCCACCTCCACGTCATCGCCATAAATGTTAATCTTCTGGTTTGAATTGTGGTAGATTGTTGCTGCAAATACTCATTAATTTAAACACAGAAGCTACGGAACCCTTCGCAAGCCTTTACAAATATAATTGCCACGATAGAGGCAAAGAGGAGCTTCGCTCTATTTGCGATACAGAAAGAATAAACATAGCCAACAGGCAGTTGGAAGAGTCAATGAACGCAAATAAACAGAAAAAAAAGACTAATTGAAAGAATCTTTTTTCGAAAAAATTATACGGCCTTAAACCTCTTTGATTTTCCAGAACAATTTGAGATTGAATTTTTTTGAAAACTGGATCAACAGGTAAATTTTCAAGACATTTAATTTCAAATAATCAATGCTAATATATTCAAAACATAACCATCACAGTAAGCTCAGAACGAAATAAACTCTCGTCAAAGTTAAAAAAGTGAAACGTAGTGGCAAAACAAAACATTCCAAAAAACATCAAAGAAAATTGCTACATTCTGCATAACCGTCTGCGCTTTCTGCTAAAAGCAAGCATCTCCAATCAGCAACAAGTACGAAGTGAATAGAAAAATTAATTAAAAATAACATTTTTGCAAAAAAAATTAGGATCAAAAATTAACAGCGAGTATAGTACGATTGATACTCCCTGTTAATTTTTGATCCTTACTTTTTTTGCAAAAATATTATTTTTCATTAATTTTTCTATTCACTTCGTACTTGTTGCTGATTGGTGATGACGATTGATAAAAGAGATGAACCGAAAAAATACATCACGCAGTCAGACTCATCTATCTAAATTTCGCAATGTTTTTGAAACTAGTTTATTCCCAACTTGTTGTTCCGACCATTGAAAATGGAGAGGAACTTTGTTTACTTTTAGTATTTTTTGTTAGTTTACTTTGAGTATTTTAGCGTCTTTTTGGAATAAAAATTCAAAAAAACTGCGAGAACAAATTCGAAAACTTTTCTTCACAATTTTTTTCAATTTGTTTATTTTTCTATGACTGTCGAATATACCTAACCCCAGTTTATTGTTCAGCTCCTTTTATCACAGCACGCCGAAACAAAAAAAACAGCAAATAATTTGAAAAAATAACTTTATTTTTTAAAGAACATTCTGTGCTACTTGCACAGTAACCGGCTATCCTTGTTTGATTGCTTGCATTTATTGAACCCAAACGAAAAGAGGCATACACGAGATTAAAAAATTCAGGAAAAACAATTATGCCGAAAAAAATGACTTGTTGGAAATATGATTATTTTTGGAGAAAATTTTCACACCTTTAGCTTAGTCTTAAGCAATCATAAGCGTAAACAGAAGCTTGAAAAATTAATAAGTGCCATAAAAAAAATTGAAACACAAAATCAGCAGCTTCCACTATTGAAAACACATTTTTTAAAATTAAAATTCGGTCTTATGCCCTCAACCTTATTACTGACATTTTAATTCAGTCCTCAATTGACCTTCAATTTTGGTATCATTTCTCGATGCCCACAGACTGATAAAATTTGGTCGTAAAAAAATCATCGCTAGAAACCCACCGTGCTCAAATTGAAGGCTAAAAAATCTAGGCGAAAACCGTTCGAGACAACTTAGAGGCAAAAACATCAGAAAATCACAAATCTCGGGCAAAGGTTTTTGTACTTAAATTACTTGTTTAAAAAAGATGCAGTCACATAGCAAAAATATTCGTAGAGCATTTTCGAGCTTTCATATTTTGTTGCATTTCCAAACCAAAAATCCAATTTTAAAAGAACTTATGTTTCGCAAGTGCAAATAAATCAAAAATCCTTCCTGCTGATTTCGCAAAGGTTCCGACTCTTATTAAATGAATAAAATCCTCCGAAAAAAGTCTATCTATAATTTGTAGCTGTGTACTAAAATCACCAAACCAGTTAAATCATTGGGTTGCCATTCAAAGTGTACGCTATTTTCACGATGAAAAATTTCTCTCATTGCATCCCAATTCACATTGAAAGCAATAAAATAAATGTGCACCAAAACCGGTTTATGAATGCTTGTGATAAAAAATAGACAAAAAACACAAATGTAATGTTATATGACAGGAGCCGATGTCGCGTTTTTTTTAATCAAAAAAGAACTAAAAAGTGTTCACAAATCAAAGGTTTTCAACTTATGCGATAAAAAATGGCTGATAACAGAAAATCATAGCAATAACGCTATTACAATCACGGTTTTCCGCAGAAACCTTTTAAAACGAGAAAAAAAACGAATAAAAACTGATATACTGAAATCGGATTTGGTAAATTTACACCCAACATAAAAACCGAGAAGAACGGGCGTTCAAAATGCAGACAAACTCAAAATTTGTCGGTGCGAAAATACAGATTTGGAGATTACTACCTTTTGAATAATTCTGAGAACAAAATTACTAATGGAAAAAAAGACTTGTACCCGGTTGCAACACCTTCGCTTATCTCAGGGGTAATTTTTTTTTTGCTTAAACAAACTTGAATTCAGAAATCAAAAGTAACTAGCGTGTAACGCACCTCCGGTGCTTCAGAATATTAAACGTGAAAACTGTTTTTTTTAAATAAACGAAAAAGAAACAACAACAAAAGAAATGTAACCGTAAAAAAAATAAACAAAAACATTTCAATGGTCAAATCTCTGAAGCTACTGGGTTTTAGAATGGCTGACGGCATACAAGTAATCGCTCCATATTTAACAAATTCATTGGCAAAATCAATGAATTTTTGAAAGAAACTGTTTTAACTAAGGTTGTTAAATTTAGTTCTTTTTTTATTTCAAACAGATTTTTTTTCTTAGTTCAACTGATCAGTTTAATGAAAATTTTTGAAATATCCGAAAAAAAGTCAATTTCAACAACTTAAACACACTAAGCAATAAAAATTGGGTAAAGACCACATCTGCAACTGCTGGTGTTAATCTGACTTAACCCCACCAATCCAACGGCGATTTCAAATTTTTGATGAAAATTTTTTTTTTTGGAATTTAAGTGACTTTTTTTGAAAAATCATGAAAAATGAATCAAAATTCACATCTAGGAAAAAGAAATGCAATGAAAAGTCATCTTCAGAGTCCGCATGAACACATAAAAACTTCCTGAGAGTGCCTCAACAGCATCCCATCATAATTTCGAGAAGTTCAAACTTTGTTAAGTTTTTTCAAACATTAAGTTTTTGTAAAATTTTGATTAATAAAAAAATGGCATATCTCAGTAACAAAGATTATTAAAGCAGTCAAAACTTGAAGCAAAGAACTGCAACTTCTGAAAGTACCATGAGATCACCCAACTATGGGGTTGGGAATTAAAAATTTCGTAACGTTTTTTCAAATAAAGTTTTATGAAAATTTTTCAAGAATTTATGAAAAAACGTCAGGTCTTCGAAACTTAAAATATTTCAGCAGTATTATTTGGAGAGATGATTTGCAAGATCTTATAGTACTATGAGAAAACCTTACACTATAGAACTGAAAATATCAAATTTTGTTGAGTTTTTTATATCTAAATAATGTGAAAATTTTTTATCTTGAAAAACGTTATATTCATATATTGAGGCAAGATTTAGAACCCCTGAGAGTACCCTAGCACCACCCAATTACTGAGTTGAGATATTCAACTTTTGTAAAATTAATATAATTTCTTTTTTACAAACTATCATAAAATTTTTATTGACAAAATCATTAAAAACGTCAAAACTCGGAAACTTAAAGGATTTGAGCAATCATATTTGGATGCATAGCCTACAGCAACTGAAAATACCCTTAGAGCAACTCACGCCATAGAGTTGAGAAATTCAATTTTGTCTAGTTTTTATAAATAAGTTCTTTGAAAAAATCATAAAAAATTCTAGATAATCGAAAGACTGATATTTGAAAAAGAAATATATATGACTTTTTGAAGCTCTATCAATTCTAACTAAGTGTCTTTACTTCGATCATTGACAATTAAAAATGCCGCGTTTCGTATATCATTTGCTTTCGCATCCAAAAAACTCTCCTCGTAGCTTTTCGGTTTATTTTCTAAGTGTAGGTAGAGCTGAGCAAAAAATTGGTATCTTTTTGAGTCTTCGTGAGAACTTCTCAGTTAATTAACTTAACTGCTTTAGGAATCAAAATAAGCTAATGATAATTACCAGGTCGAGGGTTTCTAGGATTACAAGCTGCATCATCCGCTAGCATCAAAATGATGTGGCTATCAGGAATTCCTAGACGCTTAATGCTTCTATAAATTGATAGCACGTTGGCCACATGTCGATAATTGAACCAAAACTTGCTCGTATCAACTAAAATAGCCCAATTATTTGTATGCGAGTAAATACATGCAACAAATTGAACAACACAAATGAGTTGATAAAACAAGTTCATTATCCAGCTCTGAAAAACATAATAACACTTGTGGCGTCCCAGATGATAGAAGATTGAAGGCTAGAAATTCAATGATAGCAAATAAGGATGTTGTATTCAAAACCATCAACGAAACCGCAAAAATCTTAAAGCCAGGGTAAAATTATAATTGTTGGGTTCTTCAAAAATAAAGTATGAACAAATAGGAAAAGCTGAGCATCTTACCAAAAAACACCGAATAAATCCCGAATTTTTATTCCGACCAATGAAAATGGGGAGGAACTTTGGATTAAGGTAGGTTTTAGTTTTTTGTTTTCCATATATAATCATGTACCAAGAATAATCATCGGAATGGGTCGAGTGATATACTGGAGAAAAAAAGTAACACAACCAAACAACTTAAATTCTCAAAAAAAAAATCCCAAGGAAACCTAATGATCATAAATTTGTTTTAATTTTTGCGTGAAAACAAACGTTAGAAACACAGTTTTGTCCGACTCATGAATTGAAACATTAAAAAAATGAAAATCGTTCCTTTTTAGCTGAAAAAAAAACAATAATTATGTGCCAGTCGGTCATATCTGGAAGTTTGACCTTGAGGGACACGAATATACATGATTTTGGAGTGAAGTTTTATTTTTCAAAATTTCGAATGGAGCCTGTCATGCTCAGTTTTCTCACAACAACTGAAAACACAAAATGAAAAATCAGAACGACCGAATTTACAATTGCGGGAAAATACTTAAGAAAACAGCAGGAAATTGCTATTCGCAATTTCCAGATACAAAATAAGACACGAGTAGAGCCGTCTTATCCTGAAATAGGAGGCGAGATAATCACGAGAGAAGAGTGCAATTATTCGAACTGAACCAGAGTGAACCTTCAACGGAAAGGTGGACAGCTGGAGTGTCCCAATGGTTCAGACTAAAACTTCAATTCTAGAGTTAAAACTTATTTCCTTTATTAAAACTGATTAGTATTCTCGAGTTGCTCATCAATTTAATTACTCCCTATTCTCGAGTGTGTCGACATGTGAGTTCCAAATTTAGTTTTCTCGAGTGTGTTTTATGATTGTTATTTTGAGATAAGGCGAGTTTTAGGTTGATCCATCTGAAATTGATCAAAGTTCCATGTAACATTCGTCTACTGCAGTCACACATGAGGCTTAAGAAAAATAGGCCCTATAACCATTGGCTCAAGAGTCAGGGACACTATCTCTTGTGTTTTTGTACCTCAAATCAGTCGGAGCCAATTCGGTTCGCTTGTGACATGAGACTACGACCCGTTACAGCTTAAAGGCTACTACTAAAATATCCCCCCACTCTAGAATTAGAAACGTCCCCATACTTAGGTCTCTAGATACCCAAAATACATGAACGCCATTAAAAACCGGGTCGGAACAATCCGTTAAGTTACTTTTTATTAGACAGTGGAACTTTGATCCATTTCAGATGGATCAACCTAAAACTCGCCTTACCTCAACATAACAATTATAAAACACACTCTAGAAATTTAAATTAGTACTCACATTGTAGCACGCTCAAGAACCAGGAAGTAAATAAGTCGGTGAACAACTCAAGAATCATTAAAGTAACTAAAATGAGTTTAATGTTAGTCAGTTTTAATAACAAGAACAAGTTTTTACTCTAGACTGTAAGTTCTCGTGAACCATTGGGACACTCTAGCTGTCCACCTTTCAACCGAAGGTTCACTCTAGTCCAGTTTAGAATAATACTCCAATCACAACAATCCAGTTCGTGGGAATGCGCTCGTCTCTGTTTTAGATGGGACAGCTCTACTCTCGATTATTACTGCTACTGAAATTGCGAATAGCAATTTCCCACTGATTTTTCTAGCAACTTTCCCGCGATTGTCACTCGATTGTTCTGACTTCTCTTTTCTGATTTTCAGTTATCGCGAGAAAATCTTGCATGACAGGTTCCATTCGAAATTTTGAAAAATTAAATTTTACTCCAAAATTAAGTGTTTTTTTGCTTCTCTCAAGGTCAAACTTCCAAATATGACCGACTGGCACATACTCCCCGGACTCGAGATCGATGTCCTCATCGCGTGCTGTCTTCTGTCAGTGAGTCCCAGAAAACCGAGTGTTACTCAAGATACAGTGCCAGTGGTCATTTACAGAAGTTTGCAGCAGACTTAAGCTTATCTACACCCCAAAATTCACAGCCATGTAAAATTTTCACACTATCGCTAAACAGCAATCAAAATCTGCACACACCTGCACCCTTGAATTCTCGCTTTTCAAGCCAATTTAAAATTTCTTTTGTCCCATTCAATTAGGAAATTGTCATGCAGCATTTTCGTTTATATAATAGATATAGCATATTAATAACAATATCTTGTTTTGTTAAAATTTCTTTTTCGTGAACCCAGGTTTCACCCGGATCCCCGCTCAATTCCCCTTTTCCTCTCAAGACTCAAGATCCATTCGAGCCACCTGCTCATCTCGCACTCTTCGCCTTGGAGGTACTGCACCCTGAAGTACTAGATACGGCAAACTGTCTCAACAGTTCCTCTTCATCATCGGAGCTAATCACAATCTCCTCCCAAGCCTTCAGCTGCTCGTAGGATCGCATCCATTCTCTTTGCTCTTGCAACCTCTTTGCTTGGTTGGGTAGTGCCTTCACCCTAGATTCCCGGTTCAAACAAAAGGAGTTGTGCAGGCTCAAGCTCACGTTCTTCGCCAGGTCCTCCTCTAGTATCGATTCCCTCGCCTTGGTATTGTCTCTAGACATTTTACCCACTCTCTTCCATCCTGTCGTGATTGCATTACGATGGGTTAACAGGGGTCTCTTGAAAGCTTCCGGCCCAATCTCGGCCTGGAACTGTCGATACTCCTTTTGATGTTTTCTCATGTGATCTTTCGTTGTCATGTACAACCAGGACGTCAGCGTCGCCCGAAACCATGGGAAGTACCTCAAACGGCTCCAGACATGTCTGACTTCCGTTGGTATGGCGAATACCTTGCACGCAGTCTCAAACAACTCGAGTCTCCTACTGTAGTCTATCGTGTATATTGACTCAGCCGTTGGCGTCCCCGCTTCCCGATACTTCGTTATATTCTCTTCTATCCATCTCAGAGCCAACATCGTACTCACTACCAAGATCGTCACCTTCTGTCGGTGATCCGGTAGTCCGATCGACCGGATTTCTTCCATATCCCATACCAGGCAAAGGTTCTTGTGATCTGGATACCACACCGTTTGCGCCAAACAGTGGCATGGGCATTCTCCATGGGTGATCTCAATTCTCCTGAGGTTACGCTCCCCCGAGGCTTCCAAGAGAGGCTCAAGCTCCATCATTTTCTCATGCATCGTGTCGTTATCTTCCAGGTTTGGAGCACTTCGCACAGGTTTTCCGATCACGTTTTGTCTCTCGTGATCGCTTGTGTTCTCTCTCTCCAACTTCAAAAGTTCTTCTCCCCAGATTTCACTCAAGTCATCTCTCAATTCTTTTGGTACTGTCCCTCTGATTTTTCTCAACAACTTGTGCGAGTGATGCGATATCCTAGCCAACCTCACGCACTTGGGCACTGAGAAGGCCTTGTCCACCAGTACTCTCTGGCTGGATGCTTCCACCATCGCCATGTGCAGTTGGTACTGACTTCCGCACAAGTTGGCCATCATTGACCCTATCAGGGATTTTGCGTTCAATGGCAGGCCATAAGCTTCGCTCATGGGAAACCCCATTTCTGCCTCAAGACCAACTTTCCAGCTCCGGATGTGTTTTTGAGTCACCTGCAACACCCCAGGCCATGATTCTACGCTCAACGCCGTCACCCAATGGTGTTCAGACTCTAGTCTTTCCAATGACTGCAAACTACACATTCTCGAGAAGAATCCGAGAGCTGTCGCTATATTCACCGTGGTTCTTGCGTAACACTCCGCTACTATTTGCACTTCACTTCTCTCCCTTTCCGTGATGTCTTCGAACCAAGTGACCAGGTCTTCTTTTTGAAAGGACAGTATTCTGACGCATGACCGTCCATCGCAGGTGTGCTCTCCGTTTCCACACGTCGAATCCAGACAGCTACCCGGCTCAAATTTCTTCGCTGACCCGGGATTGTTCGTCTTTTCGCTTGGCTCTTGCATCTGAGGTAAGATTAGCTTATGCAGCACACTCAACTTTGCCAGATCTTCATCTTCCGTTGGTGCTAACCTCACTCGCTCGGTGGTTTCCTCGATCAGACTCGCGTGGGGATGTGGACACCAGGAGGGTCTTAGTAGCTTCCATACCACTCCCAAGTTCGTGGTTAACAAGCCATTTCCATCGCCCATGTTCACTTCAACTCTCTTGTTCGAGCGCGGTATGCTTACCACCTCTGGTGTTTTCTCAAGAATCAGGCCCATGCTCGGCCCCTCTTTTTCCACCGTGTCTATTTCCATTATTCTTTCTGTCCAAAACTTCAGTAGCTCCGCTACCTCATGGTTTCTGTGGGCACCTCCAGTTTCCGAGTCTAAGAAGGGGTTGTAGGCTATTCCCATTACTCCCGACACATATTGGTATTCGCCCTTCTCGCTGAGTCTCGAGTACTGCTCTGACGAGGCCAGGTTACGGTGAACATCATGTTCTTCTTCGAACTTCTTATTATAAAACCTCCGCACCTCGTCTAGCTTTCTGTGGTTCTCTAGGGATTGTCTGGAACCATCTTCCTTTTCTATTCCTGTACTCTGATACACGTTCAAGATGATCGTTGAGACTCTTTTTTCCATGGTTTTACTTCCGCTTGCTCTCTGTTGGCATGCCAGGATGGTGCTATCAGACATCATCGACATTATCCATCTCAAGAAACACGTGGCATCCTTTCTTCTAGCCAGGCTCAAGCCTGAATTGTCCCTGGCTACGTGTTGCATCAGTACCTGATACACATCTAGCTTCTTGCTTCTCAACTTCAGCCTGTCATACGAGGTCAGTGTTTCCAACTCTATTCCCACCAGACTCCAGGTGAACATTAATTGTCCTGCAGTTCTAACGACGGGATTCGCCATTAATGGTGGTGCTGATGAGGGTGTCCTCATTGCTTCTTCAAAATGATCCTTCAACCAACTCTGCCAGGACCTCTTCAGATGATTTGCCATTTCTATTTTATTAACCTCGGCCTTTTGCTGGGTGGCCCAATTGCGTCGCTTGCGAGCTACTCCACTGTCCAACTTCTTCCAGCAGTCCTCCATTTCTTTCAATGTTTCAAGGGCCACCCACCACGTCCGGGAAGTGTTCCTCGTCTTGTTCTTCTCCAATGGATCACTCGTCACTTGCTTGCCCATGTCCTGATGTTGGAGCCATTCTCTTGAGTCAATCGATATTTCATCGATTCTAATTGCTTCTCCGTCTCGGCCACATTTCTTCTCTCGTTACTGGGACCTCTAGACTTGCTGGTGGAGTTTGTGATCTTCACGTCCATACTCCGAAACCACAACCTGGCCGTCAGTTGCCTGGCAAAGTTCGATATCTCTAGCAAGAGCACCTCATCTAATACGATCAGGATGTCGGCTAGTCCATAAAAGCCCCTCAGTGCATGAGATATGTCCGCCCATGCCGCCGCCAATTCTGACTTGCGAAGCCTCAGGTTCGATGGCTCCAACTCATATCCGGGGGGCTGCGAACCTCTCATCTTTTTCGCTCGCGTCGTCCACGAATTTACCTTCGCCTCGCTAGTATGGAAGTAGACCGCCGCCGTGTAGCCGATGAACAGGGGGTCCCAGCCATCAGTGAAATCCTTCTGCATTTCCTCCGTCGTCATCCTCGCCATTATGGAGGGAACTACCAAGGGACTGTTCATTCCTAAGGTCATCCTCCTGACTATTGGGAACTCAGGCATGGTGGCTGGGAGGATTTCTTTCTCCATTATGGTCTCCAGCTCCCTCTTCACCAGTGCGAAGCACTCCTTCCAGGCAGGAATTCTCAAGATTTCTCGTCCTTCTGCTGTCAATGGGTTCAAGTTCCAGAATTTGGGATACATTTCGATGGGACCCTCTCGCTTGCCTCCCATTCTACATTGCATTTGCCCCCTGAAGTTGTACACTATTAGCTCGGCATCTTTCACCTTTCCAAAGAGTACCGTGTTGCTCATTCGCCCTCTGAGCACCTCCTGCTGACACCAATTCAACGCCGTCCCATCCAGTATGCTGATAAGACTCAAGTGCGTTACAGAGTGACGATACGTTGTCACCAGGGGGTCTGGGAACGCGTACGTCACTGCTGGACCATAAATGCAGGTCACCACCTCCTCTAGGCCCCGGATTATCCCCATTGGGTCCGACCTCATTGCCAGGCACAAGTCCGTCAGCAGAGGCATCCCTCTATTCGTCTTCTTCCATTCTTCTCTCGAGGTTGGATTCTCATCTTCACCCGTCATGTGCCGATTCTGCATCATGAGGTATTGCACCAACAACGTCTTCAACCCCGCGGCACACTTGTAGGAGCTGGTTTCAATGCTCGAGTGGACTCTCCCCATAGACAGAGGCTCTCCATATTCCATTAATCGATGAAACGACACCAATTTCCCATGGGTTAAGAGTAATAGTGCCAGGTACCCATCGACTCGAAGTGTCTCCACTCCTCGACTAAACATGTATGCTGGGCCCATGTTGAACAAGTATCTGGGGTAAACCAAATACAAAGCCAAGAGCAGACTGATGGGCATGCCCAGTATCTCCTGCACGAAGGCTCCAAAGATAGTCGCCGTGGTGCCGAACATTCCTGCCATGAATTCCTTCTCCCAGCAAGGACTCAAGAACTTGAGAACCTCATAATCCCTCCTAGTCCTCAATTCACCCTTGGCGTGCTCTCTCCAGAACCCTCCAATCGTCACTTCATTGGCGGCCGAGACAAATCTAGCCACCGTCATGTCTCTTGTTTCGGCCAGCTCCAGTTGTTTCTCCAGAAAACTCCAGACTTGTTTCACGAGGGGTGGTGCTTCCTCCCTCGTCTTGTTCGTGGCGTTCTCCAGCCTTGGTGTCAAGAATGGCCACCAGCCATTCTCTTGAGTCAATCGATTTTTCATCGATTCTAATTGCTTCTCCGTCTCGGCCACATTTCTTCTCTCGTTACTGGGACCTCTAGACTTGCTGGTGGAGTTTGTGATCTTCACGTCCATACTCCGAAACCACAACCTGGCCGTCAGTTGCCTGGCAAAGTTCGATATCTCTAGCAAGAACACCTCATCTAATACGATCAGGATGTCGGCTAGTCCATAAAAGCCCCTCAGTGCATGAGATATGTCCGCCCATGCCGCCGCCAATTCTGACTTGCGAAGCCTCAGGTTCGATGGCTCCAACTCCCGATTGGGGGCTGCCATTAGAATCCGCCATTCATTCCCTTCTGCTATTAGGATCAAGACCGCGTACACGAATTGTAGGGCGGGTGGCATATTCGCGTATCCTGGGGATGTGGTAAACACCACCTTCGTCTTGGACCCAAATCTCGAGACAACATTCTCTTGTACTTCATTCATCGCCGCAAACAACACCTGAATGGCTTCCCATATCTTCCTCGATGGCGGATTTTCATCGCCCTTCAGTTGCTCAAGAAGTCCCACCGCGTGCAGGTGATCATTCATTCCTGCAAACAATAGCAGCTCAGGTTCGCAGGGCATCTCTGACTTTATTGCCACCACCAGAGTTAACATCTGGTTTAATTCAGCTCCTGGCAAAGAGTATATCAGAATCTCCGGCCAGAACAACTTGGGAGACGTTCCTTCGAAGTCCGACCCCGCCACAATGACTACTCTCGCAGCAGCTGGATCTGCTCTATCATAAACTGCCAGGGTTTTGGCCAGCTGGGTGCTGCCACAGGGCTTCCCGTACCTGGGATCTTCCGCCAATTTCGAGCCTTCGTAAGCGGCATCCGGCAATTCCATCGATCCTGGATTGAGTAGCTTGTCCACCACTTTCAACTGTGCCGGGGTCGCCAACCTGATCCTGGCGATGCTCGTTCGGTGCTTGGGAGGTTCTGTTATAAGTCCAGGACTCCCCAGCAGCTTGAGAGGTCGGTAGTTAATGGGTCCCATGATCGCTTTTGTGGGAATTCCAGTCAGGTCTGTGGTCTCCATCAACTTCGTTCTCGAGAAGTGCGCCTCATGAGCTTTCAACCAGTCCACGCAATGATGTCTATTCAAATCCTCGTGCGACACTCGTTCAATCCCCAGGGTTTCCGCCAATTCTCGCCTGCATTCCAAACTCTCTAGGTCCAGTTCTTTCACCTTCTCAGGATATCTCAAGCGAGCGGTCTCCATAGACCTCTTTTCCCGCTTGCTCTCTGCCACTACCACTGAGGACATCGCCGAGCCTGGAGGTGTTGATGACATCACCTCCTCAGATTCCATTGGCGTGGCACTCTGCAATCGGGTCTGGATGCTCCTCGAACCGTCTCTAGCGTCAACTCTCGTTCCCAAGCGACCAGACAAGGCCCTTGAGGCAAGGAATGGTGGGTTCGGAGGTGGTCCTAAGGTAAATTGGGCTGTCTCTAGCAGATCCGACTCTAGCGTGTTTATGTGTTCCTGGAAGACGTCGTTTAGCCACTCTGCTCCCCGTGGTCTATCGAAATGGATTCCATCATTGGAGGTGTCTTCAGGGAATCCCTCTTTCTCCATGCGCTCTGCCACGTCCAACAGTCTGACAGGGATCACACTCTTGCGATGGATATCTCGGATCACCTTGTTTAGGTTCCGCACCTTCTCGTTCATCTCCAAGGCGTGCTGATCAAACATCATGTTGTAGGGGACCGTACATACTGTCAGCAGGATGGGGTCCATCTGGATCCTCAGCTCCTCAAGAAGGCAGCTCATCTTGTCGTACAGCCTCATTATTTTCCTCGCTTCTCCCCTTGACACATCGTTTGTCCCGATCATCAGGGTCACCGTGTATACTTTAGTCATCCCTAGCATGTCCAGGGTTGCCAACATCTGTGGCGTGGCAGCTCCAGCGAAACTCAAGATTCCTGTCTGCCAATGCGACTGGATCCGGGTCAACACCCGCACCAGGCTGTCCCCTATGATTAGGTGAACTGCACCCTCTGGCACACGAGGTGGCGCGAGATACTCCACCCAGGCTGCATCATGGAAGCAGTCCCTCCTGGCTCCCTGTTCCGCACTCCAATCCAGTCGATTGTGCCTGTGGTACCTTCCCTCTGTATTTTTCTTATAACTCGAGATCACGACGCTCCTGACCGGCTGTTCCCTCCAAGTTGGGGGAAGCTCCGGTCTTGCCGATCTTTCACGGTTTTTCTGTTGTAATTTCTCGCCTAGCTCTTTCAGGCGCGATGAGCCGCCACTCACCTGACTGTCGCTCGAGGTCGAGGTTGGGGTATATCCCGGCAGCACCACATCCATTAGTGGACGTACAGGTTGTGTCTCTAGGCCACGCAAGGAAGGCGTCGCGTCATTCGGTATCCAAACTTCCAACCCTTCACTCATGTGTTCTCTGGCCTCGCGGTCAAGGTTGAACCGTCCTCTTGCCCTGGGAGCTTCATCCACCTCCATGCGCGACTCTGGCCTCGAGCTGGTCACCAATCGCTCCTTTGGCCTGGCTCCCTTCTGTGCGTCAAGCTCACGTTGTCGCTGTTCTATTCTCTCCAACTCCGACTTCAGTTGATCACGATTCGCGGCGCTCTCCCGTACCCTTAGTTCCTGCTGATGTTCAACTTTTAGCACCTCAAGTAACCTCAGAGTCTGATCTCGCTCGTTGACTGCCTGGTCTCTCTCCAGCTGAATCTTCTCCCGATCCAGCTTCGCCTGATCCCGATCGAGGTTCGCCTTGTTCCTTTCCTTCTGCGCCTTCTCGAGCTCTTTCTTTAGAACACCCAGATCCGGATATGCCTCGGTCGTCTGTTGCGCTCGCGTCATCGACGGCAACCTACTCGAGCCCTGGCTTGTAGATCTTGCTGTTGGCCTAGTCGGTAGTGGGAACTCCCCTGCGCCATATTCAGTGTTGTTACTCAGGCCAGGACTCCTTGCCAAGTCAAAGCCCCTTACTCCTCCATCCACGTTCCAAGACAACCATCTGGTCTGTTCTTGGTTTGATATACCCTCGGTGGTGTACCCGATCATCAAGACAGCCTCCGTTGCAGACTCCCTGCACTCACCCTGGTCCTCCAACTGGAGGATGGCATTCAGCATCACCGCCATTCTCTCGTCTATTTGGGTGTAGTCCAAGTCCCTCAGGCGTCTGTACAGCTCATCAAGAGTGGGCTTCTTCGGGACAATTTTCCTTCTCCGGTTCCTTCTTCCGTGAACCTGGAACACTCCCCGGACTCTTGACCTAGTCCCAGGTGTTCAGTATCTTCCTTGAACGTCACTTTCTTTTTCCTAACCTTGGTCTGCTCCAGAATGTCTTCGGGGATTTTGTCAACTAGTGACCGCACGACATCTTTGCTGTCAGTGACGCTTCCTCTTGATGAGTCAGTATCGTTCACTGTCTCTTTTCTCCGAAGTATAGTGAATTCCGGTTTCTCTTGACCCTTCTCCTGGATCATGGGCTTATCATCTGATAGTTTCTCGAGCAACCTCATTAAGTCATCATCTATCTGTGCAGTTCCTGCTTCCACCTGGTTAAGATCATAGCCTTTTGCCTTGAGCGTCTCCTTCACGATCTTCGACTTGAGTATAATCTCAATCGGAATCCTCTGGCTCTTCCTCAAGATGGTCTTCTCTGGAGGCTCTTTAGGCAATTCAGGATGATCTTCTATCGGTTTGCCTGACTTGTCCAGCCATCTCGTGAGTGGAAGACTGTCGTACGTTTCCTTGTCCATGAATGAGAAGCCATCTTTGATTTCAGGTCTGTCTGCTTCTCTTTGCTCTTGTCTCTCATAGAACTCCGTCTTCTTACTCAAGCTGTCGGCATTCTGATGTTTATCTCGCGTTCTATGCTCAATTATCATGTTGTATCCGTCCAGGCGAACTATCCACCTCCCAATGTAACTTTGGTCCATTGAGTACGTTTTCAGCCAGCTCAGTGCTCTGTTGTCGACTCGCAACTTGAATGGCTCACTGCCCAGGTATGCCCTGTATTTCTCGACAAAGGTAACCACCGCGAACATCTCAGCTTTCGGTGCTCCGTACTTCATTTCCGTGTCACTCAGGACTTTGCTCCCGTACGCTATTGGTCTCAAGACTGTCTTCCCATTCCATTCTTGTTCTTGGTGGAGAATCCCAGAAATCGCGACTACCGACGCATCCGTGTCCAGCACGTACATCCCTTTCTCAGTCGGCATACCCAGTACTGGTGCCTCACATAGCTCTTTCTTTATCCTCTGGAATGACTCTTCTGCTGCGTTGTTCCACGTGAACTTCTTGCCCTTGTGTCTCATTAATTGTTGCATCGGGTATACCTTGTCTGCATAGCCTTTGATGAACTCTCTATAATAGTTAGCGAAACCCAGGAAGCTCATCAACTGGTGCTCTGTCTTCGGTGATTTCCAGGTCAGGACTGCTTCCACGGCGTCCGTATCAGGTCTGATGCCGTGCTTGTCTACCATCCTGCCCAAGTATTTTATTGAGTCCTTGAGTATCTCGCACTTTGATGGTTTACACTTTAGCCCCGACCTCTTCATGCATGCAAACACTTCGTCTAGTCTCTCAATGTGGTCTTCCAGTGTTGGCGTCGCTATTACCACGTCATCCACGTAGCACATTACCAGGTTGCCATACTTCTTCGTTACGCCTATCAGCGCGTGTGCCATCAACCGCTGAAACGTGGCTGTGGCATTGCAAAGTCCAAACGGCATCCGTTTCCATTGAAACAGACCCAACTCGCAGGCAAACCCTGTCTTGTCCCTGTCCTGCTTCCTTAGTGGTACTTGCCAAAAGGCCGAGCCTAAATCAAGAGTCGTAAAAAATTTTGCATCACCTAACTTCGAGAGGCTCTCATCAATCCTAGGTATGGGATAGGCATCCTTCACCGTGACGGAGTTCAGGTATCGAAAGTCACAACAAAACCTCAACTGGTCGCCTTTCTTTTTGGCCATCACTACTCCACACGCCCACGGTGACTTGGATGGTTCTATCATGTCATACTCTAGTAACGTCTCGATCTCTTTTCTACACGCGTCCGATTTGTGTGGGGTCATGCGCCTCGCCCCCTCCCTGTGTGGTACCGCGTTTTCCTCAAGTTCTATTTCATGCTCAACGAAATTACAACACCCGATATCCGCCTTATGCTTCGAAAAAACTTCCTCGTTCCGCTCTAGTACGTCCTTGATGGCTTCGAGCTGTTCATCTTTCAGTTTGCCCCTCAAATGTTCAATCTCCGGCAGGACCGGTTTTTCATTTTGCATTTCATCTAGTGTGGGTCGCTCTGGAAAGTTCGAACAGCTCGAAAGACCATCATCCGTTTCTGACTTAAGTGATTTAATAAGACCTGAAGAATCTTTTATTTTCTGCAATCGTCTCAAGATACAAATTTTGTCCCTGTGATTAGGACAATCAACAACTTCATTTTGTTTTGAGTTCTCAATTGTTTCATATCGAGTTTTAACCGGTAAAGCATATCCCAGTTTCCTCCCTCTCTGTATCGTGATCGGTATATCAAGGGTATTCAACAAGACACTGACGCAGAGGCCGCTCTTCGTTATCGAAAATGATCTTCCTAAAACAGCAGCACTTTGACTATTAGGATTCGGAACTATGCACACTTGCTTGTTGTCACTTAGTTCATTGTAATTTTTCATCCTCAAACTTACGATTGCCGCTTCATTAGCTTTTAGCCTCACCCTCCTACTCAAGAATACCGGTGCTTTGTTTTCATTTGCCATTATTAAATTTACCGGTTTGATTGCGTACCTCCTATCCGGGTTCCGTATCCTGAACATTGCGTTATTTAGATCAATCGTTACGTCGAAATTCCTGATGAAGTCTCTGCCCAAAATGAATTGGTCAGATTCATCTAGGTTTTCTACCACGATAAAGCTCATCCACAGGTTACGTTCCCCCAAATTGAGGGCTATTATCGGCGTCCTGCCCAGCACCCGAAGGGCCCCTTTGTTTGCAGCCGACAGCCGTATTCTCGAGTCTATCAAGTCACCTTTGTCAAAGCCCATCCTCTCCCAAGTTTCGATTGGTATGACGCTCAAGACTGCTCCCGTGTCAAGCAACCCACGCAACTGAGTCTTTTTGCCACTTATATCCAGCACGTGCCCTGTCACATCTGCCTCCGTCCCGATGTGCATTGCATCTTCTTCAAGCATGGCGCAGTGTCCAATCGATCTCACTTTCAATTCTTCTTTCCCTACGTAGATTTGTCCAATTAGGTCTTCGTCACATGTTATCATCGTCTTGGTATAGATGTTAATCCCATCTATATTTAGCATCACCTCGTGTGGACCATAAGCTTCAGTATATCTGCTATCAACACGTACCGACTTGCTGCCCCCTCTCATGAGTAGTGCTCTCAAGGCTCTAGAAGTCGTTTGTGGGCTTATACAGCTCAAGTAATCTGCGTACACGTCAATGTGCATTATCGTCTGGTCGCTCGGTTCGCTCAAGTTTCTGGTTACCTCGTGGCCGCCCACTGTGATTATCGACATTATTCTAGCCCCAATTTTCGATATGCCGAATGGCTTTCCCGTCACCATTTTTACAGTGTTACAATTCCCCGTTTTTGTTGAGCCCGGTACAGCCTCTGGTGTTTGGTTCGATCCGGTTAATGCTTCGTTGAAATTCTGTCTTTCGATCTCCAGCTTTAGTCGTTGCTCTATTTCTTTCGCAGCCAGATCCTGTTTTACTTTGGCAATTGCTTCCGTCGCCGCTTTCTCATAGTTTATCTCTAGCGAGTTCCCAGCCGCGGACTCTATCGCACCATTAACATGTGTTACAGCTTTCACTGTTTTCGTCGGCAATTCCGTGCTTGGTGCTCCTAAGTTCCTAGATTCAAACTCGTTTTGTCTATTCCGCTGATTCTGCACTGCCGCTAATGCCAACTTATGTTTGGGGTGACTCTGGTCCTTGACCGCTTCCCAGAACAAGGGACAATCCATTCTGAAGTGTCCCTCCTGGTTACAGAAGAAGCATCTTGCGCCTATCTTGATGATTAAGCCACTATAGTACTCGTGTTCCTCCATCTGGCTCATGTCCTCCTCATCTGGTGCATATCCTAGACTCTTCATGCCTTGTTTGTATGTTGTGCAGTCAGCCACGTGGTGATCCGCCGATCCGCAGTTCGCGCATGATCTGCGCTTGTCCATGTCATCTCTAGGCTTGTACCATGACGACCTCTGGGGTTGACTTCCCCCTTGCGTGTTCCTGTTTTCTGTATATGAGTATTTCTTGGGTTTCATCAGCATGTATTCCCTTGATTTCTGTCTCATTTCTTCTGGGGTTGGTGCGCTGTCTTTCGACAATGTGTAGTATGTTGCTAACATTGTCCTTAAGTCGTCACTTTTTACCCCATCAATGAACTTCGAGGCAATGCTAAAGTTTCTTCTGTTTGTCGACTCCTCTGGGTCACTCCTTCTTCTCAAGCTCTCGAGATCATCTAGGAACCGATCTATTGACTCGTCGTCCCTCTGCCTTCTCTTTTCAAATCGCATCATCGCTTGGTGACCCTTCATGCCTGACCCGAATCGATTCAGCAATATCTCGAAGATCTTGTCCGCGGTATCGCGTTCTTCTTCTTTCTTTGCAACCACGCATTTCAATGCCGTGCCTTCCAGGTTACTGAGTATGGCTGTGCATGCTTGCCTTTCATCATTTAAGTTATCTTGTTCTAGATGTAATCTCATCACTTCCACCCACGTGTCAATGCATCCATCTGAGTCGTCTTTGAATTCTTTTGGCTTCTTGAAAGTTTTCCTTGATTTTCCGTCTCTCCTATCGCTCGAGTTAGTGTTCCTCGTGGCGAAAGCCTCTAGAGTCCTGTTCATCATCTCCCAAGTGCTTGCCCACGTCATGGCATCCGGACCTGCGTTGCTGCTAGCTGTTGAGTCCCCCGGACCACTCGTTGTGTTTGAGTTCCCACTTTTCATGATTGTTTTATCAGCCGTTGGTGCTATGCTCACCGTATCCCGGGTTAAGGGCAACGGTGTCGATTGCCGTTTGCCCCTTTGTGGTTCCACCAAGTCAACTCTGGTGCCTTGCGTGCGATCCGCTGCCGGTCTTTCTTGTGAGGTAGAATTTCTCAAGATTGCATCCAATTTCGTCTGTATTGCACCTGAACTTTCGGCCTGATTCTTGCTCATTGTGTCCAGCCTCTTTTCCAGGCTACCTATTTGGCTGTTGACATCATCATATCGGTTTTTCAACTGTTGCAAATCTTTTTTGATGTTCCCTTCTCGTTCTTTATTGGTGGCTTCTACCTTATCTGTCATCTCCTTGAGTCTCTCGTCTGTTGCCTTAGCCAGGTTAAAATAACTATCCAGATACTCGTGTTTGTTGTATCTTAATTCTTTTCTTATCACTTCTCTGTCCTCTTCGCTGTGCTTCAGCTTTTTGTCGATCTGATTCAGTTTTGCCATCAAGTCACCTAGCTCAAGAGTAGCCTCTTCATGGTCAGCCGTTGGTCTTTCTTCGGCCGTTGCTTCTGCTTTAGTTTGTTCCTCTCTCGGATTGGCTTCTGTCGTCTTCGTGCTCACTGTCCCAAATGTTCGTGCTCTTTCAGCTTTTGGTTCTTCAGTCACGTTCTCTTTCGTTTTTATTCCGACCATCATCGCCAACCTTTCTGTAAAAGATGTCTTTTTTACTTGAGAGTCTTCTTTCACCGTTTCTTCGGTGTTGCCTATTGCATCTTCCACATCGTCTATTGGTGAGAACTCTATGGGTTTCGGGTTTGGTTCTTCTGCATTGGGCATTGGAGTTGACTCCGTCGTCTTTTTCTCCAGTTCATCTACGCTCTGGTCTGGTGTCTCTAGGTCGATTTCGATTGTAGGCTCCACCTCTTTTTCCCTCGCATCTTCTCGCGTCTTGCTCTCGGTGCCACTCCTCGTGCTGACCATGCTAACTGAAAAGTTATTTCTTGTTTTGCCTGAGCCCCTTGATGTTGTTCCACGCAGCGACGAGTTATATTTCGTGTTTGATCCACTTGACCTTTTTTCAAGCACCGGTACCCTACTCCGTTTCATTATTCCTATTTACAATTTCCCTTATTTACAATATTATTATATACACAATTCTATTCTAAGAATAAAAAAATTTTTTGTGGAAACAAATTCTTAAAAGAAAATATACAACGTGATAAAAACCTTGTTCCAGTTCTCTAAAATCTTCGAGTAACTTTCTTTATTCGTGGTCCCAACCGTACCGGGTTCCAATTAGTCTTGTTCTGTCTTAATTCTGTCTTAAAACAACTTGTTGTAATTTTACTTCAATTTTTATACTGTCCTAAGACTTCCAGTTACCGTCCCTACTCTTCTTCGTACCGTCCCAGGCTTCCTTTTACTGTCCCAAGACTGTTCGGTAATGTCCCAGTACTCCGTCAGTGTCCCAAGACCCCTGACCCAAGGCTAGTGTCCCAAGACTACTGTCCCAAGGCTAGTGTCCCAAGACTACTGTCCCAAGGCCAGTGTCCCAAGGCTAGTGTCCCAAGACTACTGTCCCAAGGCTAGTGTCCCAAGACTACTGTCCCAAGGCTAGTGTCCCAAGACTACTGTCCCAAGGCTAGTGTCCCAAGGCTAGTGTCCCAAGACTACTGTCCCAAGGCTAGTGTCCCAAGGCTAGTGTCCCAAGACTACTGTCCCAAGGCTAGTGTCCCAAGACTACTGTCCCAAGACTACTATCCCAAGGCTAGTGTCCCAAGACTACTGTCCCAAGACGACTGTCCCAAGACGACTGTCCCAAGACCCTTGTCCCAAGACCCCTGTCCCAAGACCCTTGTCCCAAGACCACTGTCCCAAGACCCTTGTCCCAAGACCACTGTCCCAAGACCACTGTCCCAAGACCCTGTCCCAAGACCACTGTCCCAAGACCACTGTCCCAAGACCCTGTCCCAAGACCACTGTCCCAAGACCCTGTCCCAAGACCACTGTCCCAAGACCACTGTCCCAAGACTGTATCAAGACCACTGTCCCAAGACCACTGTCCCAAGACCCTGTCCCCAGACCACTGTCCCAAGACCACTGTCCCAAGACCCTGTCCCAAGACCACTGTCCCAAGACCACTGTCCCAAGACCACTGTCCCAAGACTGTATCAAGACTGTTCTGGTCCAACACTGTCCCTGGACTTCTTTGGCACTGTCCCAAGGCTGTTTGACAAGTGTCTGAGCGGTAGGACTTCTCTCTTTTTCGTTATGGGGACTTCTTGATTCACTGTGCCTTGTACCACCACTCAAGCTCTAGTAAAATTTCCCCAAAAACCCTTTCTTAAAAGCCAAATGCTGACCCCCCTTTTTTTCTTATTTCTTTTTAGTTACCTCTATTTCAATGTTCCAAGCAACTTGAGACCAAAACCTGTGCGCAGGTATCTTGTGATCACCTGTTCGTATAAAAACTAAACACAAATCCTCCCCAAAATGCAACAAAAAATCCAAGCCAGGAAAAGTAATAAAAACTGAAAAATGAGCCCACCTAAATTTCAAAGGTGACCAATGTCTATCTTTCGTCGAAAAAAAAAAATGTCTGGTACCTAATTGCCACGCGTTTCCTTCCCCCCTGCTAGCGATCTTATGGGGTATCACAAAAACTGTCTATGTCCGTTTCCCCCTACCGATCCGACCAGGGTATCTAAACCTCTCAAGGGTATCACAAAAACTGTCTATGTCCGTTTCCCCCTACCGATCCGACCCGGGTGCTAAACCTCTCAAGAGAAAACCGTAGACCTGTCTCCAGGCCTGCTCAAGTAAAAACGTTCCTCAAAACCGGGGGATATCGCTTATCCAATTTTACACTTATTTCCTATAATGTAGTATGAGTTTTAACGATACCCGTTCTGCCCAACTTGAGAACTCGAGAACTGCCAAATCCTTCTTGGCTACTTTCCCACTCGACTGGTCACCTCTTCCAGTCCAGTCTCCTATTGGTTCAGCTCAAGTGCTCCTGAACCACTTTCCCACTCGGCTGGTCACCTCTTCCAGTCAAGTCTCCTATTGGTTCAGCTCAAGTGCTCCTGAACCACTTTCCCACTCGGCTGGTCACCTCTTCCAGTCAAGTCTCCTATTGGTTCAGCTAAGTTCCAAGCTATCTAAAAACCCTTGACAACGCCCCCCACTCGGGCACTTTATTGAGGTTACTGGGTTAAATTGCTAGGTTGATCGAAACGATCGAACTTGTAAAACAGTATGGGTATACTATTTAATTAATATAAAGGTTTGATCCAACTAATCTGGTGTCAAAGTCACTGTCTTTTTTCGTTTTATGGTTTTTGCTTCGCTTTTTGTCTTTTTGCTCGTGTTTTTGTCCCCCTAGTTGCCCCCCTTTACTCGGTTAGCTAAGCCTCGTTCGGAGAGCGTACCAGGAAGTTGTCTTGAGTTTTCTTAAAAAGCTATCACGGTACAACCGGAAGGTTTGCACGTTACTGTCGAACCGTACCGCCGGTACTCTAGAATGGGCATTCAGCCCGAAGCTGTCTCAAGTGGGTTCGACTCCATAGTCTTGATGTCGTAAACACCCAGGAGCGCCATAAAAACACTATGTAACATTCGTCTACTGCAGTCACACATGAGGCTTAAGAAAAATAGGCCCTATAACCATTGGCTCAAGAGTCAGGGACACTATCTCTTGTGTTTTTGTACCTCAAATCAGTCGGAGCCAATTCGGTTCGCTTGTGACATGAGACTACGACCCGTTACAGCTTAAAGGCTACTACTAAAACATCCCCCCACTCTAGAATTAGAAACGTCCCCATACTTAGGTCTCTAGATACCCAAAATACATGAACGCCATTAAAAACCGGGTCGGAACAATCCGTTAAGTTACTTTTTATTAGACAGTGGAACTTTGATCCATTTCAGATGGATCAACCTAAAACTCGCCTTACCTCAACATAACAATTATAAAACACACTCTAGAAATTTAAATTAGTACTCACATTGTAGCACGCTCAAGAACCAGGAAGTAAATAAGTCGGTGAACAACTCAACAATCAATAAAGTAACTAAAATGAGTTTAATGTTAGTCAGTTTTAATAACAAGAACAAGTTTTTACTCTAGACTGTAAGTTCTCGTGAACCATTGGGACACTCTAGCTGTCCACCTTTCCACCGAAGGTTCACTCTAGTCCAGTTTAGAATAATACTCCAATCACAACAATCCAGTTCGTGGGAATGCGCTCGTCTCTGTTTTAGATGGGACAGCTCTACTCTCGATTATTATTGCTACTGAAATTGCGAATAGCAATTTCCCACTGATTTTTCTAGCAACTTTCCCGCGATTGTCACTCGATCGTTCTGACTTCTCTTTTCTGATTTTCAGTTATCGCGAGAAAATCGTGCATGACAGGTTCCATTCGAAATTTTGAAAAATTAAATTTCACTCCAAAATTAAGTGTTTTTTGCTTCTCTCAAGGTCAAACTTCCAAATATGACCGACTGGCACACCACTGTCCGATAAAAAGTAACTTAACGGATTGTTCCGACCCTGTTTTTAACAGCGTTCGTGTATTTTGGGTATCTCGAGACCTAAGTATGGGGACGTTCTTATTTTCTAGAGTGGGGGGATATTTTGGTAGTAGCCTTTAAGCTGTAACGGGTTCTAGTCTCATGTCGCAAGCGAACCGAATTGGCTCCGACCGTTCTTGAGGTAGAAAAACACAAGAGATAGTGTCCCTGACTCTTGAGCCAATGGTAATAGGGCCTATTTTTCTTAAACCTCATATGTGACTGAAGTAGGCGACTGTTACATAGTGTTTTTATGGCGCTCCTGGGTGTTTTTACGACATCATGACTACGGAGTCGAACCCACTTGACACAGCTCCGGGCTGCATGCCCATTCTAGAGTACCTGTGGTACGGTTCAGCGGGAACGTGTAAACCTTCCGGTTGTACCGCGATAGCTTTTATAGAAAACTAGAGAAAACTTCCCGGTACGCTCTCCGAACGAGGCCTAGCTAACCGAGTAAGGGGGGTAACTAGGGGGACAAAAACACGAGCAAAACGACAAAAAGCGAAACAAAAACAAGAAAAAAGTATAGAAAAAGGAACAAAAACCAAAAAAAAAAACAAAAAAGACAGTGACATTTGGATCAAACCTTTATATTAATTAAATAGTATACCCATACTGTTTTATAAGATCGATTGTTTCGATCAATCTAGCAATATAAACCAGTGACTTCAATAAAGTGCCCGAGTGGGGGGCGTTGTTAAGGGTTTTCAGATAGATTGCAACCTAGCCAGACCACTAGGAGACTTGACTGGAAAGGGTGACCAGCCGAGTGGGAAAGTGGTTCACAAGGACTGAACCGGACCACTAGGAGACTTGACTGGAAGAGGTGACCAGCCGAGTGGAAAAGTGGTTCAGAGGGACTGAGCTGAACCGCTAGGAAACTTGACTGGAAGAGGTGACCAGCCAAGTGGGAAGGTGGTGCTGTTGTCAAGTGCAGTGCACGTCAACGGAGACAACCAGCACGGGATCACTACAAGAGGACTCACAGGGTTGTTCTCAAGTTGGGCAAACGGGTATCGTTAAAATCCACATTACATTATAGGAAATAAGTGTAAAATTGGATAAGCGGAGCCCCATTGTTTTGAGGAAGTTTTTACACAAGCAGGCCTGGAAACAGGTCTACGGTTTTCTCTCGAGAGGTTTAGCACCCGGCGCTTAAGGGATTTTTCGGCTTAAGAGGGGGGCTAAAGAGGGAGGAGGTTAGTCGGGGGGCTGGTTAGGTTAGAGGTTAGCGGTTATAAATTGTAAAAAGGGGGGACACATTAGAGTAACTAATTGTTCGGCATCGTCGATTTAGTTACATTAGATACTTACACGCGTTGGTTATAAGAAGCGGATATCCAAATTTAACATCATCGGATCGGTAGGGGGGAACGGACATAGACAGTTTTTGTGATACCCCATAAGATCGCTAGCAAAGGGGGGAGGAAAACGCGTGGCAATCGGGTACCAGACATTTTTCAGACAAAGGTTGACATCTGTCAACTTTGAATTTTAGGTAGGTTCGTCTCTCTGTTTTTGGAACTTTTTCCTGTTTAAATTTTTACGTTTTAGTAAAAATTTGTTGTTAGTATTTGAACGAACAGGTGATCACAAGATACCTGTGAGGAATTTAGGGTTTCAAATAGCCTGAAACATCGAGAGGGAGATAAAGACAGGGGGGTCAGTATTTGGGTTTTGGCCATTAAGATAGGGATTTTGGGAAAATTTTTACTAGAGCTCAAGTGGTGGTAAACGGTACAGTGGTTCAAGAGTCCCCACAACGAAGAAGAAGAGATCCTACATCCAGACACTCAGTGACAAGTCTTGGGACAGTGCCGAAGAAGTCTTGGGACATTGCAGTCTGGGGACAGTCTTGGAGCAACACGGTCTTGGGACAGTCTCGGGACAGAGCAGTCTTGGGACAGTCATGTGACGGTGCAGTCTTGGGACAGTCTTGGACCAGAGCAGTCTTGGTACGAAACAGTCTTGGGACACTAGTCTTGGGACAGTAGTTTTGGAACAGTAGTCTTGGGACAGTGGTCTTGGGACAGTGGTCTTAGGACAATGGTCTTGGGACAGTGGTCTTGGGACACTGGTCTTGGGACAGTGGTCTTGGGACAGTGGTCTTGGGACAGTGGTCTTGGGACAGTAGTCTTGGGACACTAGTCTTGGGACAGTGGTCTTGGGACAGTGGTCTGGGGACAGTGGTCTTGGGACACTAGTCTTGGGACAGTGGTCTTGGGACAGTAGTCTTGGGACACTAGTCTTGGGACAGTAGTCTTGGGACAGTAGTCTTGGGACACTAGTCTTGGGACAGTAGCCTCGAGACAGTGGTCTTGGGACAGTAGTCTTGGGACAGTGGTCTTGGGACACTAGTCTTGGGACAGTAGCCTTAGGGCAGGGGTCTTGGGACAGTAGGCTTGGGACACTAACAAGAAGTACTGGGACAACACTGAATAGTCTTAGGACAGTAGAGACGAAGTCTTGGATTAGTATAAAGAAAGGGGTGTCGGTACTAAAAGAGTACTAAGACTGGTTGAAGTAACCAAATTTTCTATCCCACGCAAACCAACGCAAACCAACGCAAAATCAAATTTTCTATCCAATCCTAAAGATCCGGTACTGTAGGGATCAAGAACATATAGAATTTTCAAAAGCTCAGGAAACGTTGTTTTTAGCAAATTGTAAATTTCTTTATATAAAGTTTTGTCAAAAGAGGTTTTGATCTTAGAGTAGAATTTTGTAGATAGTAATACTGTAAATAGGAACAATTGTAAATAAAAATAATGATGCGGAGCAGGGTACCGAAAAAAGATCTACCGAAGCGAAGACAAAGTATAACTCGTCGCTAAGTAAAACGACATCAATGGGTCCAAAGGTGACAAAGAAGAACTTTTCAGTTAGCATGGTCAACACGAGGAGTAATACAGAGAACAAAGCAAAAGAGGGAACGGAAGGGAAACAAGCAGAACCCACCATCGAGATTGAACTAGAGACACCGGATCGAAGTGTGGATGAAGTGGAAAAAAAACGACAGAGTCAACTCCGATGCCCAATGCGGAAGAACCTAATCCGAAGCCCATGGAGTTCTCACCGATAGACAACGTGGAAGACACAACAGGCAACACGCCAGAAACGGCGAAGGACGAGTCTCAAGCAAAAAGAACGTCTTTTACTGAAAGATTGGCGTTGATGTTCGGAATGAAATCGAGAGACGCAGCAATGGAGGAGATAAAAGCCGAGAAAGGCAAAACACTCGGAACAGTTACCACGAGAACGACAGACACCGACCAAAACGATGATCAGATCAGACCGGGAACAGCGACATGTCCGAACAACTGTCCCGACAACAGGACAACAATGGACCATGGAACAGCTACTCTTGAGCTAAGTGACTTGATGGCGAAGCTAGATCAGATAGACGAGAAGCTGAAGCACAGCGAAGAGGATAGAAATGTGATAAGGAAGGAAATGAGAAACAACAAACATGAGTACCTGGACAGCTATTTCCATCTAGCGAGAGCAACAGAGGAAAAGCTTCAGCAGATGTCGGACAAAATCGACACCACTGATGAAGAGCGAGACAAGAACATCAGAAAAGACATGCGAGAAATGAAGCAGCGATATGACGCAGTGAATAGCCAGTTGGGGAGTTTGGAAACGAGAATGGATACGATGAGTAGGGACCAGGCTGAGAGCTCAAGTGCAATACAGACAAAGTTAGACGCTATCTTGAGGAATTCAACAACACAAGACAGGCCAGCGGCGGAGCGGACACAAGGTAATAGAGTTGACTTCGTGGAACCACAAAGGAACAAACGACAGTCAACACCGTTACCAGTACCCCGGGAGGCTGCGAGTACGGCACCGGGGGGGGGGGGGCAAGGCGATTATAAAAAGTGGAACAGCGAACACAACCAGTGGTCCAGGGGACTCCACGACTCACAACAACGTGGGAGCGGATGCCATGACATGGGCAAGCACCTAGAAATTGATGAACAGGACACTAAAAGCCTTCGCCACAAGGAACACCGACTCGAGTGCCAGAGGAAGCAACAAATCCAGGAAAAGTTTTAAGAAACCAAAAGAATTCAAAGATGATTCAGACGAATGCATTGACACTTGGGTAGAAGTCATGAGGTTGCACTTGGAACAAGACAACTTGAACAATGAGAGGCAAGCATGCACAGCGATACTGAGCAACCTGGAAGGCACGGCATTGAAATGCGTGGTTGCGAAGAAAGAAGAGGAAAGCTATACAGCGGACAAAATCTTCGAAATATTGTTAAATCGATTCGGCTCAGGCATGAAGGGTCATCAAGCGATGATGCGATTTGAAAAGAGAAGGCAAAGGGACGATGAATCGATAGACAGGTTCCTAGATGATCTTGAGAGCTTGAGAAGAAGGAGTGACCCGGAAGAATCTACCAATAGAAGGAACTTCAGCATCGCCTCAAAGTTCATTGATGGGGTAAAGAGTGATGACTTGAGAACGATGTTAGCAACATACTATACATTGTCGAAAGACAGTGCACCAACTCCAGAAGAGATGAGGCAGAAGTCAAGAGAATACATGCTAATGAAACCCAAGAAATACTCGTACTCAGACAACAGGAATACGCAAGGTGGGAGTCAGCCACATAGGTCGTCATGGTACAAGCCCAGAGATGACATGGACAAACGCAGATCATGCGCGAACCGCGGGTCAGCTGACCATCATGTGGCGGATTGCACGACATACAAGCAGGGCATGAAGAGTTTGGGATATGCACCCGATGAGGAAGATATGAGCCAGATGGAGGAACACGAGTTCTATAGTGGCTTGATCATCAAAATAGGTGCAAGATGCTTCTTTTTCAACTAGGAGGGGCACTTCAGGATAGAATGTCCGTTGTTTTGGGAGGCGGTCAAGAATCAGAGTCATCCAAAACACAAGTTGGCGTTAGCAGCGGTACAGAACCAGAGAAATAGACAGGGTGAATTTGAAACGAAAAATCTAGAAACACCAAGTGCGGAACTGCCGACGAAAACAGTGAAAGCTGTAACGCAAGTTAACAGTGCAACAGAGGCCTCGGCAAGGAACGCCTCAGAGATAAATTATGAGAAGGCGGCGGCGGAAGCTATCAACAAAGTGAAACAGGACCTGGCAGCGAAAGAAGTAGAACAACGGCTGAAGCAAGAGATCGAAAGACAGAAAATGAACGAAGCATTAAGTTGCTCGCAATCAGTACCAGAGGCTGTAGCGGGGTCGACAAAAAACGGACACTGCAACACTGTAAAGATGGTGACGGGGAAGCTATTCGGTATAACAAAGATCGGGGCAAGAATAATGTCAATAATCACTGTGGGCGGCCATGAGGTAACGAGAAACTTGAGCGAACCAAGTGACCAGACAATAATGCACATTGATGTGAACGCAGATTACTTGAGTTGTGTAAGCCCACAAACGACTTCTAGAGCATTGAGGGCACTACTCACGAGAGGGGGTAGCAAGTCAGTCCGAGTTGATAACAGGTACACAGAAGCTTATGGTCCACATGAGGTGATGCTAAATATAGATGGGATCAACATCTATACGAAAACAATGATAACATGTGATGAAGATCTAATAGGGCAAATCTACGTGGGAAAAGAAGAGTTGAAAGTGAGATCGATTGGACACTGCGCCATGCTTGAGGAAGATGCAATGCACATCGGGACAGAGGCAGATGTGACAGCACATGTGCTCGACATAAGTGGCAAGAAGACTCAGTTACGTGGGTTACTTGATACGGGAGCGGTCTTGAGTGTCATACCAATTGAAATTTGGGAACGAATGGGCTTCAACAAAAATGATTTGATAGATTCAAGAATACGGTTGTCAGCTGCAAACAAAGGGGCGCTGCGGGTGTTGGGCAGAACGCCGATAATAGCCCTGAATCTGGGGGAACGCAACCTGTGGATGAGCTTTCTTGTGGTAGAAAACCTAGATGAGTCTGACCAATTTATTTTAGGCAGACACTTCATCAGGAACTTTGATGTAGCGATTGATCTAAACAACGCAATGTTCAGGATACGGAACCCGGATAGGAGGTACGCAATCAAACCGGTAAATTTAATAATGGCAAATGAGACCAAAGCACCGGTATTCTTGAATAGGAGAGTGAGGCTAAAGGCGAACGAAGCGGCGATCGTAAGCTTACGAATGAAAAATTACAATGAACTAAGTGACAACAAGCAGGTATGCATAGTCCCAAATCCAAATAGTCAAAGTGCTGCTGTTTTAGGAAGATCCTTCTCGATAACGAAGAGCGGTCTCTGCGCGAGTTGTTTTGTTGAATACCCTTGACATACCAATCACGATACAGAGGGGGAGGAAACTGGGATATGCTTTACACGTAAAAACTCGATATGAAATGACTGAAAACCATAAACAAAATGAAGTTGTTGATTGTCCCAATCATAGGGACAAAATTTGTATCTTGAGACGATTAAAGAAAATAAAAGGTTCATCAGGTCTTGTGAAGTCACTTAAGTCAGAGACAGACGATGGACTATCGAGCTGTTCGAATTTCCCGGAACGGCCCACACTAGATGAAATGCAGAGTGATAAACCGGTCCTACCGGAAATTGAACATTGAAGAGGCAAGTTAACGGACGAACAGCTCGAAGCCATCAAGGACGTACTAGAACGGAACGAGGAAGTTTTTCAAGACGTAACGCAGACATCGGGTGTTGTAATTTTGTTGAGCATGAAATAGAACTTGAGGAAAACGCAATACCGCTCAGGGAGGGGGCGAGGCGCATGACCCCACACAAATCGGATGCGTGTAGAAAGGAGATTGAAACGCTACTAGAGTATGACTTGA
This sequence comes from Symsagittifera roscoffensis, assembly GCF_963678635.1. Lineage (NCBI taxonomy): Eukaryota > Metazoa > Xenacoelomorpha > Acoela > Convolutidae > Symsagittifera > Symsagittifera roscoffensis. Next base: position 65,188,354 of record NC_087066.1, read on the forward strand.
TAGAACCATCCAAATCACCGTGGGCGTGTGGAGTAGTGATGGCCAAAAAGAAAGGCGACCAGTTGAGGTTTTGTTGAGACTTTCGATACCTGAACTCCGTCACGGTGAAGGATGCATATCCCATACCTAGGATTGATGAGAACCTCTCGAAGTAAGGTGATGCAATTTTTTTTACGACTCTTGAATTAGGTTTGGCCTTTTGGCAGGTACCACTCAGGAAGCAGGACAGGGACAAGACAGGGTTTGCCTGCGAGTTGGGTCTGTTTCAATGGAAACGGATGCCGTTTGGTCTTTGCAATGCCACAGCCACATTCCAGCGATTGATGGCACACGCGCTGATAGGTGTGACGAAGAAGTACGGCAATCTGGTAATGTGCTATGTGGATGACGTGGTAATAGCAACGCCCACACTGGAAAACCACATTGAGAGACTTGACGAGGTGTTTGCGTGTATGAAGAGGTCGGGGCTAAAGTGCAAACCATTAAAGTGCGAGATACTCAAGGGTTCGATAAAATACTTGGGCAGGATGGTGGACAGACACGGCATCAGACCAGATCCATACGCAGTAGAAGCAGTTCTAACTTGGAAATCGCCAAAAACGGAACACCAATTGATGAGCTTCCTGGGTTTTGCAAATTACTACAGAGAATTCGTCAAAGGCTATGCAGTCAAGGTTTACCCGATGCAACAGTTAATGAGACACAAGGGCAAGAAGTTCAAGTGGAACAACGCAGCAGAAGAGTCATTCCAGAGAATAAAGAAAGAGTTGTGCGAGGCACCAGTACTAGGGATGCCAACAGAAAAGGGGATGTACGTGCTGGATACGGATGCGTCTGTAGTAGCGATTTCTGGAATTCTCCATCAGGAACAAGAGTGGAACGGGAAAACAGTCTTGAGACCAATAGCTTACGGGAGCAAAGTCTTAAGTGACACGGAAATGAAGTACGGGGCACCGAAAGCAGAGATGTTCGCGTTGGTTACCTTTGTCGAGAAATTTAGAGCGTACCTAGGCAGCGAGCCATTCAAGCTGCGAGTCGACAACAGGGCACTAAGCTGGCTGAAAACGTACTCAATGGACCAAAGTTACATTGGGAGGTGGATAGTTCACCTGGATGGATACAACATGATAATTGAGCATAGAACGCGAGACAAACATCAAAACGCTGACAGCTTGAGCAAGAAGACGGAGTTCTACGAGAGACAAGAACAGAGGGAGGCAGATAGACCTGAGATCAAGGATGGCTTCTCCTTCATGGACAAGGAAACGTACGACAGTCTTCCACTCACGAGATGGTTGGACAAATCAGCCAAACCATAGGAAGATCACCCCGAATTACCAAAAGAAACTCCGGAGAAAACAATCTTGAAAAAGAACCAAGGGATGCCGATAGGAATAATGCTCAAGTCAAGGATCGTGAGGGAGACGCTCAAAGCAAAAGGCTATGATCTTAACCAGGTGGAGACGGGAGAGGCACAAATAGACGATGACTTAAAGAGGTTACTCGAGAAACTAGCAGATGATAAGCCCGTGATCCAAGAAAATAGTAAGGAGGAACCTGAGGTCACAATACTGCGAAAGAGCGGGAAAGTTAGTGATGGAAATACCTCGAAGGTGACTAACCCTGATGGGAAGGAAGTGGTGCAGTCACTGGTTGAAAAAATCTCAGTCGACATACTTGAACAGACTCGGGTTAGGAAAAAGAGAGTGGAGTTCAAGGAAGAGGCTGAATACCTGGAACTAGGTCAAGAGTCCGGGGAGCGGTCCACGTCCACGGAGGAAGGAAACACTGAAGGAGGAAATTTGTCCGGGGAGTGTGAAATGTGGGATGAGGACTCGGAAGAGAGCAGCGACAATCAAGATAGTCTCTGCATGATATTGGCAGAAGAAAAGATTAGACAGCGCGACAGTGAATTACAAACAGATCCGTCCTCAGGAACCTTCAACTTGGACGTACAGGAAGTACGAGGAGGTGAAGAACTTGAAAGAATTGCAGTTTCGAGGAAACCATTCAGGGAACTATCATGCAACTCAAATGTCAGAACAAATCTGGTGCCAGAAGATGACATGAAGATAGTAAAGAGGATAGTATGCGTGAAGCTGAATGACGACATCCACAACCCTGGGGAAATGAATGGACAGATCATGGCACTGAAGGAACATGTTAAGGCGAGATATAGGCTGTCGGACCTGATAAGAGCCCAGAAGAATGACAAGATGACAAGTAACCTCTCCAAATGGATCCGAATGGGGTCCAAGGCGAAAGAGGAACTTGAAGAAGACAGCTACAAGATCCTGAGCCAGTTCTACAAAGAAAGGAAAGAGTTACTCTATCACACAGCTGAGGGGGTGGTAGCATGCAAGAAAAAGGACGAGGAGAAGGTATTACACAAACACAACCTCATCATATTACCGCAATTGTATCAGACAGAGGTGCTGTTCAGATTGCACGATCAAATGGGGCACCAGGGGATAGACAAGGTGCAACAAAGAATACTTCACAGGTTCGATTGGCCAGGATTGAGGAAAGCTTGCGAGAGGTGGGTAATGCATGCCTGGCATGCCTGCAAGTGAAAGACCCAAGGAAGATGAAATTCCCACTCAAGTCGGTGGAAAGCTCGGAGTTTAATGAAGTGGTGCAGATAGACCATCAGAAGATCTGCATGACGGAGTCGTGGTATAACGAGATACTGGTTATAATTGACCACTTCACAAAGCTGGCAGAAGCGGTGCCGTGTCAGACAGCTTCGGCAGAGGAGACTTGTGACCACTTGATAACCCATTGGATATCGAGGTATGGTTGTCCAATGACTTTTCAGTCAGACAACGGCAAGGCCTTTGTGGGGGACTTGACTAAAGAATTAATGAAGAGCTCACACATTGCTCAAGCACACTCGACGACATACCATCCTCAGACCAGCGGGCTGGTAGAGAGACAGAATAGAACGTTGGTGAATATGCTGAGGGTATACTGCTCAAGATACATGACAGACTGGGATAAATATCTGCCGCAAGTCGTAGGGGCATACAACAGTACTCAACACTCAACAACGGGCATCAGTCCTTTCATGATGTTGACAGGCAGAGAGAGAGAGAGAGAGAGAGCAATGCCCCTGACATTCTTCTACCCGGAATATGAAGGGAAGAGGACGTCGCCACAAGCTTACGTGAAAGAAGCGATCAGGAGACAGCAGGAAATAAACGAGCTATGCAGGAGGAACACTGCGCAAGCGCAAATGAGACAGCGCAAGAAATATGATGAAAAGATATTACAGGCGAAGCCATATGAAGTGGGCCAGTACGTGTGGGTTTTCCAGAATGTCATACCGACCAAAGGGACGAAGAAACTGCTCAAGAAATGGAGAGGACCATTCATGATAACGGAAGTACATCAACAAGGACGGTTCTACCGCTTGAGTACTGGGCGAGCAGCACATTATGAGAACCTGAAGCCTCATGTCCCATCCCCAGAGGACTGGTGTATACCAAAGGACATGTAGGGACTAGAGTACCTACTGGTGGAGCCAGCATGTGAAGTGAACGAAAAAGGCATCAGAGAGAAGAATGATGGCAATGAGAACTTGAGTTTGGATGACAATGAAAAAATAGAAGCGGACTCTGAAGCGGAATCTTTTGTGGAAGAAGACTGGAACGATCCGCAGCAAGGTGAGATGCCGAAGTGGACAGAACCAGACTTATCAACACCAGCGGGGACAAGGAGTGGCAATCGCAAACGCACAGGCATGAGGTATAACAGGTATGGGGACGATTTCCTGATTGATAAGATACAGCCCGACGACCTAGGCAAAGAACTACTAAGTGTGGGCGAGCTGGCGGCAGATGGTGAATGGCAAATCATCAATGATAATGAACACTACCCACAGGAAGACTACTCGTCACCGGAGCGGGAGACGGATTTAGAACAGAGCGAGATAGAGAGAAGGGAGAATACGAACCTGAGGATATTAGAATGGATGCGCGATGTCAAGAACGGAAGCGAAGAAGGACAAAGCATACAGCAAGTTGACATATCAGCGGGAAAGCACATGAGAACGGAGAATAATCCTCTTTTCGGCTGGACGGCAACAGACAGCCCGCTCGACATTCCGCCAGATAATTCAGACCCAGCATCATCGACGGGGACGTCGATAAATATTTTTGGCCGGGGAGTGGGGGTAGGACTTACCCACACCGAAAATTGAATTATAAAGAAACTCAGGGAAGTGAGAGAAACGTGCGGACTGGAACTGGATGGAGAGGAGGCCGAGCCTACCATAGGACGGAATTTCAAAACGAAGTTTGAAATACCAAACGAATACTCGGAAAAAATATCCTGATAACAGATAGTGACTTCATTCTGTCAGACAGGCCTAGCACAATCTGTATCACGGCGGACATGAGTTTCAATCAAGACTGGAGGCTGACTTCAAGAGAGAGTACCAGAAAGTGGAGTTTCTGTTTAGACAGAGACCGGGACTGGGAGGAATGGCTGCGCTTCCACCATCAGTAGCACAAGTCCCGGGCAAATACCTGTGCTTCCTAGTGACGAGGGTCAATGACAGGAACACGATCGATCCCGAACACGTGATGTTGGCACTAACAAGACTACGAGACTTCATGATTGCTAATACTCAAGATCACCGGGAAGTCACAGAAATGGCAGATCGATTCTGGAAGTCCATGCCATCGGCTCTGAAAAGGCCCACACTTGATGAGTTGTACAGACGCCTGAGGGACCTGGATTACACTCAAGTGGATGAGAGAATGGCGGTGATGCTGAATGCCATCCTCCAGTTGGAGGAACAGGGCGAATGCCGGGAGTCTGCGACAGAAGCGGTTTTCATGGTCGTCTACACCACCGATGGAATATCCAACCAAGAGCAAACCAGATGGCTGTCCTGGAACGTGGATGAAGCAATGAGGGGGTTCGACTTGGCAAGGAACCCTGGCTTGAGTAACAATACTGAGTATGGTGCAGGGGAGTTCCCACTGCCGATCAGACCATCAGTCAGATCTACAGGCCAGAGCACGAGTAAGATGCCATCGATGTCGCGAGCGCAACAAACGGGGGAAGCGTATCAAGACCTCAGTATCATGAAGAGAGAGCTTGAGAGGACTCAGCGGGAGAGGAACAAGGCGAACCTCGACCGGGATCAAGCGAAGCTTGAGAGAGATCAGGCGAAACTTGAGAGGGATCAAGCGGTCGTCGAGAAGGACCAAGCGCGGAGGGAACTGGATATGTTGAAAGCTGAGCATCTACAGGAACAAAGAGTACGAGAGAATGCCGCGAATTGTGAGCAGCTGAAGTCGGAGCTTGAGAGGATCCAGCAACGACAACGCGAGCTTCACATGCAGAAAGGCGCTAGGCCCAAAGAGCGGATGGTTACCGGCTCAAGGCCAGAGTCACGTATGGAGGTGGATGAAGCTCCTAGGTCGAAAGGACGATTTAACCTCGATCGCGCGGCTCAAGAACATATGAACGAAGGGTTGGAAGTGTGGATACCGACTGAATCAGCGTCCTCCCTGCGTGGTCTAGAGACACAAATAATACGCCCATTGATGGACGTCGCGCTGCCTGGATATACCCCAAGTTCAACCCCGAGTAGTAGTCAGGTGAACGGTAGCTCGTCACGACTGAAAGAGTTGAACGAGCGGCTACAGTTAAGGAGTCGTGAGAGTCCAGCAAGAGTGGAGCTACCCTCGACGTGGAGGGAGCAACCTGTCAGGAGTGTGGTGATCTCAAGTTACAAGAAGAATACAAGAATACAGAAGGCAGATACCACAGGCACAATCGGATGGATTGGAGCACGGCGCAGAGAGACAGGAGGGATTGCTTCCATGACGCGGCTTGGGTGGAATACCTCACGAAACCACGTGTGCCTGAGGGGGCGGTCCACCTGATCATAGGGGACAGCTTGTTGCGGGTGCTGACCCGGATTCAATCCCATTGGCAAACGGAGATCTTGAGTTTTGCTGGAGCTGCGACGCCACAGATGTTGGCAACACTTGAGATGCTAGGGATGGCAAGAGTATACACGGTAACTCTGATGATCGGGACTAATGACGTGTCTAGGGGGGAGGCAAGGAAGGTGACGAGGCTGCATGACAAGATGAGCTGCATTCTTGAGGAATTGCGGATTCAAATGGATCCTGCCATTCTCACGGTGTGCACCATTCCTTATAACATGAAAGCGGATCAACATGCGATGGAGATGAACACGAAGGTGCGAAACCTGAATTAAATAATCAGGCAGATACACCAAAGGAGCGTCCTCCCCGTTGAACTACTGGACGTAGCCGAGCAGATGGAGCAATCTGCTTTGCCCGACGATGCATCCTCGGACGGGATTCACTTTGACAGGCCCAGAGGGGTGGAGTGGTTAAATGACGTCTTCCAAAGGCACATAAGCGCGTTGGAGGCAGAGTTGCTAGAGACGGCCCAAGTCACGTACGGACCACCCCCAAATCCACCCTTCTTCAACCCGAGAGCTTTGTAGAGTCGCCTGGGAGCGACGGCCGATTCTAGAGACAGTTCGAGGAACAGCCGGACCAGGTTGCCAGGCGCCGCACCCATGGAGGCCGAGGAGGCAACGTCATCAACTCCTCAGGGTTCGGTAATATCCTCGGTGGTGGTGGCGGAGAGAAAGAAACCGGAGAGGCCAGCGGAGACCAGTAGGTCGAGATATGTGGAGAAGGTGAAGGAGCTGGACTTGGAAGATCTGGAGTGCAGGCAAGAGTTGGCGGAAGCTTTGGGTCTTGAGCGGGTGTCACACGAAGACTTGGGTAGACACCAGTGCGTGGACTGGCTGAAGGCACACGAGACGCATTTCTCAAGAGCGAAAATAACGGAGACAGCGGATCTGACTGGGATTCCCACGAAATCGGTCATGGGACCCATCAACTATAGGCCTCTCAAGTCGCTGGGGAGTCCGGGACTCGTGGTGGAGCCTCCCAAGCATCGAACCAGCATTGCCAGGATTAGGTTGGCAACTCCAGCACAGTTGAGGGTGGTGGACAAAATGCTGGACCCGAGGGAAATGGAACTACCGGACGCCACGTATGAGGGTACGAGATTAGCAGACGACCCCAGATACGGGAAACCCTGCGGGAACACACAGCTGGCCAAAACCTTGGCAGTTTATGACAGAGCAGACCCAGCCGCTGCGAGGGTGGTCATCGTGGCGGGATCGGATTTTGAGGGAACGTCTCCCAAGTTATTTTGGCCGGAAACTTTGATATACTCACTACCGGGAGCGGAGCTAAATCAGATGTTAACCTTGGTGGTAGCAATAAAATCGGAGATGCCTTGCGAGCCCGAGCTACTAATGTTTGCAGGAATGAATGATCACTTGCATGCGACAGGGTTTCTTGAGCAGCTCAAGGGTGATGAACCAGCACCGAAGAGAATCTGGGAAGCTATCCAGACGTTATTTGGAGCAATGAACAAGGTACAAGAGAACGTTGCCTCACGATTTGGCTCCAAGACAAAAGTACTGTCACGACGTCCCCCGGGTACGCGAGCATGTCTCCCGCTCTGCAATTTGTATATGCAGTCTTGATCTTGATAGCGGAAGGGAATGGGTGGCGTATTCTGATGGCAACTCCCAATCGGGAGTTGGAACCAACGAACTTGAGACTTCGCAAGTCAGAACTGGCGGCGGCGTGGGCGGTTGTGTCCCACGCGTTGAGGGGCTTCTAAGAGTTGGCAGACATCCTCATTGTATTGGACGAGGTCCTCTTGCTGGAGATATCAAACTTCGCCAGGCAACTCAAGCTCAGTCCGGCTATAGGGGACGATCATCCAATAGTGACTCACCTGACGGCCAGCCTGTGGTTCCGAAGCATGGAGTTAACTAACACAAGCTCCACCAGTAAGTCTAGAGGGCCGAGCAATGAAAGGAAGAGCGTGGCCGCAGCGGAGAAGCAACTGGAGTCGATGGTGTATCGACTGACACAAGAGAGAGGCAGATGGCCCTTACTGACACCAAGATTGGAAAACGCTACGGAGAAGACAAGAGAGGATGCCCCACCTCTTGTGAAGCAAATCTGGGATTTTCTTGAGGTGCAGCTGGAAGTGGCCGAGAGGAGGGAAATGACGGTGGCCAGGTTCGTCACAGCGGCCAACGAGGTCACGATTGGAGGATTCTGGAGGGAGCACGCAAGGGGTGAGCTGAGGACGAGGAGGGATCACGAGATTCTTGAGTTCTTGAGTCCTTGTTGGGGAAAGGAGTTCATGGCTGGAGTGTACAGCGCGAAAGAGACCATCTTTGGAGCCTTTATATCAGTCTGTTGTTGGCACTGTACCTGGTTTACCCGAGGTACCTGTTCAATCTGGGCCCAACGTACATGTTCAGTCGGGGCGTGGACACACTCCGGATTGACGGGTATTTGGCATTGGTGCTTCTAACCCACGGGGAACTGGAGTCATTTCACCGACTGATGAAATACGGAGAGCCTCTGTCGATGGGGAGAACACACTCGAGCCTTGACACCTACTCGTATAAGTGTGCTGCCGGGCTAAAGACGCTGCTGGTACAGTACCTACTGATGCGGAACCGGCACCTAACTGGAGAAGAAAAGAGCCCGAAGACAAGAGAAGAGTGGAGGAAAGTGAATGGGGGCATGCCTCTATTGACGGATCTATGCCTGGCCATGAGATCGGACCCCATGGGGATGATCCGGGGGCTAAAGGAAGTCGTAACCTGTATCTATGGACCGACAGTCACGTTCGCGTTTCCAGATTCTCTGGTGGAAGCTTATCGACACTCAGTGACCCACGTGAGCCTCATAAGCATACTAGATGGAACGACACTTAGTTGGTGTCAACAGGAGGTGCTAAGGGCGCAAATGAGCAACACGGTGCTCTTCGGAAAGGTGAAGGATCCGGAGTTGGTGATATACAGTTTCCGAGGACAACTGCAGTGTAGGATGGGAGGTAAGCGCGAAGGCCCCATCGAAACCTACCCCAAGTTCTGGAACCTAAATCCCCTGACATCAAGTGAACAAGAGATCTTGAGAATTCCCGCATGGAAGAAAAGCTTCGAGTTGGTGAAAAGGGAGCTAGAGGCGATATTGGAGAAGGAAGTCCTACCAGCAAGCATTCCAGAGTTTCCAACAGTGAGGAGAATGACCCTGGGGATAAACAGCTCCCTGGTGGTCCCGTCCATGTTCGCGAGAGCAGCAGCCGAAGAACAACAGAGAGAGTTCATCGATGGCTGGGATCCCCTGTTCATCGGCTACACTGCAGCAATTTATTTTCATACTAGCGATGCGAAAATAAATTCATGAACAACTCAAGCCAAGAAAATGAGAGGCTGGATGCCCCCGAAATTCTCGATGAGAAGATACCGGGCACCTTACGGACTGGAGCAACTGGAGATGAGACAGGAGGGGAAGGAGCTGGATGCAGCAGGCCCATTGTATGTGGCTCTGACAGAGTATAAGAAAACGGGTCCAACGACACCATCACCCCTATTGGTGGGCACCCCTGGGGATAAAAGGAGCGGCCCTGTAGAAGATCGATTCAGGAGGATTCTTGAGAGAAGAGGAGTAGAATCAGGAGAGGAAAGCATGGAGGAGACTCTCAGCGAGGCAGGAGAGGATATGGAAGTGGGAAACACACCGGAGCCAAAACCATCAGAGGAGGAGTTCACCACTCAAGAACTGTTGAAGGATCTGAGCGGAGAAAACTGGGCAGACACTGCCACGCCACCTCTGACCTCATCTCCCCGCAAGAATCTAGAGTTACCACTGACGAGCGAGAATCCTAACATGGGAATGATTTTCCTGAGCGCAGAAAGAAGGGAGAAAAACACCTTCGAGGGAAACAGGGATGCTTTCCTAGGCACTCTGGATGAGGACGCTTGGCGAGAATTCTTGAGCGATTTTAATCGAGAAGTGAATGACGAGACCACATTGGATGATTTCAAGGAGGAGCTGTGGGACACGGTGGTGAAATTCGGAGAGCCTGTCCTGATGGGGACAGGTCTAGAGGAGAAAGCTAGAGGAGAACTGCTGAGCAAGATGGTCGAGTTGAGGAATGCATCACGGAAGGACAAAGAAGACAAATGTAAAGACAGCTCTACTCTGAAACAAAAAACTGACAATAAAATAACTGAAAGTGTAAGGGGGGATAAGAATCGAAACTATTAATATAATTAAAAGTACTAATATCCTTAAGGCTCGAGCAGCGGAGAGGCAAGAGTTGGAAGGGTTGGATGGAAACAAAGAAGTCGAATCAGTGATGATAACGACAACGCCCCCGAGTAAAGACGTGAGGTCTCGCAAGAGGAAGAGAGACGAGGAGGGAATGGGCAGTCCTTCAGCGGATGCAGTCTCGGAGAAAAACTTGAGAGAGACGGTCCCCATGGTTCTGGCACGATGGAAGAAAGCAGCCTACAAGAGTAGCTACGAGCCAAGGAAACTGCTCGACGTAGAAAGAGAGATGGAGATCCCCTCCAGCTCAACAACGGAAGAAGACTTCAAGCCTCAGAGGACAAAAATGAAACGAGGTTCGACGAGCGGGCAGACATGGGAAGTGGACGTCGGCAAAGAATGGGTCTCAAATGAACACCAGGCCACTGGGAACCAAGTGACTAGCGATCCTCTTGAGAAGAATAAAACGAAGAACACCTCCCGACCGTGGTGGGTAGCCCTGGAAACATTGCAGGAATTGGAAGACTGCCTAAAGAAGCTCGACAGTGGAGTGTCACGCAAACGACGCAACTGGGCTACCCAGCAAAGGCTGACATCAACAAATTGGAATTGGGGAGCCAACTGAAGAGAACTTGGCAGAACTTGTTGAGGGATCATTTTGAAGAAGCGATGAGAACATCCTCATCGGCATCGCCGTTGATGGCGAATCCCTTCATTAGAACCGCGGGACAACTGATATTTGCGTGGAGCCTGGTGGGAATAGAGTTAGAGACACTGACTTCGTACGATAAGTTGAAATCGGGAGGCAAGAATCTAGAGGTGTATCGAGTACTGATGCAACACGTTGCTAGGGATAACTCAGGCTTGAGTCTGGCAAGGAGGAAAGATGCTACCTGTTTCTTGAGGTGGATAATGTCGATGATGACTGATAGCACCATCCTAGTATGTCACCAGAGAGCAATTGGAAGCAAGACGGTGGAGAGGAGAGTCTCAGCAGTCATCTTGAACGTGTACCAGAGTACTGGGATAGAAAAGGAGGATGGTTCTAGGCAGTCTCTAGAGAGCCACAGGAAGTTAGATGACATACGGAAATTCTACAACAAGAAGTTCGAAGAGAAACACGACGTACACCGTAACTTGGCTTCGTCAGGGGAGTACTTGAAACCCAACAAAAAGGGAGAGTACCAGTATATGTCTGGAGTGATGGGGATGGCATACAATCCTTTCTTGGACTCGGAAGCCGGAGGCGCCCACAGAAACTACGAGGTGGCGGAGCTGCTGAAGTTCTGGACAGAGAAGATAGTGGAGATAGACACTGTAGAGAGAGAGACACCTAGCCTAGGTTTGATTCTCGAGAAGACACCAGAAGTAATAAGTGTGCCGCGCTCAAGTATAAGAGTCGAACTAAAGATGGGTAACGGGAATGGCATGTTGGCCACGAATCTGGGAGTGGTGTGGAAATTGCTGAGGCCCTCCTGGTGTCCACATCCCCATGCGAGCTTGATCGAGGAAGTCACGGAGCGAGTGAGACTAGCACCGACAGAGGATGAAGATTTGGCGACATTGAGTATAGTGCATAGACTGATCCTGCCTCAGGTGAAGGAGTCAAGTGAAGTGACGAGTGGACTAGGGTCGGTGAAGAAAATGGAGCCGGGCAGTTGTCTTGATTCGACGTGTGGGAATGGCGAGCACACCTGCGATGGACGATCATGCGTCAGGATACAGTCTTTCCAGAAAGAAGACCTAATCACCTGGTTTGAAGACATTACCGAAAGGGAGAAGAGTGAAATACAGATAGTGGCTGAGTGTTACGTGAGTACCACGGTGAACCTAGCAACAGCTCTGGGATTCTTCTCAAGAATGTGCAGTCTCCATTCACTGGAGAGGCTAGAGTCAGAACACCACTTAGTGACCGCGTTGAGCGTAGAGTCATGGCCCGGGGTGTTGCAAGTGACCCAGAAACACATCAAGATTTGGAAGGTTGGACTTGAAGCGGAGATGGGATTTCCCATGAGCGAAGCCTATAGTCTGCCTCTAAATGCGAAGTCCTTAGTGGGATCAGTGATGGCCAACCTATGTGGCAGCCACTATCCATTACACATGGCGATGGTGGAAGTATCCAGCCAAAGGGTATTGATAGACAAAGCCTTCTCAGTGCCCAAATAGGTAAGACTGGCTCGGATGTCGCATCATTCACACCACAGGCTGTTGAGGAAGATCCGAGGCACAGTGCCGAAAGAGCAGAGGGACGACTTGAGTGAAATCTGGGGTGAAGAACTTCTAGGTTCGGAGGGTGAAAACACAAGTGACCACGAGAGACAAAACGTGATCGGGAAACCCATGGTTGGTGTTCCAAACTTGGAAGAGATCGACGCAATACACGAGAAAATGATGGAACTTGAGCCTCTCCTAGAAGCCTCGGGAGAACGCAATCTTAGGAGCATCGACCTCACACATGGGGATTGTCCATGCCACTGTCTAGCGCAAACAGTGTGGTACCCAGACCACGCCAACCTCTGCCTGATCTGGGATGTGGAGGAAATCAGGTCGTTGGGACTGCCCGATCATCAGCAAAAGGTGACCATTTTGGTGGTGAGCACGATGCTGGCTCTACGATGGATTGAAGAAAATATAGCAAAGTATCGGGAATCGAAGACGCCAACGGCAGAGTCGATTCACGCGATAGATTACAGCAGGAGACTTGAGTTGTTCGAGACCGCATGCAAGGTGTTCGCCATACCAATGGAAGTCAGACACGTGTGGAGCCGCTTAAGGTTCTTTCCTTGGTTTCGCGCGACGTTAACGTCCTGGTTATACATGGTAACGAAGGATCACATGAGGAAACATCAAAAGGAATATCGACAGTTCCAGGCCAAGATAGGACCAGATGCCTTCAAGAGTTCAAGAGACCTCTGCTGACCCATCGAAATGCGATCACGACTGGGTGGAAAAGAGTGGGTAGAGTATCCAGAAACAACACTAGAGCGAGGGAGTCGATACTAGACGAGGACCTGGCGAAGAATGTAAGCCTGAGTCTTCACAATTCCTTCTGTTTGAACCGGGAGTCGAAGGTGAAGAGCTTACCGAATCAAGCGAAGAGATTGCAGGAGCAAAGGGAGTGGATGCGATCCTATGAACAGCTGAAGGCTTGGGAGGAGATTGTGATCAGCTCCGATGATGAAGAGGCACTATTGAAACAGATCACAGTGTCAAATATACCTGGGTCTGGTACCTCGAGGGCGAAACACACGGTGAGCCGGTGGCTCAAAAGGAAATTCTAGAGTCTTGAGTCTTGAGAGGGAGGGGGCTTGAGGGTGAACTCGGATGAAATCTGGCTTCACCAAAAAGAAATTTTAACAAATGAGATATTGTTATTAATATGCTATATCTATTATATAAATCAAAATGCTGCATGACAATTTCTTGATTGAATAGGACAAAAGAAATTTTAAATTGCGAGCTTAAAAAGCGAGAATTCATGGGTGCAGGTGTGTGCAGATTTTGATTGCTGTTTAGCGATAGTGTGAAAATTTTATATGGTTGTGAATTTTGGAAGGTAGATAAACTTAAGTCTGCTGCAAACTTCTGTAAATGACAACTGGCACTGTATCTTGAGTGACACTCGGGTTTCTGGTGATTCACTGACAGAGGCCGCAGGCAATGAGGACATCGATCTTGAGTCCGGGGAGTATGTGCCAGTCGGTCATATCTGGAAGTTTGACCTTGAGGTACACGAGTATACATGATTTTGGGGTGAAGTTTTATTTTTCAAAATTTCGAATGGAGCCTGTCATGCTCAGTTTTCTCGCAACAACTGAAAACACAAAATGAAAAATCAGAACGACCGAATTTACAATTGCGGGAAAATACTTAAGAAAACAGCAGGAAGTTGCTATTCGCAATTTCCAGATACAAAATGAGACACGAGTAGAGCCGTCTTATCCTGAAAAAGGAGGCGAGATAATCACGAGAGAAGAGTGCAATTATTCGAACTGAACCAGAGTGAACCTTCAACGGAAAGGTGGACAGCTGGAGTGTCCCAATGGTTCAGACTAAAACTTCAATTCTAGAGTTAAAACTTATTTCCTTTATTAAAACTGATTAGTATTGAACTACTCAAGTTATTATATTTAATTCTCGAGTTGCTCATCAATTTAATTACTCCCTATTCTCGAGTGTGTCGACATGTGAGTTCCAAATTTAGTTTTCTGGGGTGTGTTTTATGATTGTTATGTTGAGATAAGGCGAGTTTTAGGTTGATCCATCTGAAATGGATCAAAGTTCCACTGTCCAATAAAAAGTAACTTAACGGATTGTTCCGACCCTGTTTTTAACGGCGTTTGTGTATTTTGGGTATCTCGAGACCTAAGTATGGGGACTTTCTTTTTTCTAGAGTGGGGGGATATTTTGGTAGTAGCCTTTAAGCTGTAACGGGTTCTAGTCTCATGTCGCAAGCGAACCGAATTGGCTCCGACCGTTCTTGAGGTAGAAAAACACAAGAGATAGTGTCACTGACTCTTGAGCCAATGTTTATAGGGCTTATTTTTCTTAAGCCTCATATGTAACTGAAGTAGGCGACTCTTACATTATTGAATATTCTTTTTTTCATTCTTTGAAGATTGAACTTCACATTACGTTTCTTCGCTCGGCTTAGAAAATTTTGCAAACAATGCTATAAATTTTTCAATAGGAGCTTTGAATTTAGCTGCTTTTCAAATTTTTTGTGACTCTAGCTGTATCAATATCCAGGAACAAAAAGCAAATAGTAATAACCAATTTCTTGTGTCTTTTCAAAAACTTCCTTTCATTTTTTATTTCAACTTCTTTAGTTGCGTTACTTTTCTTCTCCAGTATAAATCATATTAAAAAGAAGTAAAGCAAAGAGTAATTTCTTAACGTTTTCGCTTATTTAACCATCAGATTTTAAAAGAAACAAGACTGCTCGTATCAGGGCGAAGCCCTGAATGTTCCGACTGCCATTTAAGGTTTATGGAGCAGCAGTAATAACATTAAAAAAATTAAATGAAATAAAACAAAATGAAAATTTTTTTTCTGAAATATGAAATTTTTTATGAAAATTATCCCCCCACACGCCATTTAAAGTACAAAAAGAGAGATTTTGTTCCTTGTAACAAATCAATTATGGCAAATAAGCTTCGTTCAACCAATTTGGAACGATTTAAAAGACGGATTAAATCTCCGCTTATGCATTAATAGCGCGAATTATATCGCGCGTTAATTGTCCCAAATTGGTCAAACTGCCCAAAATGGCAATCATGAAACCCTCATAATTTTACAAAAAATGATCACAGGTGAAAAATCTTTTCAAATTTAAGCTCAGGACAACAATACCTTTTGAATGATGTAAAAAAATTCCGTCAAAAATGGCTAGTTAAAAAGT
The DNA here is from genome assembly GCF_963678635.1 of Symsagittifera roscoffensis. NCBI lineage: Eukaryota > Metazoa > Xenacoelomorpha > Acoela > Convolutidae > Symsagittifera > Symsagittifera roscoffensis. The sequence continues at coordinate 65,203,909 of NC_087066.1, forward strand.
CGAAATTTGTCTGAAGAAAAAAAAAACCCACCCGAGCACAAATATTCCGTTACTTTCGTATCGAAAGTCGGAACAATAAAATTTTACAAAATTATAATCGATCATCAAATTATCCTAACACATTTGACTTTACCATTTAATAAAAACCAACCAATCATACGTTTGCAGATTTCAAATTCGCACAATCATTATTTAAGATAATATTGTCTTACCAAATATTCTGAGGCGTTATATGACCGCTATCTTTTGATTTTAGGAAAGTTGGATTCAATTGTTTGGTTTCTCTCATTTTCCGATTTTGAAACAGGTCAATTTTCCGTTTCAAAGATCATATATTTTTGTTTTAACCGAAACTTAGATTTCATATCTATAATTTTAGTGTCATTTCCTGAACTTAGTGGATTCTTAGATTTTCAGTTATTCGGCATTTTCAAGTTCAAGTAGTGAAATTTCAGGAAAATGGTGGAACAATTGCAACAATCGCCCAAAATTTGCACACTAACGGAATAGAAAATTTTATTAACGTCTGCCTGATGTCAGATACTTCAGTGCTATGTGCTTTTAACCGTCTCAACCTAGCCAGATAGTTGATCTCTGATCTTTCTGACCTTCAAACACTAAATGAAAATTCTCTAAAAACAAAAATACAGTCGTTTAGATAGAGATTAATTTGAACTAGAAAATTTATTCGAATTAAAACGCCTTTGATCTTTCTGACCTTCAAACACTAAATGGAAATTCTCTAAAAACAAAAATACAGTCGTTTAGATGGAGACTAGTTTGAACTAGAAAATTTATTCGAATCAAAACAAAACATCCGTACATTATATTATCAAACCCTAAATTTGGAAAATTCCATACATGCTTTATTCGAAAATCTGTATTGAAAAAACCGAACTGGGCAAAAGAAAAAGACAATTACAGAAAAACAATTTAGAAGAAAAAGAAAAATAAAGCTATTCAACAGAAAAAGAAATTTGTTTTGCAGAAAAATTATTCAGCAGAAAAAGAAAATTATTTTGCAGAAAAAAGTTATTTTTAGTAGAACATATTTGTCAGCAGAAAAACAGGAAGTTATTACTTGATCGAATCAGACGAGCAAACAAAATAAATTTGTGAAAGGAAAAAGAACTTATATTAGCAAAAGAAAGTTATTCAGCAGAAAAAGGAAATTAATTTGCAGAAGAGGAAACTTATCTCAGCACTAAAATTAAATTATTTAGCAGATATACAGGATCTGAAGTCATTATCAAATACTGTCCTTCCAGTTACCTGTCGTTTGCATCCATTTTAAACATGCCAAGAAATAAACTTAGCCAAAAAGATATTAATGGACTTCAAAAATGATATTTAAGATTTACAAGAATAAGAGATTTACTCCGATTTGTACGACCAAAAGGAAGATTATCATAAAATAATGGAGTTTTTGAGAACACATCGGAAGCAGACAAGGATGGCAAACTACAGTCATCATCGGCGAAAGCAAAAGAAGTATCAAAAACTGTGAGAAACTTTTCGCCTTTTCCTATATCAGAGGAGTGTGTGAACTTAATTTTGGGTTCAAGTATAATTGCTAGGGTATAAACTGAAACTTTCCCCAATGATACAGTTGTTCATGCATACAGGGTAGCTCCACTGGGGAGAAAATAAAAGTCCTTGACCTATACAGAGAAAAAAGCTTAAGTGTGTGATAATCCAAGATGGGACAAACTCCATCTTCAAAAAAATTTACTCAACAGTTGATAAATTAAGCGCCAAAAATGAAGAACTTATCGCTTGAATAACCTCAAAATTTTAACCAGATTCCATTGTTATTTGCGAAATACCGCCATTACTTATCAATGATGATGTTAATGACAAAATTGATCATTATACCGTTTTCTGAATGAAATGTATGGTTCGACGACGGGATTTGAGGTGCTAAATCTAATTTCAAACATCAAAAGCTTGGAGAGCTATCAGAGTTTATATTTTGACACTATACACCTGAATGATGAATTAGGTATACCGAAATTTGCGCAATTGTCCCTGTTCATACGTGTTCAAACACTCAAGTAAACTCCCGAGGGTAAAACCAGCCCCTGATTATACTGAAAAAATAAATTCCAACCAAAAATCGCTTTCCAATTGTCAACATAATAATGTTTATAGGTTTATCGACCCTATAGAGACAATTGCATGCACCCATATGGCCAATAAACTGGTCAAAATATTTTAAACAACAACTCATCGGGCTATGATAGTAACTATAACCATAATCTGAATCGTTACCAGCAATCATATAACTACTCGCAAGGTTTTCATTATTAAGTAATGCTAGTTAGGACTATCTTCTTGATAAACGACTGTTATTTGTAATTTTAAATAAAATTTTCCTACAAAACGATATGCTGTTACTTTTTGCCTTAACTAGCATATCTGTCATCAGCTATTACTATTACAGTTATTATATAAAAAACACAAGCACTACTTACAAAAAACAAGAAAGGTCCCTTAATAAAACTCTCCTAACATAAGGGGATATCCACCCAAATTCAGGACCCTTCATGGAATTCAGTCAAATAAGGAAAAACTGGAACACTACATCTTACCTGTAGAAGCTTGGCTAGAAAGCGTTCAGATCTCAAACAACTTTTTAAAACTTTTAATGATATTGCAATTTTCGGATTTTCCGAGACATGGTTCAATGATACAAACGACGATAAACTATGGGCCAGAGACAATGACAAACATACGTTGTTTCGATGTGATAGAACTTATGAATCAAGCAAAAAATTGAGGGGTGGAGTGGTCATGTTACTGGTTCCTGAAAAATTAAATCCAAAATTAGACATGACTTAAACAACATGCACAAAAAATATGAAAGCATCTGAATAGAATTTAGGGCCGGACTCAGCAAAAATGATAGAACCACTCTATTAAACCTAGCCTACAATCCTAATAGAAAAAACAACACAGACTTTTTAGAAGATCTAGCCAAATCAATTGAACATGCACAGTCATTTAATTCAAACCTTTTTTTAATAGGAGGTTACAATCTCAACTATCTCAACAAAGACGACAAGCAGTCTTTAGATACAATCTTAAAACCATATAATCTGAACGTCACTAACAAATTAACACCTACTCACTCAAAAGCCGTAACTGACTATATTATCACCGACCTAAGCATAAAAGATCTAACAGATAATTCAAAAGTATTCACACCACCAATTAAGACCGATCACCAAGCAACCGCATTCATAACAGAACTTAAGCTGAACAACAACGTAAGACCAATCAAACGTAAAATGTTTGACAAATCCAACTACTCCGATAACAATTTCAAACAAAAACTATCAGCTATAAATTGGAGAAGTTTCTTTAGCAATAATAATCCCGAAATAATATTCGACATCTTCACATCTAACATTGTTGACACCATTAAAGAATGTGCCCCACAGAAGACTGTTTTTATTCGCAACGACAAACCAAAGGTAAACTACGAAGATGATAAATTTATATCCCAACTGTTAAACTCGAAAAAAGCGAACGCGAAAAATGGAGTATAATAAACGATACAAGAAACTCAAAAAAATCTTCCAACCTCATTCCATTACTCAGAAACTCTTTCGGCGATTTTATAACCAATAATTTACAGATGGCAAACCTGCTAAATTACAAGTTCTCAACTCTTGGATGCTTTCATGAGAAAGATTCAAAAATCAGGCAAAGTCCACCGACTTCTACATGCAACATTCAAAATAAAATAAAATTTTCATTCCGATTCATCACATCAGCTGAAGGTAAAAAAGAAATACATAATTTAAATTGTCAAAAGGCACCAAGTCCATCCAAAATTCCAGCCTGGGCCTTGAATGATGGCTGCAAAGAAATATACACACATCTGACATTTCTATACAATGAATTTTTGAAAAGCAAGACATATCCTTGCAAGCTCAAAAAAGTCACAATTGTCACAACAATATACAAAAAAGAGCATCCAGAACTACCAAAAAACTTTAAGCCTATCTCTATAACTGGGTCTCTCTCAAAAGTTTTTGAAAAATTGTTATAAAAACAAATCAACGAATATCTGATATCCCAAAAATTACTAAGTAATACCCAATTTGGGTTCAGAACATCATACACTAGACGCTATTTTTTATTGCACTGAAACATTCAGAAAAGCAATAGACAACAAGAAAACTGTAGCATTTTCCTTACTGGTTCTCTCTAAAGCATTTGATTCTTTTGATCATACTTATCTTAAACAGAAACTAAAAGAGTTAAACTTTTCCGAAGAAGCTATAGAAAAGATCAATTCCTTTATCGCCAACCGAAGCCAGAAAACAATTGTTAACAACACCCAAACCAGGGTGTCCCACAGGGCACTGAGCAGGGTGTTCAACAGGGCACTGTCCTTGGCCCTCTAATATTCAATCTCTACATTAACGATCTCATCAAACAAATTGACAAAACATGTAAAACAGTTCAATATACGGATGATACATTACTATTCTGTGAAAATAACGATCCACATAAATCTCTTAAGCCACTCGAAGCCAATTGCAGTCTGTTGTCAAATTATTGACTATGTGAACACTCACTTCAGTTGAATGCAAAAAAAAACAGAATTCATCGTTTTTAGCAAAAAAAACATTCAAGGAAAAAGGATGAAAAGTATACCAAAACTCTAGATGATAAATTAATTGAGAAAAAACCGGTGTTAAATACCTAAGATCAGTTTCTAAAATTACAAGATAAAATTAAAAAGATCCTCAGGAAAATGGCATGCCGAATAAAAACACTTCAATCAATCAAAAAGCCATTGCCAGTCAAAACAAGACTCTTGATAATGAATGCACTGGTAATTAATCATTTGCATTACCCAGCAAATCTTTTATGTGGAATATCCGCTAACTTAATGATATCTCTGGAAAAACAGTAAAGCTGGGCATTAAAAACTTGCTGCGATCGTGCAAAATACGACTCATTCTCAGACTTGAAGCTAAAACACAATATATTGCCAGTATCAATGTTTATGGAATATAAAATATTATGCCATTTTTGGAAAATACAACATCAATTATTGCCAGCCTATTAAAACACTGAGTATGATAACCAGCAAATAGATATTAAAACAAGAAACAAAAAATTATATTTCGACAGATACAATGGGCAATACATAGCAAATTCATTCTTCAAAAAGTCCGTCATAATCTGGAACAAACTAACAGATGATAAAGTCAATTTTAAAGACATACTAACATACAGAAAAGCAAAGATAAAATTCAAGAATTATTATTTATTATTATTTAAAGAAGACCCCTCTGTGGCAACTCATGGTAAAGATTCATGGAAAAGCTTCAAGTTTATAAAATATCATTTATATATAAACCACCTTGAAGCTTTCAGGTGAAAATTAATCATCGATAATTGGAATAAATTTTGTTTTGTTTATTGTAACTATGCGTATCTAATGATTTTATCATATTTTTATGAATTGATAGAAAAGATTTGACATACACTTGTGTATTGATATTCATTTCGATGTGAAAATAAAGTGTCCTTTTTTTATTATTAATTTTTCAGTTTTGATCTAATCAATGTCCGACAAACGCGTTATGACTTTTAATCTATCAGCCGATCTGAGCTTACACAGCTTCTGCTTATTTGCAAGATAACTTCAGTTCCGTCTTATTATCCCCAGTCTACATGATTACCACTGAAAACATAGTTAAAAACACTAATCTTCAAGTTATCTCTTTACCGAGTTACACAATCTACCCATAAAAGATTAACTTTTACTCATTATGTTGTCTCCAGGCAAAGCTTGATCCCTATATCCTTAGTTTCCTTTGAATCTAACTTGTTTCTTTTGAGTTTGCCTGGTGCTCTTTGACCATGCGGCGCTTTTTTTGAAGGCCATGATATCTCGCAATATTTTGGATTTAATGGGATCTTGTTTTCCAGAAAACTGATTCAATTCATAACAATGAGCCACGTTGGTGTTTCTGTTGTCAAAAGTGATTCATAATCATTCATTGAATTCATGTTGTCTGCATTTTGCCTTTTTTGTACATAAATTAGGGTTGTAGTGGAGTCGTTTAGCTCCCTTGGTCAGGTCATACACGTATACAAAGAAACAGGAAACTGTTGAATAGTTTTTTGGAACGTGCTAAGGTTTTTTGAGCGATGTTTAAAGTTGCAAAATGTGGTTTCTTTATTAAACAAATTTGTTCTTAATTTTGGTTGTTTGAAACTATGGACTAAACCCTGGAGTTGACATGGCAAAAATTTGGTTTATGCAATTCGTCTGCTTAGTGAAAATATGGGCTCTCTCGCCATTGAGTATGATCGCTGTTTGTACTTAGCTTATTTTGGGTTTTCTCTAATGTCGTTTGAAGCATATTGAACTGTAAATGAAGGTTTTTTCGAGTCTACATTTGATTGCTGTGCCAATGAAGATGTCAGAAGTAACATCTGGTCTGTTTTTTTTCCTTTTTGAAGTTGTGGTAGATCCATATAAACAGTGCATGGAGTATCCTTGCTTCAATGAAGGACATTACACTCATAATTAGTGAATTTGTCACTGTTGACTGGTCGTCGATGACTCGCGCCCTGGAGTGACTTAGTCTTTTCATGTTCTTGGGCCATTGATGGGACAATGTCCTCAACTGGTCAACATGTTGTTTTACAGACTACTAAAGAAGCTGTTCTCGTACTTCTTTGAACAGTTGTATCCCAGCATCCATTGCTGCTTGAAAGCAAGCCATTTCTTCTATTTTCTGCAATTTGCTGAATAAATTTGAACCTGATTATTGCAGTTTGACCTTAGTCTTGATTGACGAGAGCTCCTCACAAGTAGCTGAATCTGTTCTGATTTTTATGTTTTGTCCGCCAAGTTGTTTCCCACATTTCAAATTCATTATGCAAATATCCACTGAACTTCACTATGCTGATAGAAAAAGAATAAATTCAAAATCTGAACTTAAAAAATGTGTGTAGCTGAAGCCGATCTTATGAGCAAAACTCCAGAACCAATGTTTTTTACCTTTTCAGTAGCTGACAGTTGCAGTTGTTTAGTTGCACATACTTTAAATGCGTCCAGATTTCTCTAACAGAATAACGTCTCAAGGAATGATCCGTGTTCAGTTTCTTTTGCTATCAACTCAAAGATTATTCGGTAATGTAATGAGGCAGTGTTTTGTGACTTATTCTGTCACACAGCTGTTTCCACGTTGTCCTCGGAAATAGGCAAATATGGAGCTCCAGTTCTCCATTCGATTTTCGGTTCTTTTCTTGCTGAGGAGTTGGTACAACTATTGCTTTGAACACAAAACACGAAATTTGCCTTCAAGCTAGCTGAATGGCAATCTTCCTTTGCAAGCCTTCCTTGACAGTAACCACAACTGTTAGAAATTGTGCTGTGTAATACGACGTTATTTAAAAAATTGCGAGAAAAAATTGATCGCGGGCGTGTGTTTGTTTTGCAGGTATAAAACAGCTTTCAAAGTTGCTGTGATAATGTCTGGGTACTAGTGACATGGGTAAAATCCTATTGATTAGAGAAGGATTGGAGTTCCTCCTAATATTCCTGAATGCATTTATCCTTTCTGTACGTTTTCATATTCTCCAAATTTGTTGCAAGCAGTGAGAAGACTGCAGCAGAGGCGAAGTTGATAATATGGATGCGGTAAAAATTTTTTGAATAGTTATCCAGTTCTTGTTTTTGCTTCTAGTCTTTTTCTGTATTGCTTTTTTTGCAGATAGTTCATTCGTAACCATCGTCAGCCAAGGTGTGGACACATTTTGAAAATTGTACTGAGAGTTCAGCAAGTAGCGCTATGTTGCTACGTTTTCCCTTACAAATTTCACTTGGACCGCATTTTACTGTTTGTCCGAAGAAGCTCACGCCTCCAAAAATTCCGAATGAGGCTAACGCTGCTCTTTTTTTGCGAGAATTAGAAATTTTTTCGACGTAAGGAAATAAAGCTGTTTAGCCGCGTGAAGATATAAGTTTTCGGTTAACGATTGTGCTTAGTTTTGAACTTGGCGGAGAAGCCAATAGATATAAAAGGTAAAATCATTTTCCGTATAATTCGATAAAACATTGAGGTTGCAAAGCAGACTGGATTTCTTCAACATTAACGCTTGACTGTTTGGATTTTCTTTAGCACACTCTTAACATCGAGCTAAATTTTACGAAAGGGATTATTTCTGCTTTTAGTGTCTTCAATTCGTACTTGAAGATGATTCCAATGTCCAAAAAGGTCTAAGATTGTTTTTCTGGATTGATGTCAGGGTTCCAGTTGGATTCAACCTAATTGATCACCAGGAGAAATTATTTTAAGGTTTTCAGATGCTTGAAAAACGAAATTGACAATGTTGTTTCATAGTTGCTTTTACTACTTTTCAGGGTCTTATTTGCCATGAATTGAGAGTTTATCATTCAAAATAAATTGCAGGCTGAAAAATGCATTTGTGCAACTCAGTTATTAAGATTTTTACCATCAGTCCTTTTCGCGTGCTTCATGTATGTTACCTCACTACGAGGCCTAACTTTGCGTTTGTGAAATGTGAGCGGATTACGCAAAAAAAAACGCTCCTCTTGTTCTTCTTCTGTTCTTCATTTCCTTTGATCGTTCCGACAAAATTTCAACATGTTTAGAGACTTGTCTCTGGAATCCAGGAACATAGAGACACAATAATGTGTGCTTATCCAGTGCACAGTTTGTCTTCATAAGGTTTTTGCTAGTTTATGATTGTAGTGCAAGTTTCATGCGCATGTTCAACTTTCCAATTCATCAGCGTCCTTCTCGAGTATAATACACTGAATTTTTAAGCAGAAATGCTTGTAATTATTCAGAAAGGCGGATCTTCCAAAAATGGTTGGCTTCTCGTACGAAGTGTAGGTCAAAAGGATTCAAACCGCGGAAAAGGACAGTGGAGAAAGCGAATACCGAAGGGGATGGTTAAACGTGAGGGGGTTACGTCGTGGGTTGGGGGGTACGTTGAGGGTGGGGGGGGGGGGGGTACGTTGGGGGGAGGGGGTACGTTGGTGGGGGGGTTTGTTTAAAAAACCGCTCAAATCTCGCTTGAAAAACCGTTCAAAAATCACCTCAAGAAATGAGCGGTTTTTGAGCGGTTTTTTAAGCAAGATTTGAGCGGTTTGAGCGGTTTTTCCAAAAAAACCGCCCAAATCGCTCAAACCGCTCAAATCGCTCAAATCTTGCTGGAAAACCGCTCAAACCGCTCAAATCTTGAGCGGTTTTTGAGCGGGATCTCGACCCGGGACAATAACTGAGCGTCTACTGTCGCTTGGTTTGCAGCTCCGATTGAGCTGGAAAATCATTAGTTTTTCAAACTGCTAAAGAGAAATTTGATTCAACTGAAGGAATTGATACGGCTGACGCATTTGAAAGCATCGTTGGAACTGTCAAGCCTATATCGACCCTCAATTTCAAATCATCAAAGGATTGGCAATGTCATTGGAACACCTGGCTAAATGCGAGGTATCGGAGTCGCTATTTTGTTGGATCACTGATGGGCATGTCGAGATAGCAGGAGACGATAGCACATTATTGTCATCACGAGGTTGAAATCCGCAGCAGCTTTCATGAACCTTATAGTGTCGGGTCCGCCAACAATTTTCAAGAGGAGTTTTGTTTGCTGTTTTCCAGTCCAACGAAACTATTAGTACAACTGGCTCTGTGTGCCTATTCGGTGTTTACTTTGGAATGGCCAGCTTTTCTTGTAGGGTGGGTGGTAGGCTGCAAGAGTGACAGAGCAATTTTGAAAACCGTTCGATAAAATATGGCTTTGGTGTTGGACGTGTTAAGCCAAATTCCAAATTCGATAGACATAAATGGTGGGGCCCGAAAAACAAAACATCTTGAAAAAACCTTGCGGCGATGCATGCGGTGTTAGGCAGCGGGAAATAGCAAATAACACACGATTGTCACGACACCTTCAAAGAAGTCATACAAGCGGAAGAAGTCAAAGTTCCCCAATTTTTGGAAGAGTTTGGAGCGAGAGAAGCAAAAGTACTAGGTAATGATTCATATTTAGGCTACTTGGCTTAAATCAAAATCAGTAATTATTACAATTTTGTGTTCTGATGTTAAACTAAAGCCAAAAAAGCTTCTGCGAAGCCAATGAAAGGCATACTGGTGCGAACAACGGAGGAAAAATTACTAAACTTAGTTCTCAAGGTAAAAGATTTTTGAGTCTTCCTAAAGTTTAAGCTTCAACATTATATTTTAAACTTCAAAAATTAAACTTCACAACGGAGGCAAGATTATTAAACTTAGTTCTCATGGAAAAGATATTTGAGTGTTCCTAAAGTTTAAACTTCAAAATTATATTTTAAACTTCAAAATTTGAACTTCACAACGGAGGCAGGATTATTAAACTTAGTTCACAAGGTAAAAAATATTGAGTCTTCCTAAAATTTAAATTCCAACAAAAAAAATTTTGCTCCATCTTAACATGAAAGCCTTAAGAATTCAAAAGCTGTTTCTGGGAGATTCTGTTATCGAAAGTTGAGATTTCTGTCAGATTTTGTGTCAGTTTTGTTTCGATAAATTCCTAAAACGGCCATTTCAGCAATCATAAAAAAACGTGTCCGATCTTAATGTAAAGGTCTAATTCGATCCAATTTGGCATACAAATGCCTATCTAAATTCCCAAGCCTTCGTACCAAATTTTTTTAAACTCGAAATTTTGATCAGTTTTGGTCAACTTTGGGCTAAATCGGGCCGTTTTCAGGCCTATGCTATCCAAGTCTGCATCAATTAACTTCACTTCGCATGTTTTTGTTTTTTTTACATTCTTGTCTGTTACTTAGTTTTCCTGTGTCTTCTTGAAAATTACTGTAAAATTTACCATCACTTAATTCAAACAATTGAAAAGTTTTCTCCCTTTTTTTTGAGATTGTAGCTGGCATAAGTGAAATCGTTAAACCATTTGCAAATTGCGTTTTTGTGTTTTTTGTCCCTGTCCTAGGTCCGCAGAAATTTTTTTGTCTTTTTAGGTTGATGGGCCATTTTTTGAATCACCATTCTGTATCGATTTAACAAGGACTAGCTTCCTGCTATTAGAATGTTTATTTATTTTTCGGTATATTTCCTCTGTTTTTACTTTCGAGACACTTTTAAATTCTGAGAGTAGATTTGGCAGAAGCTTTAACTGTCGTATTTTCGCTAGAATTAAAATTCTGCTCTGGTAACCCAAAATTTGAAATTGATACGCCTGGTGTTTCTGCTTTGAGAGCTCTAAAACGTCTCTAGTTGGGATTGAGTCCTGCAACTGCAGTTCTACTGTCTGACTTGGTCTATTTTGCCTTCATGAAAGGAAGTCACCTGTTGTTTTTGTTTTTCCTGGGATATGCACTAGATTTACAATGTATGACAAGGCATCCACTTACACAAAGTAATATTCACAAATGTTAAATAAAAAACTTTCAAGTTTAGGGACGCCTAAAAAACAAATTGATTCTGAATAATGAAAAAAGCCAGAAAACAATAAAAATTATGCCGCCCAGAGATAAGTCAATCAAATTGCTCAGTGTATGACAGTGTGGTAAGAAGATTCTTTGCTTTGTATTAGAATATTGTAAAGCATTGACTTGTTTTACTAAAATCTTTATAAATTAGAAAATTTGCTAGAAGGTTTTATAAAAATGTCACGAACAGACAACTGCTGATCCACTCATAAGTTTTTGCTCACAATTATCAGGGAAAAAATGTGAACAAAAAATTGTAAAACACAAAGCGCCAGCACAACTGGACGTCCACACACAACTGTACGTCCACACACAACTGGACGTCCACGCACAAATTAATAACAACAAATAGTTATTAGAACCAAAAAATTCATTTCCGTAATGTCCGCAGAACACATTTTGATTCTGCATAATGAGAAACAAAAAAATATTTAGAATTATGCCACCCTAAAATGAATCAATCAGATTGCATTTTCTTAACTGTGCGGTAAAAAGATGTCATTTTTGTAACAAGTTCATATGAAGCTTTGACTTGTCCAGGTGAAGTTTTTATTCAGTAGAGATTTTTTTAAATTCACAAAAAACAAAAACAACAGAAAAAATGTTAAAGAAAAAGCTGCCAGAACGTTCTATAAAAAATGCTTTTAAATTTACAACTAAATGTTTAAGCACACGTGAGGAACTGGAAATGTTTAGTAGAGTAAACAAAATTAACTTCATGATGCCTGCACAACACAAATGGATTCTGTATCATGAGAAAGTAAAGAGAGCAAAAATATTTATGCCACCCACAGATTAGGCCATCTATTTAACTGGGTGGTCAAAAGTTGTCAGGTTTCGTAACAACTTTTTGATTAGCATTGACTTACTCTTTTGAAGTCTTTATTCAGAAGAAAAATTGCCAGAACGATTTATAAAAAAAAACTGTGGATCAATCTATAATTTAAAGCTCACAATTCTTAAGGAGAACATAAATTTAGAAAAAAGAAAACTCATGAACTTTCTAAGGAAGTTTTTTCAAAATTCGTCAAACGAAAATCCACGCACAAGCTATTCTTCTCATTGTTCAGAACAAAAACATATTGAATACCGGAGAACGCCAATTGATTCGGAAAACTGAAAAAAGACACAGATACAAAAGGTCTGTTACCCTGACCACTTGAAGATTTTATCACAAGTAGCGCTAAACCACCAAACTGAGTGTTTGGACTCATCACTTTTCGTGACAGCATTTTGTTTCAATATACGCATACAACACACAAAAATTTTTGTTACATAATAGTTTTTCTTAACTGCTGGGAACGGTCCTTCATAATTACGGCGCATTTTAAACGAAATATCTCAACTTTCTTTTCCCTTTTTTGGGGGTTACAAAAATTTCACTGGGAATTTCAACTCGGCAACTCACTTTTGTCGTATTTTTACTAAACTGTTGTATAAATTCATGCAGCATATTAATTTTAATCCCGCTTGCATATTGCCCAGTAAGTATATTATTGTCTCGGAAAAATTTTACGTAACAGCCGAATGGAGGTGTATCCGCATGTGCTATCTTCTCATAGTGTTCGATTTTAAAAAAACTGTCCTTTGTTTGCCGAGTCAATGAATTCAGACGTTGCCAAATTGGACACTCAAGTTTGCAGCCAGTTTTTCTGGCGCAGCTAAGAAGATGCAGCTGTTGTCTTAAACCTGTCAAGGGTTAACCTAGGAGATCAGCGGTGCTTACAGTGCAGTGCTTACATCTCCGCCGCTCAATCAAAAGGTCGGTTGTTTGAGGCCCACCATGATCTGTGCTCGTTGCTTGAGGTCAAGGCAACAAAAAAGCAAAAAAAATGCATGTATATCTAGCCATGGGCACAAAGCACTTCTCCGTCAAGAGCTGAACAGCTCGCATGTTGGTATTTTCCCTTGTGGATAAATTTTCCTAAATGAAAAGTTTAACCTGTGGTTTACAGAATTTTTGAATGCGGAATTTATGGTCAAGGACTTAACCAATGTGAATGAGATGAAATCAAAAATGCTAAAATAAAGTCAAATGAAATTTATAACTATCTCATTGCCCTAACTATGGGTCGAAAAACTGAGGATCACATAAAACTTTCCTCAATTATCTTTTTTTAGAAGTGTCTCTTGATTATGTGACAAGATGTTTTCGACGATGTATCCAGAATGTATCCATATGTATTTCTCCATGGGCCCAATTAGACAATTTCTGTCAGATTTGATGTTTTGAGGTTTTCTGTGTTTAAATATTTCCCGGAAGGATTTAAATAAGTTTTCAATGTGATTTTTTCTATAAGAAAGCGACTTGAAATTTTTACCAATCGCATTTTTCAACCCTAACCCAATGGTTACCGCTCCAAATGCCGAAAACTAAATTCATAAGAGCAAATTTAACTGATCGTCAGGGAGCGGAAAAAAAGTAAATTTTTGACCGGAAAAAGTAATTTTGAGATTTTCTTGGAGACAAAAAATGTGAAAAAAACAAGCATTCAGTTTTTTCCCCGCTCCCTGTTGATCATGACAATTTTAATTGCAGAACTAAAGGCTACGTTTGTCAAATTTCGGGGTAGTAGGAATGACATTTCTTCTGAACAAGCGACCTCTTCTGAAGCAGTGAAATTTCAAGTGATCGAAACCGGCAAGGAAACCATGGTTCGTAGCTATTGGTCTAAACTTAATTTGGTCGATTTGAAGAAATTAAAAACGACAAATTTTTGCGAACTTAAGAAGAGTATCTGTATCTGTATTATGAGAAATTGTGAGAAAAGAAGATCATCAATGATGTGAAGGTTAGTGTGTTGGGTTCCTTATTTGTTTGAAAAGATTGATGCAGCTGAAAAGACGATCAGAATCCGGATCGAGGTGCTCGACTTATGAAAGTGCAGAAGAAAAACGGAACATACCGATTTTTGATCGAGAAAGTCGAAATATAAATCTAGCTCCTCTACTCGGGATGTGGACTCCTAAATTCCTCACAGCTAGTCTCAAACTTTCAAAAAGCAATCTCGAGCACAAAACAAACCTATCGATTGAATTCAGGAAAATAATGTTTCTCAAATAAACCTTCTTCTTCGCTATAATATACAACCCAGAAATCATCACATTAACAAACACTTGGAGGCAAAAAAGGATATACTTGATACCAGCTTTGAGGAGTCCGGCTACAGCAGTAAATCGGACTGAAAAGAAGAGTCAACGCACAAGTTACTGTAAAGATCTATTATAAAACACAAGGGTTAAATTTGATAATGACCTGATTCTAATCTGAGAATAAAGGAAAGTACATTTCTAAAAGTGAAAATACTTTTCTAATATGGAGTTAATTAGATGTATCAGGGTTAGTTGGTATCAACTTATTAAAGGATAACTTCTACTGTATAAAAAACATGAAAGCTAGAAAAAATAGTTCCAACTTCGATAGATTTTCTTCAAATTGACGTCTTTTTTTTTCAAACTTGACCGTCGTCTAATGTGATTTTAGTCCTCAGCCCAACAAGCAACTCAGCAAAATTTTGAAAAATTTTGAGAACTATTGGTGAGTTCTAATGAAACATTGAAGCGCACCACAACACGAAATCGAATCGTGATCTACTTAAAACACTGTGAAGGACACTCAGAAAGTTCAAGAGGTTCGCCCTAATACGAGCAGTATTAATTGAGTTTACCATTGGTGGCTTAACTTTTGAATCTAAATTACCCTGCGACAGTTAATTTGGTTGATTGTGAAGTCGAGAAAGAATGCAATGGCTATCCGCTTAACTATTATAAGGAAAAGGGAGACTAAAAAACTTCTGGGTCCAGCAGTTATAGTGGAATCCTTTATAAGAACAAACAAGACTGCTCGTATCAGGGCAAACCCCTGAATGTTCCGACTGCCTTTTAAATTCTATGGAGCAGTAAAAACATGAAAAAATGTTTAAAAAATATGTCTTTTAATTTTGAGCTTTTTTGTGAAAACCATCACCCCACACGCCATTTAAACTACAAATTGTTATATTTCGCTCTAAGTAACAAATCAGTTATGGCAAATAAGCTTCCTTGAACCAATTTGGAACAATTTCTAAGACGGATTGAATCTCCGCATGCGCGTTATTAGAGCGAAATATATCGCGCGTTATTTGTCCCAAATTGGCCAAAATGGCAATCTCTAACCCCATAACTTAATCACAGGTAAAAAATTTTTTTTCAAAAATGGCTGGTTAAAAGTTCGGAGGCAAGATTACTAAACTTAGTTCTCAAGGTAAAAGATGTTTGAGTCTTCCTAAAGTTTAAACTTCAGCATTAAATTTTAAACTTCAAAATCTAAACTTCACAACGGAGGCAAGATTACCAAACTGTTATTTAGTTTTCTTTGTCGTTTTGAAATTTTCTGTAAGATTTGCCATCACTTAATTCAAACAATTGAAAAATTGTCTGTTTTTTTTTGAGATAGTACCTTGCATAAGTCAAATCTTCGTTACATTGTTTTCAACTTGCGTTTTAGTGTTTTTTTTGTTCCTGTTCTAGGTCCACAGAAAAAATTTCATCTTCATAGGTTAATGGAACATTGGAATGATTTTTTGTTTTTTGGTATAATTTATCTTGTTTTACATTCAAGGCACTTTTAGATTCTTGGAGTAGATTTGGCAGAAGCTTTCAAGCTTCTGCTAGTTCTGGTTTAACTGTCGGATTTTCGCTAGCATTAAAACTCTGCTATTTTAAGTCAAAATTTGAAATTGATACGCCTCGTGTTTCCAGCACAGTGCTCTAAAACGTCTCTAGTTGAGATTGAGTTCTGCAACTGCAGTTCTGCTGTCTGACTTGGATTATTTTGCATTCTTGAAAGAAAGTCATCTGCTGCAGTTTTTTTCCTGGGATGTGCACAAGAACTAAGTTTCGTCTTTATATGACAAGGCGTCCAAATACACAAAGTTATATTCAAAATTTTTTAACATAAATATTTTTAGGTTGAGTGACGCCCAAAGAAAACAAATTGATTCTGAATGATGAGAAAAACAAGAAAACAACAAAAAAAATAGGCCGCCCAGAGATTAGTCAATCAAATTGCACAGTGTATGACAGGGTGGTAACAAGATGCCTATCATAACAGACTATTGTAAAACAGTGACTTATTTAATTAAAATCTTTACGAATTAGAAAGGTTTCATAAAATTGTCACGAAAACAGACAACTGTAGATCCACACATAAGTTTTTGCTTTCAATTGCTATGGAGAAAATGTGAACAAAAATACGTGAATCACACTGCGCCAGCACAGCTGGATGTCCACACACAAATTAATAACAACAAATTCTTACTAGAGGCATAATGAGAAACAAAAAAATTTAAGAACTATGCCACTCTGAGATAAACCAATCAGATTGCATTTTTTTAAAACTGTGCGGTAAAAAAGATGTCATTTTTTTAAACAAGTTCATATAAAGTATTGACTTGTCCAAATGAAATCCTTATTCAAAAGAGAAAATTTTTTTAAAATATCACAAGAAATGAAAACAGCAGAAAAAAATTTCAAAGAAGAAGCTGCCTGAACGTTCTATAAAAAGTGTTTTAAAGCTTAAAACTAAATGTTCACGCACACGTTAAAAATTGCAAATGTTTAGTAGAGTAAACAAATTTAACTTCGTGATGCCTGTACAACACAAACCGATTCTGTATAATGAGAAAACAAAGAAAAAATATTTATGCCAACCACAGATTAGCCCATCAGATTGCACTATTTAACTGGGTGGTCAAAAGTTGTCAGGTTTTGTAACAAGTTTTTGTTTAGCATTGACTTACTCATTTGAAGTTTTTATTCAGAAGAGAAATTGACAGAACGATTTACGATTTATAAAAAAAAAGTTTCACAAAAGGTGAAAACTGTAAATCAATGTAAATTTAATGCTCTCAATTGTTAAGGAGAACAAAATTTTAGAAAAAAAAGGCAAGAACCTTCCAAGGAAATTTTCCCAAAAGTTGACAAATGAAAGTCCACGCACAAGTTATTCTTCTCATTGCTCAATAAAACATATTGAATTCCGGAGAACACCAATTGATTCGGAAAACTGCAAAAAATACAAAGATAAACACTCAAGTTTGCAGCCAATCTTTTCCGGCGCAGCTGAGAAGATGCAGCTGTTGTCTTAAACCTGTCAAATGTTAACCTAGGAGATCAGCGGTGCTTACAGTGCTTACATCTCCGCCGATCAATCAAAAGGTCGGTTGTTTGAGGCCCACCATGATCTGTGCTCGTTGCTTGAGGTCAAGGCAACAAAAAAGGCAAAAAAATGCATGTATATCTAGCCATGGGCACAAAGCACTTCTCCGTCAAGAGCTGAACAGCTCCGCATGTTGGTATTTTCGCTTGTGGATAAATTTTCCTAAATGAAAAGTTTAACCTGTGGTTTACAGAATTTTTGAATGCGGAATTTATGGTCAAGGACTTAACCAATGTGAATGAGATGAAATCAAAAATGCTAAAATAAAGTCAAACAAGACTGCTCGTATCAGGGCGAAGCCCTGAATGTTCCGACTGCCTTTTGAGGTCTATGGAGCATTAATAACATGAAAAATTTCAATGTAACAGAAAAAAGATAAAAATAAAAAATTTTGAAAAAATTTGAGATTTTATGTAAAAACATCCCCCCACACGTCAAATTAAGTACAAAGTGATAAATTTTGCGTCTATTAACAAATCAATTATGGCATAAAAGCATCCTTGAACCAATTTGGAACGATTTCTGAGACGGATTAAATCTCCCCTTACGCGTTAATAGCGCGAAATTTATCGCGCGTTAATTGTCCCAAATTGGCCAAAATGGCAGTCTTTAAACCCCCATAACTTTATGAAAAATAATCACAGGTAAAATATCTTTTCCAATTCAAGCTCAGAAAAACAATAGTTTTCGAATGATATAAAAAAATTCTATCAAAAATGGCTAGTTAAAAAGTCGAAATTTGTCTGAAGAAAAAAAAAACCCACCCCGAGCACAAATATTCCGTTACTTTCGTATCGAAAGTCGGAACAATGAAGCTTAGAACTATCCCATTGCCCTAACTATGGGTCGAAAAACTGAGGATCACATAAAACTTTCCTCAATTATCTTTTTTTTAGAAGTGTCTCGTGATTATGTGACAAGATGTTTTCGACGATGTATCCAGAATGTATCCAGATGTATTTCTCCATGGGCCCAATTTGACAATTTCTGTCAGATTTGATGCTTTGTAGGTTTTCTGTGTTTAAATATTTCCCGGAAGGATTTAATTAAGTTTTCAGTGTGATTTTTTCTATTAGAAAGCGACTTGAAATTTTTACCAATCGCATTTTTTGACCCTAACCCAATGGTTACCGCTCCAAATGCCGAAAACTAAATTCGTAAGAGCAAATTTAACTGATCGTCAGGGAGCGGAAAAAAATAAATTTTTGACCGGAAAAAGTAATTTTGAGATTTTCTTGGAGACAAAAAATGTGAAAAAAAACAAGCATTCAGTTTTTTCCCGCTCCCTGCTGATCATGACAATTTGAATTGCAGAACTAAAGGCTACATTTGTCAAACGCCGGGGTAGTAGGAATGACATTACTTCTGAACAAGCGACCTCTTCTGAAGCAGTGAAACTTCAAGTGATCGAAACCGGCAAGGAAACCATGGTTCGTAGCTATTGGTCTAGACTTAATTTTGTCGATTTGAAGAAATTAAAAACGCCAAATTTTTGCGAACTTAAGAAGAGTATCTGTATCTGTATTATGAGAAATTGTGAGAAAAGAAGATCATCAATGATGTGAAGGTTAGTGTGATGGGTTCCTTATTTGTTTGAAAAGATTGATGCAGCTGAAAAGACGATCAGAATCCGGATCGAGGTGCTCGACTTATGAAAGTGCAGAAGAAAAACGGAACATACCGATTTTTGATCGAGAAAGTCGAAATATAAATCTAGCTCCTCTACTCGGGATGTGGACTCCTAAATTCCTCACAGCTAGTCTCAAACTTTCAAAAAGCAATCTCGAGCACAAAACAAACCTATCGATTGAATTCAGGAAAATAATGTTTCTCAAATAAACCTTCTTCTTCGCTATAATATACAACCCAGAAATCATCACATTAACAAACACTTGGAGGCAAAAAAGGATATACTTGATACCAGCTTTGAGGAGTCCGGCTACAGCAGTAAATCGGACTGAAAAGAAGAGTCAACGCACAAGTTACTGTAAAGATCTATTATAAAACACAAGGGTTAAATTTGATAATGACCTGATTCTAATCTGAGAATAAAGGAAAGTACATTTCTAAAAGTGAAAATACTTTTCTAATATGGAGTTAATTAGATGTATCAGGGTTAGTTGGTA
This sequence comes from Symsagittifera roscoffensis, assembly GCF_963678635.1. Lineage (NCBI taxonomy): Eukaryota > Metazoa > Xenacoelomorpha > Acoela > Convolutidae > Symsagittifera > Symsagittifera roscoffensis. The sequence goes on from NC_087066.1 coordinate 65,223,722, forward strand.
TCAACTTATTAAAGGATAACTTCTACTGTATAAAAAACATGAAAGCTAGAAAAAATAGTTCCAACTTCGATAGATTTTCTTCAAATTGACGTCTTTTTTTTTCAAACTTGACCGTCGTCTAATGTGATTTTAGTCCTCAGCCCAACAAGCAACTCAGCAAAATTTTGAAAAATTTTGAGAACTATTGGTGAGTTCTAATGAAACATTGAAGCGCACCACAACACGAAATCGAATCGTGATCTATTTAAAACACTGTGAAGGACACTCAGAAAGTTCAAGAGGTTCGCCCTAATACGAGCAGTATTAATTGAGTTTACCATTGGTGGCTTAACTTTTGAATCTAAATTACCCTGCGACAGTTAATTTGGTTGATTGTGAAGTCGAGAAAGAATGCAATGGCTATCCGCTTAACTATTATAAGGAAAAGGGAGACTCTAAAAAACTTCTGGGTCCAGCAGTTATAGTGGAATCCTTTATAAGAACAAACAAGACTGCTCGTATCAGGGCAAACCCCTGAATGTTCCGACTGCCTTTTAAATTCTATGGTAAAAACATGAAAAAATGTTTAAAAAATATGTCTTTTAATTTTGAGCTTTTTTGTGAAAACCATCACCCCACACGCCATTTAAACTACAAATTGTTATATTTCGCTCCAAGTAACAAATCAGTTATGGCAAATAAGCTTCCTTCAACCAATTTGGAACAATTTCTAAGACGGATTGAATCTCCGCATGCGCGTTATTAGAGCGAAATATATCGCGCGTTATTTGTCCCAAATTGGCCAAAATGGCAATCTCTAACCCCATAACTTGATCACAGGTAAAAAAAATTTTTTCGAAAATGGCTGGTTAAAAGTTCGAAATTTGTCTGAAGAAAAAAAACCCACCCCGAGCACAAATATTCCGTTACTTTCGTATCGAAAGTCGGAACAATAATCTCATGAAAATCAACAATACCCAGGCCCAGCAATGTTTACGATCTCTGAAAAATCTTGAAAAAAAACTTTGAAAATCGTTGCACCCCGTTAATGGTGTGCAATCGAGACGCTAAGCTGAAAACAAAATTTTGGATATGTCTACCCAATAAATTTCAAAAACTGGTCACTACGAGTAGAATGCGCTATCGGACATTTTTTCCGACGTCTGAAGCTTGGTTGATTTTTTTTTCGGACGAATAGTCAAAAATAGCTACAAATGGGCTCAAAAAATGACACTTTTTGAATTTGTTTTTGGTTTTGACCAAAAATATTACTTTTTGTTTTATCGCTTTCAAATGAATTAAAAATTGGCGCTCAAATTTTCGTGAATGTAAAGAACGGATATCTTTAACAATTTCTCCCCTTTTTTCAAAAGAAAGGGGGATTCGTTAACTGGTACAAAATCGCATTTGTTTAGCCGTTGAGTTATTTCACTATCCGCATTGCAAGACTGCAATCGATTATAATATATTTTTATACAGATTTTCTACTAGTAAAAAATCAATTGTATGTGACTCAATTAGAAACAAAAATGGATAATTTAGAGATTTTATACAGTTCATAAAACTGATTATATAGTCTAGAAAATGGATTTTCTTAGCGGTAAAAAAACTGTATAGAATCTGTTTCTACCCAATCGATTAAAACCGACGGCAATGCATTTTTTACGGACCAAAAAAAAATCGATCAAATATGATCAAAGAGATTATATTGTCTAGAAAATTGATTTGTCTACTCTTAGAATCATGCTGTTTGAAAACTCAAAACAAAAATTGAATTCAAAATAAACGACACAAACAATCAAAATCAACAAATCTTCAAAATAAACAAGGTTTTGGGCACAAAATATGCAACAAGACTGCTCGTATCAGGGCGAATCCCTGTATGTTCCGACTGCCTTTTAATGTTTTATGGAGCAATAATAACATCAAAAAATTAAATGTATCAAAATAAATTAAAAGATTTTTTTTCTGAAATTTGAAATTTTTTGTGAAAATTATCCCCCACACGCCATATTAAGTACAAAAGGATAGATTTCGCTCCTTGTAACAAATCAATTATTGCAAATAAGCTTGTTTCAACCAATTTGGAACGATTTTAAGACGGATTAACTCTCCGCTTACGCGGTAATAGCGCGAAATATATTGCGCGTTAATTGTCCCAAATTGGCCAAAATGGCAATCTTTAAACCCCCATAACTTTACAAAAAATGATCACAGGTGAAAGTTTTTTTTCAAATTTGAGCTCAGGACAACAATACCTTTCGAATGATATAAAAACAATTTACGTCAAAAATGGCTAGTTAAAAAGTCGAAATTTGTCTGAAGAAAGAAAAACCCACCCCGAGCATAAATATTCCGTTACTTTCGTTACGAAAGTCAGAACAACAAGACAGCTTGAATCAGAGCCAAGTTCTCAATGTTCCGGTTGCCCTTCAAAGCCTATGGGGAAATGTTAGCTTTGCTGAAAATTACACAAACAAAAAGCAAAATCTTAAACTTTTATATGAGATTTTGTTAAAAATCAGTCCGTCATACGCTATGTGTTGATTACAAAAAGACATAGCTAACATATAATAAAGTATGAAATAGTCCAAATAGCCCTTTTTGTTCCAATTTTTGAGGAAACTGAGGAATATATATATATGCTCGGGGTGGTTTTTTTTATTCAGATTAATTCTCAGAATTATTTCCCTCGGTGGAGCGATCCATGGCTCTTTCTGGTCACGCTCACCACTAGACTATACTGGCTTAAAGATTGCTGTGAACCGGTAATCAATTGACAAACTTGACTGAGCGCTGTGATACTTTCATGCTGAAAGTTTAACGCCCATTATTTACGCGTGGCGAATTATCCCGCACCACAAAATTGTTCTAAATTTAAATGAAGCAGACTAATTGGTCTAATTAACTTCGTAAACGATTGTTAAAAATCAGCAAGGTATTTTTAAATAGGTGAAAAAGTATTTCACTATTTTCAAGATAAAAACTGTCTAGCCAGAAGAAAAATCTCCCAGTCTTGGTTCCTTGCAAAACTCCTTGAAAACCAGCCCTGGACTCTTAGAAGGTTCCAGAAAGCTCAAGTAAACACCTTGCTAAATTTGACATAGTTAACTTCTAACAGGCAATGCTCCGTGGATAGCCTCAGGGATGGAATAATATGGACAGGTAACCGTGTGCATGCGTTCAAACTAGTTTTTTTTTACTAGGCTAAAAATGATTTTTGTAAGTTTTATCAGCTTGTATTTTTTTGTTGATAGTTTAATTACTGAAACTGCAAAAGAGACTAGTTTATATCATGAGTCGGTCAAACTTTCGATACCACAACAATCGATGCGAGAAAAAAAGAGAAAAAAAGTTATTGGAATTTGCCAGCTGTAATTCCAGCAGGACGTATGAGGAAGGTCTTTTTGGATAACTTTTGGGGCAATTACAGAACATAGAATTTTAACGTATAAATTGCAACTTACCAAGCAATAAAACAAACCATTTTTTGTTTATGCCGTTTTTCTACAATTAAAGAAAATTCACGGCTATAATTTGGACATATAGTGAATGAAATTGTTTTTTTTTTAGACTGGAGCAGGATAAAATTCGTAAATCATTAGTTTAAGGGGGTAGCTTAGATTTTTAATCAGAAAGCGTCAGAGAGGTGATCTTGATGCCAAAAAAAGCATTTTGAATTTGAATTTAAAATTATTTGTTGGAAAACTAATTATCTAAACTACGCCCTCGTGTAATTTTTTTCTACATGAAAAGATTTAGAAATTATATTAAGCTCTCATACATAGCTTGATTTTAAAACCAGCAAGTTGTCTTGTATAATGGCAAAGTCTGAGTTTAAATTTTAGTTCGTCGCTGAGGTGTTTTTACTTTTCTTTCTTACATAACAGAAAACCAGCAGTAAGATGACGTAGCTTAGATCTTTGATTATACAACGAGTACTTTTAAGTTCAAGTTTATATATCGCTTTTAATGTTTACAGACACTTTTCGGCTTTAAAAGAATTGACTAGTTGAACAGCTAGATGACGCCTGAAAAATAAGTTGTGACAATTTTTTCTGCGGCTCTAGTCTAAAAAACAGTTTTATTCGTCAATTTAACTGTGAATCTTTAGTAATTGTAGAGAAGACGGCATAAACGTGAAAAATGTTTGTTCTCATTTCATCGCTTGAAAATTAAAAGTTGCGACTTATATGTCCCGTGACAATAAATCCTGCAAAATGAAAAAAAACTCAGTTTCTCAAAATTGGATTTGGGTGTTAAATAAGCTATATCACTGAATTTTTTGTGGAATTTTTGCGTTGAACAGTTTTGCTTTTAAAGCTACTCAATTCGCATAAAAATCCATCAAAACTAAGAAGCAAAGAATTGCTATATATAATTGTTTTTGCTATGTTTTTGTATACTAAATTTTTCAGTTATGGGCAAAATAAAACGAATCAAAAGTTTTTAAATTAGTCTCTAAACTGCAGGCAAGCTATTTTTTGGTACAATTTTCTACATAAATCTACAACACACAAAATTTTGTTTCTCTGATGTGTTTCAGTTTCGATGATAAAGAAACTGCCTTTTTCATCATAGGCATTTAGATATCCATAGTTTCTGATGTTAAAGACAAAAAGTAATGTATCAGTTAGCATAATGAAGAGTTAGTAGAACTATTCTGGCAAGAATCTATCTGAGCTAGCCTTGCTTTTTTCTCCGGCATAGAGTAATAGTCGCTTAGCTCTTCCGAAAACCACTCGGCGTAAATTTGATCCATCTCGTGCATCGGGACCGGATACGACAAGTGCTCGGGGGTGGTGCTGTTAGAGCTTCCAGGTTGCAGTTTTGTGACTACGGATGTCGGCGACGTCGAGTACCGATGGTCCGGAGAATCTTTGTTGTTACCTTTGGAGGTTCTTGGCAACGTCGGCAATGGTCGTGCCTGATGATTCTCGGTGTTCAATTGATGTTCGCTATGGGATCCGGACGATAGAAAGTCCCCACTATTAGTTGATTTGTTGCTGGTTTCAATGGGGGAGACATCCGTGGGCTCGCCGCCTCCGGGAATTCCGACCAAAGTGTTCTGGCTTAAATTCAGAGTGTTGTTCAGTGTGTTAGAAGCGGTCAAGGTGAGGGTTCTATAGTGATGATGTTGGGTGTGGTTTCCGCACGGTAGGGTTAAGGGTAGCGGGAGGGTGTTTCCATTGGTGAGTGTTCCGTTGTACATTTCAGCTGCCTTTCGAGGTCTACTGCAACATGCACAGGTTGACGTCGAGCCTTAAAAAAATTCAGCTACGTTTTAATATAAAAAGTAGACCATTAACACAGAATCGCAGACAAAAAAGAATAAAAAAGAGTTTTTCTGCGATAAAAAGAGGTACATTAACAGGCCGACCGGTTGATGAGCAAGTAGCACTGAAAGTTACATTGAAAGTTACATCTATATTATTGTAAAATAACAATATGTCAATCTCTTAAATTGTTTCAACTGCTATTAATAACCTGATATCATACCCAATCAGCGCGAATAACCAAACAAAAAGTTTAAGAAAAATCTCGCCATAATAATTTTTTCTCGCCTCTGTGAAAGATCTGTGAACTTACGACGACTTTTTTAAACTTTTTTCTTAGCTCAAGAGTCAATTCTGCATGAAAAGTCGACTGAGCTTTATTCGGTTTCCAGGCTTATCATTAGCACCTAAAGGTTGTCTGATTTTTGTTCTATTTGATAAAAAACCACTTAAGGGAATTAAATCGGCGCAGTTATTGATGTTTTCAAAGTTTTCGTGGATGGAACACTTTAGCCGTTTAATGTGCGATTGACGTGAAGTTGATAAAAACTACTTCTGTGGTACAAACTCTAGAAGAGTCACTGTTTTATCAGTTCCAGATAAAAATTGAACACGGCTGTTCGCTTGAAAGCAACGCCATCAGCGTTGTAACTGCCCTTCACTTGTCTAGGATACTTTTGCTCGAAGAGAAATTTGATAAAAACTTAAATTTTATAACGTATTGTTATACCCCCTACATCCAATATTAAGTACTAAGTTTTATAATTTGAATTTTTCAGCGAGTGAATGGAACCCACTAGCTTGCATCATTTCAATTTGAAACATTTTCAATTGCAAAATACTTCACCATGCTTGGCTGAGTTTCATTTGGAATGAATTTTAGCAAGGAATTCTTCGCTGTCGTTAAGTAGTTGGCATCGAAATTCATAAACTCTCAAAAACGCGCATTATTTATCCAAAATTTTTTTAGTGTATTGGCAAATTTTAGGCAGTCAAATTTTATCAAAAAATTGATTGCAGATAAAGTAAGTATTCACATTTGAAATCAGAAAGTCGAGATCTGCATTGCAGTAGAAAACGTTTCCGATGACCTTCCGTTTAAATTTTTTTACAATTGTTCTGAAAAAAAACGAGGTTAATAGTGTCAAGACAAGGCCCTGAATTTTTTGATGGCTCCTTAGTGTCAATAAAAAAATTTTGCTTTGAAAAGTTGTTTAAAATTTTCAAAAAAATGAAATGTTTATTCATTTTTCATAAAAAAATTATCACTCGACACGCCATGTAAAGTACACATTGATTTACTTTCCGTCAAGAGATGTATTATTAAAAAAAGTTTGCTTGTTACAGCTTTTGCATTACTTTCACCCTATTCGAAAAGACGAAAAATGGTCATGAGTCCAAATAATCTGTCACTTTCTTCGAAAGTTGTAACAAAAACAACCAAGCATAATATTTACGCTACTTCATTCAAAATTTGAAACAAAGTATGAAAAAACACAGAAAAAAAAACATACATTAAACATTTAGTGAATTTTTGATAGTCAATTTTTCTTCACAAATGGCAGCTTTTTTGTTTCGACACTTCAAGAAAAAATAAAGGAATTTTCTGCGCAAGGGGTTTTTTTCATCTGGAATTTTTTGGGCGATCGAAATCAAAATTTTTAACAGAAGCTTTTTTACTGCAATGTAGATATCAATGTTCTGAGCTCAATTGTAGGAAATTACATAAAAAACTCTGGTAAACAAAAAATTTTTTGATTCGGCCTACTTGGACTGACAAATGTGTCTTTTTAAGAATTAATTCACAATGGTCAAGATGAAAGTGAGAACTACTGTAGCGTTATGATATATTTCGCAATTGAAATCGTTTCGATTTGAAGTGAGGCAAGCTAATTGCTTCAGTTAACTCACTGCGATGGCTAGATAATTGAACTTGGTTCTTGATATTGGCTGTAAGCAGTGATGTCCATTAAAAAGAAACAATTTAAATTAATTTACGTTTTCAATTAAGTTTCATTTTATTTAAATGTCAAAATATGAATCCACGCAATTCAAAGGAAATATTTCAATTCTAATATAACAAATTAAATTGAAAAAAAAAAATTCAAATCGCGGGACGAGCGGGGTTCGAACCCACTCCAAAAAACTTCCTTAACAAATGTGATATTGATATAAAGCTCTACCCAACTGCGACAACTAGACCTCTCAGACACTGAGTCTTATTGACAATGTACTGATGTGAATAAATAGGTTTAAGCAGTAATTTTGCGCAATAAACGCTTGCTAATATTCTCACACTTTTTTCTTTGTAATAAAAGCGTATAAATTGGTTGTTACCATGCTTTCAAGAAAGATATGATAAATGCGCAAACAGATTTTTCAAAAACGAACAGAATTAGAATCTATATTTCAAGGGCGAGAGTCGGAATACTTTTTTTGCAGAAAATGCGACAAAAAATAATTAGGGCTGAAAAAAATCAAAATTTGTCAGTAATTCTGAAGATCATTTGCAACCTAACCACCCACAAGAATTGGACAAAATTTTGGAAAGCAGAAAAATCCCAAGACAATTGACGATCGGCCATAGTTTTGCTGCATTTCCTCCCCGGGAAGGCCAAACCGAAGAGTTTGCGCATCTTTTTGCAAAAACTAACTTACCAATTCATATTTTTCGTGGATAAAATAATAGAAAATTTTTGGAAGCTATCCAAATAATTAATTATGTGCCCGATTGGAAGACTTTAGATAAAAAGGTTCGTGACTAAGCTCAACAAAGATTATTGAACATACAAAATTCCTGCGATTAGTACGGAATCCAGGTTGATCACAATGAAAACGTCGATGACAAGTCACGAAGATTTGCAGAAAAACTAGCAGCGCATATGCTTTTGAACCCAGACAGACGGTCTCGCGCTTTCTTACAAATCAAGGAAACTGAAAATGCGCAAAAAATTTATACATAATTTAAAAATAAATTTTCGGGAAAATGTTATTCACACTTCGAATGCGCAAATTGAATACTGTGATGCAAATACTATTAACTCGAATGACAGTTTATTTGAGTCCATAAATTTCAAAATTCAGGATGTTTTAGGAAAAGTAAACAAATTGAGTCTTGACGACGAAATCGATAAATTTTTGATGGCAATAGATTTGCCGAAAAAAACTGCTTTCAATTTCTTTTCTCAGAATCGCGAAAAGTACTCAAAATTGGCAGAAATTATGAGAATTATATTGAGTTTGATACCATCTCCGTACAACGGAGAACGAGCTTTTTTAAAAGCCTTATTTTTTATCGAAAGTAGGTAGAAGCCGCTCAAGATTCTAAAGAGTCTAAAAATCTCTTAGCAGGCGCGTAGAACATTACAGGCGCCTGAATAGTCAGTCGGCTGCATACATTTGAGCTTCATGTAATTAAAAACTGCAGACTTTGAATGCTATTCACGTAGACGTGAAGATTTGAAAGCTTTTATTGTCTGCAAAACAAAATTAACAAAAGTAAAAGCGTCGCATTACGGATTGAGTTACCATTATTCTCGCCTTTTAATCGTGGTAATTGTAAGTACTTATATTGGGTTGACTAGTTTTTGTCTCTTGAAATGGTATGAACAAATTGTTTATTCAAACTTGTGTAAGCTTTCAAGATGTGGCTTTTAATTTATCGAATATTTAAACATATCGACAAACTGTGAAAATTAAAGAGGACCAAATAACTTTTAAAAAATCAGGAGAGTATAAATGATAAACATTGACCTGCGCGTAAATTCATTTTTCAACAGGCGCTGGACTGTTTTGTGAAAAAGTCAGCCATTTGAATCTTTCGCGCTCTGCCAAAACATTTAATGACCCTAATTACCAAAACTTTTTGGGCACGCAACTTTTGGGAAAATGCCGCTTTGCACTTTTCCGAAGATTTTGATGATTAAAAAATAGGTTTTTTAAGGCGCGCTTACTCTAAATCTTCAAATACATTGGCGCCGAAGGCGCCTTTAGAACTATTTTAATATAAAATCAAAATTATTCTCGAGGAGCATTGGGTGCCAATATGAGCTAATTTTGAGGGAGAGCGCGTATCAAAAAGTTGGACTTGAATAATTATTCATTACACAATACATGTAGCATTTGGATCAAAACTTATGTCAGAAGCCTAGCAAGAACATCTCGATTAAATTTTCCCAGTGTTTAACTTGTCACTTTGAATGAGTGACTTGACTCATATTTACACATAATGCGTTTTGGTCAACAATGGTCCCGCAGTGCTTAAAGAACTTGAAATTTAGAACCAACATCAAAAAATCTCAAAGCATAACGCATCGTTAACTATGATATTTATTACAGAATGATGTAACGATGTAAGAAATTGAGCCATTACGGAAATACAGGGTCAGGGTGTGAAATGAATTGAGGTTAAGAGAATATGATAACCCTGAACATATATGTCGTCTAAAAAGAAAGGCTAGCTGTTACTAACAGCAAAAACATATTGGAATCATCATGTTATTGAGGGCAAAATTTTACTAGGAATTTTATCAATTTACACCGATTTTTTATAGAAATTGTATCATGATAATGTATGAAAAATGTTTGTTTTAAGCCCATTGGTACAATGATTTCAACGATTTTTGCTGTAGTGGAAAAACCGATCTTATTGCCTACAAAATGATTAGAAATGATTTGAATGGATTTTCGCAGGATGTTAATCAAAATCTCAACAAAACTGATTTATTGGGTTCATAAAAAGATATACATCGTAGCTTCAAAATTTTTCAAAAATAATTGTCAATTAGTACTTTTGCTCAAAAACCTGAGTGAAAAAATCTGTCTGTATTTCAGAGGGCTACTGTCACTTGAGGCGTAAAAAAGTCCCCAAAAAACCGTAAAAAGGGGATTCGAAAGAATATTTTGATATCAATGGGTTTCTGTGGATATAAAAAAATTCGGCAAAACATCTTCAAAAAACATTTTTAAAGTCATCATTTTTGGCGCATTTTCGTGAAGAAAATCAATTTAAAAAATAAAATCCTTTATTTGTAACAAACAATTTTTCTTGCAAGAAAATCTCATATTAGTTCAAAGAGTTGTTTCAGAACAATTATCATCTCGAAAAACCAACTGAAATGCCCATTTACTCATATAAGTTGATAATTGAACAACTCATAAAAAGTTGAATATGATTTTAATAAAATCTGTTTAAAATGATAAACAAGACTGCTCGTATCAGGGCAAAACCCTAAATGTTCCGACTGCCTTTTAAACTTTATGGAGCAGTAATAAAATGAAGAAAATTAAATGTAATAAAAGTCGAATAAAATTTTTTTTTCTAAAATTTGAAATTTTTTAATGAAATTCATCACCCCACAAGCCATATAAGGTACAAAAGGATAGATTTCGCTCCTTGTAAAAAATCAATTATGAATTCTTGCATTCAATTTGGAACGATTTCTAAGACGGATTAAATCTCCGCTTACGCGTTAAGAGCGCGAAATATATCGCGCGTTAATTGTCCCAAATTGGCCAAAATGGCAATCTTTAAACCCCCATAACTTTACGAAAAATGATCACAGATGAAATATCTTTTCAAGTTTAAGCTCAGGACAACAATACCTTTCGAGTGATATAAAAAAATTCCGCCAAAAATGGCTAGTTCCGCCAAAATTCCGCCAAAAAACCCACCCCGAGCACAAATATTCCGTTACTTTCGTATCGAAAGTCGGAACAAAAAGAGGTAGATAAATCCGTAAATCAGTTTTAATCTGCAGAAAATGTGTTCAAACATTTAAGTGGTAAACACTTAAAAAAAGGTTTTGTCTTGGTAATCTTAGAAAGTTTTAAATTTAAACCAATTTGATACAATTCAAAATCAATTTGAATCGATATGTTCAAATAGATTTCTAACTATTTTGTAACAAATCAATTGCAATCCATTTTTGTCAGTAAGGGTATAGTTGTTGGTTCTGAAAAAATTATCTGATAGCCATGCTTTTTCTATAGTATTGACTTATTTTTAGTTTCTGCGAATGAGCCGCATGCGAGCATGATTTTCACTCTTACACAATTTTTGGCGGTTTTATCTGCAAAAAACTAACATAAATTATCTGCCGTAAATTAAGTTTCGATCGATAGATAGTTTGAGATCTTAAAAGAATCGATATCACCAGAAGAACAATTGATTATTGTAAAAAGAAAAGGACTACGTTAACAATTGCACCCATTATATGAAATCTATGGCAAAATGCTTATCATACAATTTTCTTGCATATTCGAAAGTTGGGGGAAAAAATATTTTTATTGATTTTTAAACTTATTTGAATTCAAAAAAACCTTCTGGTAACGAGAAATTTAATTTACAGTTACAAGGAAAAGTTCATTCTGCAGTTTTTGTACACAAAAACTGTTTGATAAGCATTTATCACAAAAACAATATTTTTTCCGAAACCCGATTGAAAGAATTTTTAGACACTTTCTTTCAATTTTACCGCGTTCTCTTGTTGAATGAAGTTAATTTCGTTTAGGGAGAAGGATGCTTCTTTGGTTCAAAAGAAATTCATACCCATTGAATAATTTTTTTTCCTTGAGCATAAATTGAGACAGCAAAACAAAAGAACTTTGGCCATGTCATTCAATACTCTTCTTCATCGCATGAAGAATGAAAGTGACATTTCAATAAAAGAATAAATTGAATCAAGGAGCGTTCCCCTAGCTCAGCTATCTATAGAGCCAATTATGGTTCACAATTACTAGATTGAAAACTTTCAAATATCTCCGAGAACTTTAATAGCAAGGCTGAAATTTTACCATCCGTCAAGAAAAATTTAAAGAAGTATTGTGATTATTCGTGTAATTACATCAGGTTAATTACAAAAGCTTTAAAACTATTTTACGTTGTTTACTTGTGGCAACTGATTTTGCATGGGTAAAAACAAATACTCAGATGCTAAGTCATTCTGCAGTTAAAGCAAAATTAGGAAAAACGATATGTTACCAAAAACATATCTTGGATTACAAAGCTGATGTCGTGAATGAACAAAAATGAGTAAAAAAGTACTGCTTGAGCGTCTTGCTAATTGTTCTTATTGATTTTTTTTTCATTCTACCAAAATCGGATTTTGACTAATTCATTTGCTTGAAAAAGTAAGCTGAAAGACTTACCTAATGTAGCTGAAATGAAAGCTGATTTGTACTTTTCGCTGAATCGTCTAAGAACCAGGAGCAACATCGTCAAGGTCAGGTAGAAGTTGAAAACAGCGGCCAACTTCAAAGAAATGTCAGTGATTGCTAAATGAATTACCATCGAGGTACCAATTTCATCGTATTTGGCGTGTGAGAGAACAAAATAATTCATAACAGCAATCAGATTGTCGAAATAGAACGTTTCTTCCAAGCCGAAAATACTGATGACAAGAAACACCATCATTGACGTTATACAAATCGCGGAAATTTCGAGTATGATCCACGTGAATGAAAGTGTCACGACTTGTTTGCAGATTTCCTTGAAAGGAATGCGGTCCGCGAGAAACGCCAGTCGTGTCGAGGCGAGAATACTCACGAGAACGGCAAGAATGGCATTAAAGATTATTCCAAATACGGAAATTATTGCTAAGATGAACAGACAGTTCCGATCAGTTTGTTCTTCGACACAAATGTGACTCTCGTCTGAAACAAACAAAAAAATTTAGGTTATCGGAAAACAGAACGAAGTTAAACGAAGCAGTGTCTCTGCCTTCTTCTTCAATCAACAGTTTAAAGGTTTAAACCACTACCACCCGGGCTTCTAGTTAGCAAGCAAAAAACTTAGCACAAAAACTACATGCAAGTTCTACTAGGATTAATATTTTTATTGTTTTCTAACCAAAACTAAGATTTCAATCAATTATCGCAAGTACAATCTACAGTTCAGCTATCTAGTTTTTTTATGCACTAAAATTGACTCTCAAATCGATTACAATTGATTGCAATTTGTACTTATTTTAATCGATTCGATGCTAACCAAAATCCATTTGTAAGTGCAAATTTGGTACGGATTATATACAGAATTTATACAATTTTATACAGATTATATACAGATTATATACACTATAAAATCCATTTTATTTCCGTTTAAATTTTCTAATGTAAAATTTCGAATTAAGAAAAAAGTTTTGTTACCTGTCTCGTTTTAATGACAATAGCCAAAATCGATTAAAACAACATAAAATTGTCAAAATAAGACAAAAATTGAAAATTTTGTATGGCCAAAGCAAAGTAGTTGTATTGTAAGATATTGTTTAAGTGTTTGTTTGTGGTCGTTGTCGGCAGGGTGAGGGGAGTGAAATCGAAAAACAAAACTGGAAAATCGGAAAATCCCAGTAATTCCAAAATCTCACCAAAGACGAAAATTGAAAATCCCAGTATTGACCTAATTTTTTAGTGTTTCATACCTTATCAGGCCGAAATAGAGTCCTTGAGACGAGTTCTTGGCCTAACATTTTTTTCTTTTGTGCATAGTTTAGAAAAAGTGTCAAAATGAGCCCATTTTTAGCTATTTTTGTCTATGTGTCCGAAAGTAAATCAACCAAGTTTCAGACGTCGGAAAAAATTTCCGATAGCGCATTCGACTCGTAGTGGCCAGTTTTTGAAATTAATTGGGTAGAAATATCCAAAATTTTGTTTTCAGCTTAGCGTCTCGATTGCACACCATTGCACACCGGGGTGCAACGATTTTCAAAGATTTTTTCAAGATTTTTCAAAGATCGTAAAGATTGCTGGGCCTGGGTAGTGATGATTTCCATGAGATTATTGCATATTTTGTGCCCAAAACCTTGTTTATTTTGATGATTTGTTGATTTTGATTGTTTGTGTCGTTTATTTTGAATTCAACTTTTGTTTTGAGATTTCAAACATCATGATTCTAAGAGTAGACAAATCAATTTTCTAGACAATACAAGACTGTTTGTATCAGGGCGAAGCCCTGAACGTTCCGATTGCCTTTTAAGATTTATGGAGCAGTAATAACATTTAAAAATTCAATGAAATATAACAAAATCAAAAAAAAAATTTTTTCTAAAATTTGAACATTTTTATGAAAATAGTCCCCCCACACGCCATACAAAGAACAAAAGGATAGATTTCGTTCCTTGTAACAAACAAATTACGGCAAATAAGCTTCTTTTAACCAACTTGGAACGATTTCTAAGACGGATTAACTCTCCGCTTACGCGTTAATTGTCCCAAATTGGTCAAAATGGCAATCTTTAAACCCCCGTAACTTTACGAAAAATAATCACAGGTGAAATATCTTTTCAAATTTGAGCTCAGGACAACAATACCTTTCCAATGATGTAAAAAAAATCCGTCAAAAATGGCTAGTTAAAAAGTCGAATTTTGTCTGAAGAAAAAAAACCCACCCCGAGCACAAATATTCCGTTACGTTCGTATCGAAAGTCGGAACAATAATCCCTTTGATGATATTTGATCGATTTTATTTGGTCCGTAAAAAATGCATTGCCGTCGGTTTTAATCGATTGTATACAGATTCTATACAGTTTTTTTACCGCTAAAAAAATCCATTTTCTAGACTATAAAATCAGTTTTTCTGAACTGTATAAAATCTCTAAATTATCCATTTTTCTTTCTAATTGGGTCATCACATACAATTGATTTTTTACTAGTAGAAAATCTGTATAAAAATATATTATAATCGATTGCAGTCTTGCAATGCGGATAGTGAAATAACTCAACGGCTAAACAAATGCGATTTTGTACCTATTAACGAATCCCCCTTTCTTTTGAAAAAAGGGGAGAAATTGTTAAAGATATCCATTCTTTACATTCACGAAAATTTGAGCGCCAATTTTCAATTCATTTGAAAGCGATACCAAAAACAAAGTGTCATCTTTTTGAGAAAATATCTGAAAATTACTTGCTCCGCAGAATGGTTTCTTATTGGAGCTTCATGACACTCGGAAAATTAGATTGATTGTCTAATTTCCAACCAATTGATTTCAAAAGACGAAAACCGAGCACCCAACAAAAAAGAAAGATAGCCTCTTAAATGAAGCTGTACTTGGTCTAGGTCCTAAATTTTTAATTAATTACGATATCTTTTTTTGATGTTTTTCAGAATCTGGGCCAACTAAGTCAGTGATACTACTTTCTTTATTTAGCTTAGAAA
Organism: Symsagittifera roscoffensis; assembly: GCF_963678635.1. Taxonomy (NCBI): domain Eukaryota; kingdom Metazoa; phylum Xenacoelomorpha; order Acoela; family Convolutidae; genus Symsagittifera; species Symsagittifera roscoffensis. Next base: position 65,239,127 of record NC_087066.1, read on the forward strand.
TCACTTAAACATGTGATCAGATTTCTAATGTGATCAGATTTCTAACAACAAAATTGGGTTATTCTGAGATCAAAACAAATATTTAGAAATTATATTGCAGACACATTTTCACAGCTGGTATTTCCTTTAATCGGTTTTTTAATCAGGGCTTTAGGCTTTTAGGAACCCTTTTTGGCGTCCCAATGGTTGTTTTTAGACCCAGTTAAGAGGCATACTCTCCGACTTCGCACAACAAACATTTTCTTGGCCGGGTTAACTATAAACAGACTTGTGATAAATGAAAATACAGAAGCGACAGGAGCTAGAGGGAAAGAAAACTCTGCGAAAGTAGCCAGGCTTCCCGGCCAGTCTTGCTATTTGGATTCGCCGCTGGCTATTTATCGTTGCAACCAAGTCCTAAAAAGAGTGAGCCTAGAAATATTTGTAAAATTTGAGAGAATGGCAGCATGGAAGCTGAGAACCCTGCCAAAGTACTTATGATGAAATCTTCTGATCTAACACATAATTGCCATCCGTATACCAAAAGCAGTAAATTAGCATAAGAGTGTTCTGTTCATATAATTCGAGTTTGGCTGCATTCGGATTGGTTGAAAATTCGACTAACACTTAATCTACTTGAAAATTACTCCTCCCCCTTTCAAGAAACGGAGGGGGGTATGGTGGGGTAATTGTTAATTGTTTTGTACACAGGCGGATTTAAGGGGGACGCCCCCCTACTCAGGGATTTGACCCCCTGCCGACCCAAAACACAACTTTTTTGTCCAAATTTTAGAAAAAGTGCCCAAAAACGGCTTTTTCGACCTGTTTTTTTTTTAATTGGTCCAAACAGGGTCTTTATAGTGTTCTGGAACCGCTCGGAAATTTCGTCAACCTAGAAAAAGTCGACAAAATGTTTCATTTGTTTTGTAGAAGCCATTCTAGCCGAAAGTGTAGCCTACTTTATTTTGCTATTGATTTGAAGCTTATGTTGTCGTTTTTGAAGCCGATGATTCTTAGGCCAATTCTGTGGAGTTACAAAAAAAAATATAATTTTGACCGCACAACATTGCTATTTTCTCATAGCATCTTCAGTGCCAATGAGCTAAGTTGGCTCAAGTCAGTAGAAGGCCCAAAACTGAGTTTTTCTTAAGAAAAAGGGAACTAAAGCTGTTGGCAATATCATTTCGGTCAACGAATCTAACGAAGTAAATTCAGCTAAAACTGCTCAGTTTGACGACCGAATTCTGTTTATCACTGACTTCCACACGTAAAAATGTGTCCGAAAAACTAATTAACCTAAATAGTTTTTGACCAATTAAATTGCCTCAGGTCACCGATATTGCCAGCAATTTGGCATTGACTATACAAGCAGCAGTTCTTCTATATTTTTCTTTCGAGCAAGTTTTCGAGCTCGGAACTTTCTAGTTCTCATTTCTCAAAAACTAATTTCATTTCTCGTCCAAACTTCAGTCTGGGGTTTATTCAATTGCGACTGCGGGTTCTCTCAGACAATAATGGGGTTCTGCTTCAACCCTGAGGTTGATGATTTTTCATGTGGAAGAAGCGCAGGGGTGGCAAACAATTCAGGTCTAGACTAACATTGCCTTGGGCTACTTGGGTCTAGAAGCGTGAATGCTTTACCTAAAAGTTATCGAAAGGACCGAAGTTGTCTCAAGAAATCTTCAGAAAAACAGAAATGATAGTGATGCTCGTACCAGAACCCATGGCTTGAAATTATTAAGCAAAGGTTTTTAAGCACAGTAGGTTTTTTAAGCACAGTAGAAAAAAATACACACACACACACACACACACACACACACACACACACACACACACACACACACACACATATATATAAATACTCGTTTTTAGAGTAAGTTAGTATAAACATCTTTATCCCGAGAGAAAAGACACCCAACATTCGAACTGAGCAGCTCTCGAAGGAAAATAGCTGTTATACACCCCTTCCTATTAACTGTTGATATTTCTTTTTTTTTTCTGAGCTAAAAAAGGAGTCTTTTCTGTTATAAAGCCTAAATTTGGTGATTTTAGCGGTTAGTTTGAAGCCTACATTATAATTGCCTTTGTGATTGGCTGAAGTAACGAACTCGAGCAACGAGCACATGTCAATTTTTCTACCTATCATCTTCGAGTTTAATTCTGACTCGGATCTTACACGGTTTAGTAATTGCCCCAACTAGAAACCCTAATTCAGACCTAAACTACTAAATCTTATCACTTAATAACTTTTAATGTCTTTAGTCCCGGAGCAGTCAAACGTAAAGCTAAACAAAAATACAATTAAATTTGATAGTAATAGAAGAAGCAGAAGTCATATATTTGATAGCTTAAGTAGAAATGATAAATTTAAATCCTTGTCAAAAAAGTCTCTTCTAAGTAGCAAATCATGGATTACTACCCAAGTAATCAAGTTTTAGGGTTAAATTATTGCTATAAACAGTGAAGATATATGCACTGAAGATTAATAAGAGGCCACGCCTGAAAACTTTTCTTTGAACCCCTTGAAGGCGCCGACGAAGAAAGACTTATCCACACTCAATCGACCAAACCCTCTAAGAATAAGTTCAATTTCGTACATTGCGTTTTTAAAATTAAAACAAGAACCAAATGATGAGCCAGTTTTACTTAAGTAAAGATACAAAAAATCTATGGTATTTGTCAAAAATCATTAACTTCGTAGTGGAACCTGATCTAAACTACATTTTATGATTGGATAAATTAAATGTTTTACCAATGTAAAGTATTTAATATTAACCAATCATGATCCATCTAACTAACAACCCACTTATTTGTAAGTGCTGAAGTTACTTGTAATTTCAGCACCAGAGAGATTTGAATTTAACTTAGAAATTAGTTGGACTCTCCCGAGCACTTCAGCAGCCGCAATAAACCAGTATACCCTAGATCTATTGAGCCTAGCAGAGACTAGTTAAACAACCTGAGACTAGATAGTATAAGAGTAAGATTAGGATCGGTATTAGACTAAGAAGTTGCACGAATCTATCCGGCCGAAAATAAGATAGCGTGACGAGCAGACGGTGTACCCTATCCGAAATTACTCTATGAGTTATACCCCCCAATATCATAACTCATCTGGTGCGACCATAAGTCTCGAACAAGACCTTAATAGATTAGAATTAACCAAAATAGATTAGAAATTAGACAAAAACATTTACAAAATGTTATACGACAATAATTTAATCGAAATGTCTCTACGACTCAATAGATCAGAGCCAATATTCCGAACCATAACAGAACTACCCGGAATTGGAAGAAGACCTCGAACCAAAGACGACATACGACAAAGTAGAAACTTGCCGTATAGTTATATGATAGTTCGGCAAAAGCCAGAACAAACTTTTATATTTCGAATACTACTTGCAATGAATTTAGATTTCCATTTGCAAACATAAAACCTTGAAGTTACTCTTCAAAATCATTTCAGGCGCTAAACAAAATTATTAATATACAATAACGATTGATAAAAAGATCTAAGATCGTTTTCCTAAAACTCTGCAGTAATATACAATATGTTTGAAAAATATTTATTGAAAAATAAAAATAAAAATTAGTAGCATGACAATAAATGGTTAGTAATCATAAATCATCCTGTTGTTCCAGCTCCATCACCTAAAACATAACAGCAATCATAACCCCACTAATATCATCAAAACACTAAATCTTTCCTTTACACATATTTAAAATTTTATTAAAACTTAAATTCACTTAATTTTAAAACCAGATCATCAAGGCTTATCCTTGGATCTTAAATCATTTTCTACTTAATTAAATTTCAAATTTGATCATCAAGGCTTATCCTTGGATCAAATAGAACAACTTTGTTCTCCCCCACCCACTTAATTAGTGTCTAACGACCTCAAACGTCGATTCACTACCCAACCCTTTCTAAAGACCCAAGACTAATAGAAATTTTTAAACAAAACTAATCATTCAAATTAGGATAAACAGTGAAGAACTTCGGTTATTCATCCTTCACTTGACCCCCCCTCTTACCAGACCCAGGATAAATCTTAGACTTAGTAAGTTTAAAATAGTATCTAACGAACTACTCGCGTTCTAATTATACCTGAACCTTGTGGATCGATTTACTATTCTCCAACCCTTGAACACAATCACTACCCCTAAGTAAGATTAAGTAAGTTAACACCTTAACTTATACTAGCCACGAGAAAGTAAAAAATCATTCTTCGGAATCGATATACTTTTCTCTCCAACCCTGAACAAACAGACCCAGGTTAAGCTAACCAAAAAATCGTAAGAACTAACAGTTTAGGAAAATAGAAATCATTTAACAACCTTTTGCATCCGTCATTCTAAACCTTATGTCATTTAAAAACCTAGGAAATAAACAAACAATCGTTTTACACAATTGTGAAATAGATAACAAAAAATACGACCTTGTAATCACACCTCATACACAAACAGTTGGATACATTCGAACAAAACGACAAACACTAAAGAGAAAAATAATAACTAAACAAAGACAAATAACACGAAAAAGATTTTCAAAAAATCGAAACGCATTTTCAGAATCAGAAACCAACAGTTTAGACGAACTTTACAAACTAAAAGAATCAATAGATAGAAATTGCCCAATTCACGATCAATTATATTTTTCTGACTCAGAAACAACTTCAAATTCATCACAAAGAGGAAAAAGAAGAATAAAAAAACAGTACAAACACAAACCAGTACATCTATATAATTGGAATCAACCAATTAGACACATTAATAATTATATATTAACAGTCATCGAACGAAAAAATGAGCTCAACGCACACCCCAGGTGAAGAAAGTCCAGATGATGATGAAATCTTTCCTTTTATAGTAGACGCAGATACTGATAGAGGACAACACATATTTTGTCAAAATTTACTCGTAAATTTATTTGAACCCGGAATCAGTCCATGTAAAACAGAGTTCCCCGATGTAAAAATCAAAAGACAAATCATAGATCACTATCTAAAAGATATATGCAACATAACACAACAGTATGGAATCTACTCCATAGAATTTACCTCACCAAACCATAATAATAGAAAATATACAATTCAAACAGACGACCTTGATTTAGAATTTTCAAAAGTTTTTTCAGAATATATAAAAAGCATCCAATATCATAACTCACAAAGAGCAAACTCCATATTCACCAATGAAGTTTTCGCAATAATATATAGTTATATTTCGATATTAGAAAACGAAATCCCAATAACAAATGTCTCACCGACAGAAACATCTAAACATTTAAGAGTACGACATGAAATCACACTACTCTCTAGTTATTTAAACATCATTAAAGAAAATTTCACGAAAGACGACGTTTCACAACATACAAAACACGATCTACAAAAAATTTTGGCATGGTTCATAATAGATTATTTCACACACAATATTGATTTAATTGCACAAGCAAGAAAAAATTTTAGACCCCAAAACTCGAACGATGATACCGCTATCACAGAACAATCAGATTATGTTTGGGACCCCGAATGGTCTCATTCCGCATTTATAAGCTTCCCACAAACAATCTCAAGTCAAGCAATAAGTACGATATCTTACATAAGAGATTATGTAAAAGTAATACCATTAACCATTGATGCAACACCATTAAACTATAATACATTTTTACCCGATACACAAAATAATAGTTTAAACTCTACAGTTATACACAATGAAAACCTCAATGGAACTAGGAATCTTACTCAACAAGATATCCAGACACCATCACACTTCATAAATGAAGAAATTGTACACACAACAACTACACAACAAAGTATTTCACCAATACGCCCAAATTTAACAACACCAAGAAATACAAATCCTTCACAAACACAGGTAACCTTACAATCAACCGTTAAACCTTCGGTTGCCCCTAAATATTCACATATGGATTACCAAACATACAGACCCATGACAATACCATCAAAAACACGCAAAACATTCACTAGAAACAACTTTGCAGACCATAATTATAATTATACACATCCATCAAAAACATATAATCAACCACAAAGAAATTTTAACCAATATACAAGATCTCGAAATTGGGATAACCCAATGGCCCAACCTAATTCAACAAATTTCCAAACAAATCCTCCACGGGATCAGAGTGAAAATTACCCATTTTTTCAACAAAATAAAAATAAAAAACAGACATCTTATCAAATGGATTATTTATCCTCAGATGATGATTTCTTACAACCAGATATATTTGCACAAAATACTCAAGAATATCGTAGACAAGGAATACAGAGAACACGTACAAATCATAGAAATTTTTCTCCACAACCAATAGATGCACAAAATCAACAACCAATTCAACAACAAAATCCAATTAATATACAATCTTTTCAACCAATTCAACAACAAAATCCAATGACTGCACACTCGTATCAAGCATCACAAATGCAAAATGAAATACCACTCCCATATTATCTCCAACAACATGAAATAACAAGAAACCAACTTTCAAATTTTTCTCAAATGCCAAATGCAGCAGAATCATTACAAATGACAATGAATCCATACCTTATGGGTGGATCATCAATAACATCAAACAAACCTTTAATGGTTTTCACAGGAACAGACCCTGAATACTCTGTAGAAGATTATTTAAATGCAGTAACAGCAAACCTGATTTTAAATATTGGACCTGAACCAATTAATACGCCACTACATCAAAACTGGATACATCGACGCACAGCGTTAATACAAACAACCTTAGATGGCGCAGCCCAAAAATGGTTTTCAGTACTACCTCTAGAAATAAAATCAAACTGGAAAAGATTTACACAGGAAATTTCAAAAATGTTTGACTCCGAAAGAAACAAACAACAACAAAGAGTTTTATGTAATGAAATTCGCAGATTACCAAACGAAACCATCAAGCAAATAGCAGTACGAATCGAAACACTAGTTCGAAAAGCATATTCATTAAATACACATGACTATAAAAACACAAAGATGACAGAAATCTTAATGATGACCTTAACACCACAATTAAGGAAAATAGCAATAAAAAAGAGAGCATCCCATCCTTCTTCAATTAGAGAACCAGATTTAGATTTTCGAAAACTAGTAGACAAATTAGAACAAGCAGAAATCACGATGAAACTAGAAGAAACGGAAAATCTGAAATTACAATACGTTAACAGAATTGAAACGACTCCCACTAATATTAATAATATACAGGAATCAGAGACAGACCTCGTTGAAAAAATCACTGAAATACTCAATATCTACGAAAAGAACCCAAACTTTAAAGGCAAACCATCTTTCAAAAAATGGTGTAATTATTGCCGACGATACGGACATAGTATTTCCGAATGTAGACAAAAACAGCAAGACAATCAAAATAAACCTCAAAAATATAAAGAACCAAATAAATCATTCTATCAATACATGAAAAAAGATCAAAATCTACCGAACAAAACAGTCCACAGCAACAACAGTTCAGGAAAACCACTCCCGAACAATACAAATTATACAAGAAATCAATCACCATATAACTCAAGTTATAGAGGAAGATCACCAGAACGAAGAAACACGTATAATTCATCACAAAATCACTACAATAGACCAAATAGTCGAAATAACTACTCCAGATCAAATTCAAATACACAACGATTTGTTTCTAGATCTAATTCCCAATCAAGAAATAACTACTATCCAAACAACCAATCACGAAATTCATCATACAATAGGAATAGAAACTACTCCTATAATCGAAATAGAAGTTATTCAAACAACCGAAACCAGAATTACCCGAACAATCAATCAAGGAATAACTCATATAATAGATCGAACTATAACAGACCAAACAATAATTACCAAAACAGATCGCGAAATAATTCACAAAATCGACACTCCAGTTATAATAATCGTTATAGAAATTATTCCCAATCACCACACCGGAATAATAATAACTATAATAATTCTAATAATCGCCACAGAAGTAGTACACCTAAACATCAAAGACAAATCAATCAAGTACAGTCAAATCCAGAAACAACATCAGACCCTCCAGGTATTGATGACACAGTAACTGATACGTTACAACTCAATCAAATAAACTGTACATCATCAGATTCAGAAAATGATACTGAAAACACTCTTTCTATCAATATGATAAAAGTCGAAAATGACTATGAATCTGTCATATATGAACAACCTTTTTCATCACACATATATGAAAATCAATCAGAATTTCTTCAAAATTATTACACTACACCCATGAATTCCACACCAACGACGCAAGAAACAAACGAGATTAACACTACAGATCAAACCAATAAAAATACCAAAACAAAATGCTTGAATACAAACCACATTTATCAAAATATACAAAAAGAACAACCCAAAGAAAAAATTTGGACAATACCATTTCTCTTAGAAAGCCCAAGAAATAAAGAATTTCAACCACCAGACCTTGAAATAGATTTTTTAATTGATTCAGGAGCAGAATCAAACATAATAAACATCCCCACATGGAATGAAATAAAAACTTTACACCCAAAGCTAACACCTCTTGAAACCTCCAGTAAGTTAGCAACAGCACAAGGATCAACATTGATAAACTACGGAAAAATCCAATTATTTCTCCTCCCCACCAGAACAATGGAACAAAGCAAAATTTTAAATAAGCCATTTAAACAAATATTCCATATCACTGACATTAAATATAATATCATTGGAATACCATTTATTTCGAAGTATATACCAACAATTAACATACTAAATAGTAAAATATTAATCAAAGATAAATATACAAAAACAAAAGAAACATCCTTAACATTTTTTCAAAGATTAAATAAACAACCACCATTCTTTTCAAAATTCTACCCGATATTTAACAAACAAAGAAAACACCTAAAACCACTATCAGGAAATATCTATAATTTTTCAATCAAACAAGTTCACCAATATGATAAAGAACAAAACAAACAAAAATTTTATATGTCAGAATTTGAATTCAAACCTATTCACAAATTTTTCAAAATCACAATCTCATCCATAAAATATTTGAAAAATTCGAATTCCGATATCATTTCCTTACATGTCTATAATAACACACCTTACCAAGTAACATTACCTTTAGGACTTTTAGGATATTGTGAAACCAACGCTACAATATCACCAATACACGAAAAAGCCTATCGCGTAAATAATATACTCCAATTACTAGATATTTGCCAATCTACAATTCTTAATGAAGAATTATCTATAAATAATATAATAAGTAACGAAAACAGAAATACGGATTATTTCACAAAAACTCCATATTTCAAACCTACATTCAACATAAGTAACTACACAGAGGACCAACAGAAATTTTTAACAATGTTTAATTTCCAACATTCACAAATAACACAAGACGAATTCGAAAAATTAGCCAAACAGCTAATTAAATATTCATCAGTCTATGCAACATCAAAATTCGATGTTGGGAAAATCAGTTCATCACTACATCTCCCGTTAAAACCAGACGCAGTTTTCAAAAAACAGAGAGCAAGTAAAGTACCAATTCACTTACATGATAAAGTAAACAGATTACTCGATATTTTAGAACAATACAACATTATATCACCAGTAAACAAAGAAGAACAACCAAAAGGCAACACATTTATCAACCCCGTTATCATTCTAGCTAAAGGAGAATCATTAAAAATCGTTCTCGATGCTAGATACCTCAATTCACTTATAGATGAATCAAAATGTAATTGGCCCATTGAACCAATACAAGTTATTTTAACAAAAATAAACGGCAAATACTTTACAACCGCCGATATGAATAGTGCATACAATCAAATGCCACTAGATGAACAATCACGACGTTTAACACAATTTATTATCGGAAACCAACAATATGAATTCAACCGCTTATTCTATGGAATATCCATAGGACCAGCAGCATTTTCAGCTTTTATGAGCAAAATTTTTAGACCACTAATACTCAAGAAAAACGCAATCACCTATTTAGACGATGTTTTTATGCAATCACAAACAAAAGACGAGATGTTCAATGTTTTAGAAAAATATCACCAAATACTTCAGAACGAAAATCTGAAGGCCGCCCCCGATAAATCACACTTCTTTTTGACAAGAGTTAAATTCTTAGGACATAATATAGAAAGAAAAACAATCACTCCATTGAAATCACGCATTGACGCTATTCAAAAACTTCAACCACCAACAAATAAAAAGAAAATCCAAGAATTTCTTGGAATGTTAAACTTTTTAAGTAAATATGTTTATAAAATGCAATTATATCTACGACCATTTTATAACATCCTTAGACAACAAAATAATTTTGAATGGAACACAGAACATCAAACACGATTTGAAGAAATAAAGAAACTTTTAACTGAACAAATTTCAAACACAATTCCAGATTCAAATCAACCATTTTATGCAATGTGCGATGCTTCGAACTTTGGCATCGGTGCAGCACTATTACAATCACATAATGGTACAAATAAAATGAACCTCATATCAGCAAATTCTCGATTATTCACTCAAGCAGAGCTACGACTCTCAACTCTAATGAGAGAATGCACAGCCATAATATATACACTGACAGAATATGAATTTCTGATACTTGGATCAAAACATCCAACAGTTCTATTCACAGACCATAAACCAATCATCTTTCTCTTTACACAAAAATCTAACCCAAACCACCGAGTTTACAGATTTCAACTAATTCTAATGAAATTTCCAAACTTACATATAGTTTGGACTGCAGGAAAAAATCTTGCATTACCAGACACCTTAAGTCGAAATACACCACCTGAATTACTTACACGAAAAACAACAGTTGAAATACCCAAAAACATAAAATTCTACCTTGCAGAAAACGAAACATCACCCCGATTGGAATGCAAATATGCAGTAAAAACTGATATTGAACAATCACAAATAAATAATTTACAACATTTCCCACTTTATTTAGATTGTCAAAATAATCATTATGAAGTTGATCTACTTGGAACATCAACTTTCAAACCAATCCCATATTCTCAATGGATAAAAAATAACACCCAACAAAAACGAACAAAACAACACCCGCCTAAAAAAGACCATTTTCCACTAATTGAAAAAGAAGATTTAACTGATAAAATAAATTTATCAGGACCACAAACAAATGATTCAAAATACACAATAAATCAAGTTTTTGACCTTCACGACCCACTTGACACAATACCCTTATCTAAATTAGAAATCGAAAACATTTTTCTCCCCCCAACAGAAACAATTACAGTTTCAACACTGAAACAATATCAAAATCTTGACCCGATAATTAGACAACTAAAATCATGGCACAAATATAAAACTAAACCTATCAAAGCAGATTCAACCATTCTAGGAAACAAAACACTCCTCCGATACTTTCGCAAATTTAACAACACAACAATTAACGAAAATACAGACCTTTTAGAGTATAACCTAAATGAATCTACAGTTCCATGTCTCCCTTTAAGTATGATTCTTATAGCTTTTAATATTTCACATACACAAAATATTAAAGGACACTCTGGATCAGAAAAAACATATTCAAATTTTATACAAAATTTTTATTTCCCAAATGCACCAATTTGGATAAAAGTACTATGCAATGACTGTATAGTATGTCAACTAAATAAACCTTACCCAAATCAAAAACAAATAGCACAAAAACAAGATTTTAAAGGACAAAGCTTGTACTTTAACCATCGTATCTCATTTGATACCAAAGGACCAATTTCACCCTCATCCGAAGGAAACTCCTACATTATGGTAATTGTTGACGCATTTACACATTATGTAGCACTTAACCCAGTACCACATTGTAACGCTTATTACGCTTACACAACACTCTATGAACACTGGATAGCAAAATTCGGACTACCAGAAATTTTAGTCACAGACAACGGTACAGAATTCATAAATAATGAAATTATCACACTATGTCATTTATATAACATTAAACACAAACCACGTACATCTCATGCACCTTGGACAAACGGCCTAGTCGAAGGTATGAACCGTTCATTACAAGAATATCTTAGATGTATCATCAACGGAAATGATACAAAATATACCGAATGGTCAGCAGATGTAAAATTATTTCCCTTAGCATATAATTCACAAATTACGACAACTCTAGGAATGTCACCATACGAAATGGTTTTTAACCAAAAGCCACGCAAACCAATAATGTTTACAGCAAATTCTCATAAAAACGCACAAGGTTATTGTCAACCAAATAAAGACTCAATTTGTTATAACCTACCTTTACATACACACGATGAAGATCATTTTCATCACCCACAAATTCTTAAACTAGCCTCCGGTACACACACCGAATGGATTCTAAATAGAGATAAAAAACACAATGAAATTTATCAAAAAATAACAAAAAAGTTATTACAAAGACAAAACATTAATGAACAAATCAATTCACGTTTTACACCAGCCTCCGATTTAAAAATTGGAACATTTGTTTTAATACCTAATTTTAATACTCAAAAAGGAATTTCTAAAAAATTACAACCCCTTCGAAAAGGACCATACCAAATAATTGCAAAACCCACTGATGTCACATATAAAATTACCGACTCAAACAAAAAAGAAATCGTTCAACATCGAAACAACCTATTACCTTATTACCCAAAAGAATACGCACTCCGCGAATTAACTCAATTATATTCTTTCACAGGATTAAAAATCATTCAAAACGAACCACATCTGAAAAACACAGAACAAAATGATAACCCCACCGAAAATCAAAACACAAAACTAATCGCCACCAAAAACAATACACAAAACCATAAAGAATCCCCAAAACAAAGAAAAAATAGAAAAATGACCGAACAAATAATACCCCAAGAACAAATCGACAAATCAGAAAATAGAAAAACAACAAGACTCCGAAATCAACCACGTAAAAACTATAAAATATTCATCCCCCAATCTAAAATTTTAAAGAAAGTAGAATTTCAAAAGTAATTTTAACATTTGCTTCACAATCTTGAAACCTCCGAAACATTTTTCATTTACATTTTTCAAAATAACATGCTGACAAGTACGTAATAATTCTAGTTCAAAATAGACCAATTGGATTCATCCAATCCGTCACTTTCTCTAACTCAAACTAAGACCAATTAGACGAATCATATAAAACTCCAGGCACATCTATAACTATAACTTTACGACCTCCAGGTCAAAAATAAGCAAACCACTCCAACTTGACAACTAAAATAAATATCACCATAATACCGTACCCCTCCCTTATCTAATAACCCAAAGATCAACAATATTTCCCCAACTCAGACCACGAATACCCCCAAAGCAAATTTGTTAAATTAGCCTAAAGTAACAAAATGAACATTTTAATTAGCCTAAAGTATAAAAATCTCACCATACCCCGGATCATTTGACAAACAAAAATAAAGAAAAATACGACCTCCCAGTCACCATAAAAATTGCCCCCAACAATTTTTTACAAAACTCAACCCACTTGTCAAAAAACTAATAAATAATCCGACCACACTAGAAAATCGCCTCAAACAGCAAAAAATATTCGACCAAGAGATCATTTCTTAAATGCTCTTCTCTCAATCAGTTACTCAAATACTCATAAATCTTAAACATTTTTTTACAATACTTGAAACCTTTATAATATTTCTTTTTGATATACTTGAATCTTTTCTAATAATCCTAATCATTTTTTGTAACATTTTTTTAATTTTCTACACTATTCTCGAACTATTCCTTCAACTTTCCAAAACCCTTGATTATATCCACAGGTACGATTTATACAACTTGTCTAAATGATACGAACAATTTTCAGTAGAACCGATATTTTTTTATTGTTTGTAATTTTCATAACATTTTTATCATCCCTCATTTTGACCATCTGTAAATGTATAAAGAAAGCAATCCTCACATTTGCCCTAGCAACAGTCCTTCTAATTCTTTTTTTGGAAGAATATTATAATAAACACAAAATTTCTCACTAAAGTAATAATTCAAAAAACCATCAAAAATTGCTACCCAACAGTCACAGAATCAGTCTTCACCGACATCATCCCAAGATAACCAAACACCACCTTCAACTACTCAAAATCCTCAAACATCTACACGAATTTCTTTTCAAGACAATCCATACACTTTTGAAGAACGACATACTCGTTTATCAGAACCACTAGAACCAGTTCAACGACAAGCACCTTTAAGCGAACCAACATATAACCTATATCCAACACTACCACAAGAACTAAGTAGAATAAAAAATTCTAGTCAAAACCAAAATACAGTCGAAATAAATAGACAAATTATACATCCTCGACGAAACAGAAATTTTCAAACTCCCCGAGTTCATTTTGATATACCTCAATCCCCATCACAAAACACTCCAGAAAACCCCATTGGTATATTACCAGAAACCCCTACGCTTCTTTCACAACGTAGCACCTCAAGCCTACCATCAGATTACTTAGGTTCAACACCAACATCTGAGCAAATACGTGAAAATCCCTTTAACCCCCCAAACCAGGCATCACGACTACCATATTGGACTACACATTCATTTACACAAGGTGAACCAAATTTAGTCAATGACCCCATAGATATTTCTACGGATACAACAACATCCTCATCACTACCAGAAACATTATCACTACCATCAACACCATCAATAAGCCAGTTTTCACCACCACCCTTTAACTTAAACTTTCCAAATAATCTCGACGCCAGATATCGAGAACAATCATCAATAAATATTCCTTTAAGACTAGATTGGAATACATTTACAGCACCTCCACCACTATTTGGACAACATCAAGAAAGTAACCGCCTTCATAACTGGGCACTTAATAGATTACAATATCGCCAAGATATTCACAACGATATCCGTGATCACAATATTCAAATACTCCAACAAAACAGTTTACAATTAAAGTTTGAAATCACAGTTAAGTTAAATAATATTACCCAACATCCCTACCCATTAAATCCACCTAACATAACAGCTCAATCACTACCACCACCGTTTATAACTACTGAAGTAATATACAAATACGACAGATATACCAAAAACACAATTGGCTACATTACATTTTATAATCCATACTCAGGATTATCATACACATGTATATTCTAAAATTATTAATTTTTCTCCAACTCCTTTTTCTAGTAATCTCAAATCAAAACATAAACCCTTCTCCTCGTACAGGACCACAAGATTTACTAGTAACACATTACGATTGTGAAGAAAATGAACAAAAAACACTACATAAATATGCAATAAATCAAGTATCACAATGTGAAACAGAACCACAAGCTATAGAAACCACAGATGTAATAGCAACACTCTATTCAAAAGCCCGAGCAACAACAGTTACAGGTTATAAATTCACAGCAACATTTTCCGAAAAGAAAGTACATTGTTCACAAGTCTCGAACGGAAACAAAAACCGACTTGACCATGAATCATTCTATCAAAGTAATATAGAACGTCTTTTACATCTCAATCCCGACGATTGTAAAAATGAATTACTTAGACTAAACATCACACAAAATAAAAACTCCCAAAGAAAATTAGTTAATTTTCAAGTTTTTCCAGACTCTGTACATCAATCACAACTTGAAAGACACCAAGGACATATAAAACTAGACGAAAAATACCCGTATAACGGCGCACACGGACGATTAACCTATGACCTACACGATAAACATTGGATACCACACATTGGTATAAATGACCCATCAAACTGCAAAGCAGACACAAAAAATAAAGGATACCAAGAAATAATGTTTTTCGATTGGAAAATACAACTCGAAAAAATACAACTAACACGAGATTTATCAGATAATACAATGATCTATCAAGGAATCCGATTACCTTGTAAAAATGATCAAGGTTATTGCGACCCTACAACGAGAACACAAGCAACCATTGTTTGGTTCCCCGAAGATACATGTACAACATTTCAAGTAGCAAAAATACACGCTCGTATGATAAAATTTCACGAAAAATATTTTATACAATCAATTCCATATGAACAAGTCCATCCATCACGAAAACTAAGTTCTAATTTTAGAAACATAGACAATATAGAAAACAAATTGACACGTTTCCAAATATATCAAGAAACAGAACATGCATGTAAATACAGGAATCCACTTCACAGAACACAATATTCTGAAATATTAGTTGAATACGAAAAAGGATTCGACATGACCACTGGAAAAGTAAAAATCGACCCATATGCCACAGGTCATCCTCTAAACGAAGGAACATCCTATATACCAGTTAATTTTGAAAAAAGCAACGGACAACCTGGTGGACATCTAAAACCCCATGACACCAGAAGCACACGCTTACAAGAATTATCACTAATGAATACTACATATTTCGGTAATATCCACTATGATATTCATTTAGATATGAAACTAGATTATACAATTAGCCGAATTTTTCAAGAAATGTCACTCTCCGAATTAGAAACACTACACCACCTATGCGAATTAGAACGAACACAAATATTACAATCACTTGCACTAGCAGTATTAAAAATACCCTATGCAGGATACTTATTATCTGGAAATAGATCAAATTTTTTAGACTATGAAGGAAACATCTTATGGTTTTATACTTGTACTAAAAAAGTATCACCACTATACGTTTTTGAAGATAAACGATGTTATAAAAGAATCCCTATCTTTTATAAGAATAAAGTACATTTCGTGGATACACTTTCACGAAGAACCTATTTCTGGGATACCGCAGTCCCATGTGGATCAGAAAACAGCCACAATGTAGTACAACTAAACCCTGATGAAAATAAATATTATCTTCTCACTCCATATCCCACATTAATGCAATCACTCAAAAAATTTTCACCAGAAAGCATTCGCGCTATTGCTCGAAACCCAAATATAGACTTACAATCAATAGGAATCTATTCAAAATCAGATATTCAACATCACATTAGAACACAACAATTCCAAGAATTATTAACACAAATGGACACTATACAAAGACAATCAATAGACCAAAATTTACGCAAACTTGCAGAAACCGCAGGATTTGCCGATATCTACACGCAAGACTATAGCGGATATTTTAAAGACATTAAAGATTATATATATCTAAACGGTGAAAAATACCGTCCCCAAGATATATCACCAATTAACATTTTTAGCTTTGTTACACTCAAAAATGAGATCCTCGATTTTCTAGGATGGCCCTACTACATCTTAGAAAAATTGACTATTTTATACGCAATGTTTAACTTTATTGGATTTCTTTTCTCACTTTTAAAAGGAATCTACAACACATGTGCTATACACACACAAGTAAACAGACAAGCAAGTGTAGCACGCATACTATTTGCAGGATTTTTTGGAATCTTTTCTACATCTATAAACAAAATTCTTTTAGACGCACAAATAAAAGAATATAACACAAAAATAACAACACGACAAAATACATATGACGAAGAACATAACAATGTAGACATAACGCCAACGGCACCACAATTACCATCCCTACCAAATAACCATCCACTATCCCTAGTCCCACGAAATTTTCGAAACTTAGCCATCACACATAATCCAAATTTTCGACTCACCACATCACAAAGTCCCATCCAACATATAATGACACACCAGTCACAAGATGATAATACTTATGAACAAATTATTGAACAACCCCATACCACCGCTTTTCAGTCTCAAAATAATCATTTTTTTAGCCCACGATGAGCCGCCAACTTGGATCACTACACCGATCAAATTCCCACCCAACCAATCTTACCTCTCCAATCCCAATAATACCACTTTTTGCTTTTCCGCCACCCGATTTCCCATCTAGTAATGTAACATCAGGCATGAATTCCGATACTAATTCACACATCTCAGTTTTATATTCCATCTCACAACTCAATAACCCGAATATTGAAACCCCCGATGAATTTGCCGACTCAGAACCATCCCCATCCAATAATTTTCATAACTCTTCTAATTTTTCTCAACCCCCTTTTCAACCCATATTATCCAATAACCCTGACCCAATTACTCCCACACCCTCTTATGCTTCCCAAGTTACCCCAACCTACTCCTCATACCATTCTGACCAATCATCTCATTCTCCAGACACCCCCCGAATCTCCCCAGAGCTAGATAATTTTATTACCCTTCAACAACAACCCTACCACCTTAATACCCCAACCATAAACCAAATCTCCTCCACAATAAATTCATCCAACCCCCCTACCCCTACACCCTCTTCAAATTATACTGAATCATTAGCACCATCATCCACATCAACTGAATCTTCACTCAACACTAATAGAGCTTACCGCACTTTTAAAAGAAAGTTCCCCAACCATCCTTTCCCAGCAAAACCAGGAACAGCCCGTGAATACATCAACCACCCCAAGCATACTAACACAAAAGAATTTTTAGCCATCACCTTACCCTCATTCCCACAATACACCTTAAACACCCCCCATGACACTAACGAAACACGCAACTTTGTAGATGAATACGTTTTAATGCCCACTCTCTCTTGGACCTCATATTATCATTTTACTAACCCTCTTTGCTTACCTTTATCTAACACTCACATTGATATAGAACGAAAAACGGACACGCTATATCGACTCACTACACCACTAACACCTAGACAATTTACTTACGTTGGATATAAAAAATCACTAAAAACACACACTGCACCTAGAGCTAACGAATATACACTCGAATACTATGATCACAACATCATCAGAGCTAACCAAGATCAATTCTTAGACGACGATCGCTTCGCTAATCCACAAATTACCGAGAAATTTTTCATCAAGACACCATATACATTCACACTAAACATCTTCGACCGAAAGTTTGATCACATTATTTCAGAAGCACTAACAGACACACAAGCATACGAAAGTTTTAAAGAACGCTTCCAAATATTTTCACTAACCTTTCATTTCCTTGCACCACACGAAAGAGATTTACACTGCTCACACGATATTATGTTGCGCACTAAACAAACCCACACATATAGTTATTATCGTTTCATCCAAAATCACTTTGACCTACACACTCCCTCCAGACAACCACACCATCGTTTTCAATTCATCAATTCCAAATACACCTCACCATTCTTTCTAAATTTCACATATTGTATTAAAGACACTAACCTTCATGGTATTCTTCGCAATTATGATCCCATAACCCAAATGTACATCTTCTGTCCCATCACCAAGACCTTTAACGCCGAAGAATCCCGACCCTTCCTTATCCCGCACGAGTTTGTACAACCCATAGAAATCCCAATTTTAGAATTCATCCACAACACTAAATTCAATCACAAATTATATAATCTAATCCAAAACACACCTTATGAGTTTGCAGTTGACACTGAAGAACTAACCACTATCAAGGCACTCCAATTGCTTTGGCCACTGCTTCAGACTAAAAATATCATCCGCATCTTAGCTAAACTACTAACAACTTCAGAACTAATTCACGACATCTTCCCCCACGGTTTTTTCCCCGACGACTAACAGGTAAGTATGAATTAAATGAATATTACTAACTAATTAAAATATTAAAAAACTCACCATACCTTATTCATGTTTTCTTTAGATTTTTAGCCTTCATCCGACGATCACCTACAAAAACCACAAAAGACAAATAAAAATCGCAAATTTCATCAAACAGATTTCAAAAATTCTATTAATCTCTTACACTTATAAATTTATAAATTTAATACCAATGCAGTAAATTCATTTCTAAAATTTTCCCCCACAAGCAGTAAATCTAATTATGATGAAAATTTGTAACTTAAAATTCCCCCATAACTAGCAGTAAATTTCCAAATTCTATGTAGTAAATTAAATAAATGCAAATGCAGTACTAACCTTTTGATATTTTCATTCATTCGCACAGAAATTCTATCCACACTCGCACAGCTCGCCCACGAAGAATTGTTTAAAATAATGAATTTCAGTTTCAAGTTTTCACACTCAACAACTCTAACATATAATAACATGTTTCAAACTTTCCTTTAACCCGGTTGGAAAGGAATCATATACTAAACAAAACTAACCAACGCAGCTTACTAAATACCACAAATCATAAAATAACAGCATGACTAAGAAAAGGAAACCAACGGTACCCAAACCGGATTAACCCAGTTTAAAACTGGATAATTTATTCTTTTGAAGACTATTATAAAGTCTAAGAAAGAAATAATAAAACACAAAAAAGTCGAAAGACAAACCCATACCACGAACAATTTACTTTTTGGAAAAAGGACATAACCAACAAGACATAAGAAAAACCACAACAAACCCAACATAAAACGTTGTCACATAACAGGACCCCTCACAAAAACCGCATGAAATCATACTCCCACTCCTGGCCTAACCCACCAGGAAGGACGTCCTGAGCATGCTCTATAGCCGGCCTAACCCACCGCGCTACATCCACGCTTTGTGACCACACCTCTATTTTTAATAAGAGCTACTCAAGTGTGAGTAACTCTTCAAAATAACCGAACTAAAACAAAAAGCTTTTGTGAAAACAACTAACTAAAATCATTATTAAAAAATATTAAACTAATAAAAGTTTTATAAAATGTAAAATCACATGATGCAATATATAGATCAGAATACAACACCAAGGACGAACATCAAAAGACAAGACGACCCCACTACACTCGAGAGAGAATGACCAACTACAATCGATATGCCGCTCACAATCACAACTCAAAGGATTTAGAGTACGACTTGACCTCGCAGAAAAGGACTTCATTGAACTAGACCAATGACCACCTCGATGTTCAAGTATACGTACAGATCCGAGTAACCAGGCATCCCCTCCACGCACAATCTCCACGCCATTCCCAAACTAGATCATACACAAAAGAAGTTCTCCACGCAGAACAGAAAAACCTGACATAGCAAACCATTCTGAAATCAGATTTGAGTTTGTTGCGAAGACTTAGTCGTTGTCACTAGAAGACACAACGTCTTATGTCTCTAACTCCAGCTTCCTGGAACTTCTTTAACAAAAAGGAAACAGAAGAAATAAGATGTTCGCCAAACACCAACTTCCATCATCCATCCTTCGAATTGCAAAAGAACTATTCTAAAAAACTCTGTAAAACCCGGATGGGTGGAACCTGATCTAAACTACATTTTATGATTGGATAAATTAAATGTTTTACCAATGTAAAGTATTTAATATTAACCAATCATGATCCATCTAACTAACAACCCACTTATTTGTAAGTGCTGAAGTTACTTGTAATTTCAGCACCAGAGAGATTTGAATTTAACTTAGAAATTAGTTGGACTCTCCCGAGCACTTCAGCAGCCGCAATAAACCAGTATACCCTAGATCTATTGAGCCTAGCAGAGACTAGTTAAACAACCTGAGACTAGATAGTATAAGAGTAAGATTAGGATCGGTATTAGACTAAGAAGTTGCACGAATCTATCCGGCCGAAAATAAGATAGCGTGACGAGCAGACGGTGTACCCTATCCGAAATTACTCTATGAGTTATACCCCCCAATATCATAACTCAGTAGTTAAGCCACTGCTAAATCTAAATTCGATAACCCTAAAGAGTTGAGCAAAACACTATTTTAGAATTTTAAGCACAACTTTCAAAGACGTATTTGGCTGAGTTCAACTTAAATATAATTTGTTTTCAAACCAGAGCTGTAAAACTTGAGGGGTGAAGGAGATGAAATTTTGGAAAATTGTAGAGTACAAATACTTTAAAAAGGAGCGGTATTTAAATTAACTCAGACAAATGAAATCAGTTTGAATGAATTAGAGCCCTTTTAGACTGACGCCTCGGTCAAAATTTGTTTAATATCTTAATGGAATCTTTTTAACCTCTGACGGTCTGGGACGCCATTAGAGCACAGCAGGATCTAAAATACTGCCCAAAAACCCCACTGTGACAAAAAACAGGATGTCTAGATCTACACTGAAATGATGAAATTGGCGAAACTATAAGCATATGTTCAAAGAGCAGATACAAAAGTAAACATAAAATAGGTTGAAAGGAAACTTGATCCACATTAATTGAAGTAGGATTTTCAAAAATTAAAACGAAATCCAACCGAACAAATTATGCACACTGACACTTTTTATGGCGCGGGACTAAAATCAATTTTGTCAAAACAGAGATATGATAAAACCAAGTAAGAATTTTACTTAAGGCCTTAAAAAATCTATTTCAGATCTAAACGGTTGTTTTCCTCGATTATTTCTGGTTTGTTCAGATCAGAAAAAAATCAATATCCGATCGCTTATCATTTTCTGAATTAAGTTTTTTTCTGAACATATTTCTTGTTTAAAAGTTGTCAACCCTCAACAAAAAGCACAAAACAACCAGGATAGCCGGTTGCTGTTCAAGTAGCACAGAATACTCCGACCATAATCATAAAAAACACCTTAAAGCTTTTTCATGTTTTTTTTTCTTTCAAACTAGTGTTGTTTTTTGAGTCGTGTGATAAAAGGATCTGCAAATTTTTAAAAATCGTTCGAATTACGACTGAAAGGGCTTCAATATGATATATCACTCGAACCATTCCGATAATTATTTGCGGTACCTGGTGGAGAACAAAAAAAAATAAAATACACTCGAACATAAATTTCCTCCCGATGTTCAATGGTCGGTACAATAATTATATGAAGAATCTTTCAAAAAAATTAAACACAATAATAAAATCATGATAAATCATGATATGATTAATCAAGATAATAAATAACTATTAATAAGAAATGAGTAAAAACAGGAAAAATTTTTTCCTCACTCGAAATTGGACTAAAAATCAAAAATGCGGTATAACTGTTGGAAAAATCGACCCATTCCGATGACTATTTGTGGTACATCATTTTGCGTGGAAAACAAAAACAAAGAAAAAACAAGGATAGCCGGTTACTGTGCATGTAGCACAAAATGTTCCGATCATAATTTTAAAAAACACAAAAAAAAATTCAAAGTGTTGTCGATTTTTTTTCGGCGTCATACTGAGTCATAGGGAGATAACTAAACTGAAAAACAGTTTTGTAGAAAAATTACTTGAAGAACGACAAGAAGAACCAATGAAACTTTTTTTTCAAGTTCTGATTTGAACAAGATACTGAAATGCTCAAAATAAACTATCGTTACTCAAGACGACTAATTTTTTTCGTTTGAATTAAGTTTTTGCACGCTCTTGAACAATTAAAATAAGAATGCTCGCTGCTTTTTTCGCTCAAAATAAGAGAAAAACTCAAAAATTTCAAACTGGTTTCCTCGACACTGGGAAAGTTATTTTGAAAATTTTTTAAGTGGTTCAAATCACGACTGTAAGGACTTCAAAATGAAATACCACTCAACCCAGTCCGATGATTATTTATGGTACTTGATTTTGCGTGGAAAACAGAAAGAAAAAAACTAAAAAAGACGCGAACACAAAATTCCTCCCCATTTGTAATGGTGGTAACAAAAAAAAACACACGCGAATACAAAATTCCTCCACAATTTTCAAATTGTCCGGAAAATAACAACCAAAATTTTCAGTGGATTGCCCCTTGGGTAGTTTTTTTAAATAAGTTTAAACTCACGCCAACAATCTTACATCCTGGGAGAACACAATTGGACGTACTGGTCTGTTCAACGTAGTCTCATTGCGAAAATTTTTGTTATATATTTTTGATCTTGGGAAAAAGAAGTGTCTCGACAATTAGACCTGAAATAAGTTGACTATTTGCAATTGTATATATTTATAATTTTCAACTTAAAAACGAAAAAAAAAGAACTTTTGCCAGAAAAAAGTCCATAAAATAGGCCCGACTAACTAATCGAAATATTTTTTTAGAAGCGTTCTGTTATCTAAAATGTAGCTCTCTAGAAACATTCGATAAAACAACCTGATTTGCTGGGACGAAAAACTCTTGATTTTTCATTGAAAAATTGGATGATTATAATTTAAGCTAATGTTCAATTTGAGCCTAACAAAACTGACTCAATTGAATATGCTTTGTATGCTTGTTAGTGATTTTCTTGCTATAATGCGTAACTCTAGTGGTTTGCTCGCTCCGCCATCTATAACAAGCTTGTTCAAAAATCAAATAGGGCTTTCATATCTGAGTTTTTTTACCCTGTTTTTAGACCCTGATTAAACTTCCAATAACAAATAAAGCTACTGAGCAAAACACTTGTTTCTAATTCTTTGAATTTGAATTGATTAATAAGTACGTGCTCTTGAGATATTTCTGAACACTCTCCTTACATTTTGATTGAGAAAAATTGCATTCTTCTTAGGATGCGTAAGGCTTAACACTAAATTGTAATATAGGTTGCACGACAGTTTTGTTATTTGTTACAAGGAGCTTTGTCGAGGGTGCTTCGTATGTTTTACCGAGATGATCAATCAGTTCAACAAAACTCAGCTGCTAATCTGTTTGAAATCCAAGATATCCAAAAAAGTATTCAGCTCAATTGGCTAATAACTACAACTTTGAAAAAAAATGTCTAGTTGAAATCAATTTTTGCAAATTGCTGAATGCTCAACTTGATTTAACTTCCAATTTAAATTAAAAGCGCTTAGAAGTAAAACAAAGCGTGCTATTTAATTTTTTTTAAACGTAAAAACACGTTAAATAGATAACTTGGAACTTAACATAGAGTGTGGAGGCAAAAAACTTCCACAAATCTGAAAAAAATTAAAACTCTGAAAATTAAGAAAAAATCAAACTCTGAGTAAAAGTCTGAACAAAGAAAAACAAATAAAAAATTTTGTTTTCGAAAAATTTAACCCACAAAAATTCTATTCCCAACGAGAGCCGAGAAAGACAAAACAGATAATAAGGTCTCAAGAGCTTACTGGGTTAAATCCAAGAGAAGAACAATAAAAGAGCATCAAAAAGTGAGATAAATTAGCAGAATAGGAGAAGGTAAAAAGAACGAAAAAGTAAAAGAAAAATAACTATTCAAAACACATTTTTATTGAACCTGTTCAAAAAAAATTACGTCTAATTAACAGTTTTTTTCGCCGTCCTTCGCGCAGCGACAAAGTGCCAAAATTTATCGCCAGTTTCATAGATCTTGATTTTTATTGAGGAATGTGTTTTAGGTTTGTGTTTCATGACTTTTGGTTCTTCAAATATTTATTCAGGTAAAGATTGTGATTCAATAATCATGGTAGGTTTGATGCAGATCACCTCATGTCGTTATCTAACCTCTCAAGCTTTAGAACAAAAAAATTTATTGAAAAAAGTTTAAGAGCAATACTGAATTAACTTATATAAAATAATTCTTCTTCGTCTGAAAAAACACTAGTCATGAGAGCAAAATAAATTTTTCGATCATCGTTCTGCCTTTTGACGAAAGTGACGGATGTTTTTGTTAGGTGAAGAATATATCTTCAGGCAAGTTCAGAACTATTAACAAGAAAGAATTGACGGGACATTTTATACCGTCTAAAAGAAAAAGATGTTTTGATCTTACAAACTAAAATCTCGCCTAACCTGCAACTTTTTTTTCTAAATAAAGGTCTGTGTTAAGTTTTAAAATTTAATTTTCGCTTTTTTGTCTTTTTTGCTTATACTGCCCTGTTTTACTATACTTTTGTGCTCTTTTTGCTTATACTACCTCAGATACGTAATTGAGGCTGAATTTTTCATCCAGATTTGTGCGAACCCGAACTTAATTGCAATGCTTTTATATGGTACGTTCAAAAATAATTTGTCAAAAAAACGGACAATAGTTTTCAAATAAAAAAGTTTCTGAGCAAGAAACTTTTGCTCATAAAAAAAATTGTAGTTTTTGTTTTAGTTTGAGTGCAAATAAAAAAAATTTCAGATAAATGTTCTGGTAATACTGGTTATCTGGGAGATTCTTTTCTTCAACCAGTAGATTTTCTGATTTTAGAAAGTCAGTGGTTTTTGGTTTTGGCCAAAACACCAAAAATATTTAGCGAAACTCGGAAAAAGGATATTTTTTTTGATGAAAAAAATGCAGTTCATTCAATTTTCATGTATGAGAAATTGTTTATCAGAAACTTCATAAATTTTTTGTACGTATAGAATATGTAAAATTGTACGACAAGAAATTTTTAACGAAAAAATATGATTAGAAGTGTTGGTAAAATCGAATATTTCAACAAATAAGTATAACGTGCCAAACTTGTAGTTTTTGGTCATTTTATAAGGAGGTTTAAGCCCAAAAAACTACCTTTAAAATAAACTCAATATTATTCCAATCTAAGGAAAGAACTTAAAAAGTGCGATTTCAATTAAAAAATTCTAATAACTATTCACAAACTGTTGAAATTAGTTTGATGAATTTTTGCAACTAAACTCCTGTTACCATAGTAGCTTTGCTTATGGGGGGGGGGATAGTTAACAAAATCGCACATAATAAGTTGTTTATTCAGCCTTGAACTCACCGAATGACAGAGTGAGACCAATGGCGGCAGATGTGGTCTGCAGAAGGGACACTTGTTTGGTCACTCTGGTATGGTAGGGGTGGAAGAGGGAGGCTGCCAACACACTGGCCGAGTCCCCCGAACAGGAGAGGAACCAGTCTCGGTCTCGCACCTGAAACAGAAGATACAATTAAAATATTGGGTAGCTTGAGGATCTTTTGGCGTTTGGTTCTTGACGCATTCAACCCTCCATTCTCTGCTTTTATCTTCAAGTAGCCTTCGCGTTGGCTGAATAACGCAATTTTACATTCTTTACTTGTCTTTGTGGTCTAATAATTAAGCGCAGTGTCAAAAAATACCATTTTTTTGGGCGCAGTTTAAATTTTTTATTATGTATCGGGGAACGCAAGTCGAACAAGGGAGATTATCCTGCAAGATCTTGCAAGACAACCTCCATTTTGCAAGATAGCAAGATAACCCTAGTTTGCAAGAACCTTGCAGGATCTTGCAAGATAATTTTCCCTGATCGACTAGGGAACGCCAATAAGTCTTCGCCAATCGCAATGTTACTTATTCAATTAACACGCAAATGGTTTCAAACACCATAGTCTAATAGTAAAACCTCACCCAGCCCCTTCCTAACTTTTTGGGATCAACTTAACAATCTCTTCCCCCCCTCCCCCCTATTGTACCTACTAAAGAATGTCTCTTGAAAGGGGGGAGATTGTCAAGCAGATCCCTGGGGATCTACTTAACAATCTCCCCCTCCCCCCTATTGTACCTACTAAAGAATCTCACCCCCCCCCCCCCACCCTTTCTTGAAAGGGGGGATTGTTAAGTAGATCCCTTTTTGGTAATTTAACTTGTAATTTTGTGCTTTGCAGCTCATTAGAGTCCTCAACTGTTCAATGGAGAAGAATATACGGTAAGTCACTTATGAGAAGGAGGGGTGTTGTAGTTTGATCCGCTCATCACTTTAATAAATTTAATTCATATCATATCGCTTATGCAATTTATGCAATGAATACTGTGGAGGCGGAGCAATAAGCAGAATGGTCCAAGTGCAGAATGGGTCCAACAGCAGAAAAACAGAAAAATATTGACTTATATTGGTTTATACGGGCTAATTGATAAATCAATTATTAGAATCGTCAAAAAATACCAAGAAGACGAATAAATTATGCATGAATTGACTAATTTCATTAAGTTATTTGATAAAAATTTCAAAAATTTTCAAAAATTATTAAAAGTTATTTGATAAAAATTTCAAAAAGTTTCAAAAATTTCTTGATTAAATTGCCTAAATTAAGCATAAAATGTTCATTGCTTTGCTATTATTGACATTTCTGATTATTATTTTACCGATTAGCCACACCGAGCTTGTAGAAATAGATAATTTTCTATTTTTCTGCTCTTGGACCCATTCTGCTCTTAGACCATTCGGCTTATTGACTGGCCACCGAATACTGTATTCAAGTTGATAATTTGCCTCCTCGTTGAATTGTCTCCAACCCCCACGCGGGAATGGTGCATGTCGCAATTACTTCAAAAACGTTCATTAAGCGAAAGACTTACCCTACTGCTATTTGAATACTCTGTCGAAAGTTCCGACGTAGCCAGAAAGGCATCGTAACAACCCTTCAATTCCTCTTTGAAGTCCCCCACGATAGTGTTGTAATCTGCCCTCTCAGAGGTGACTTTGCCCTCCCCTCCATAAATGGTAAACAGAAGAAGGGACCCGACTAGAAGGTAGATTAGAAGGGCGATAAAAACAGAAAGTGTGGCTATTTTGAGACACTTTTCACGCTTGTATTCCATTTATGGTCAGTTGTATGAAGATTTTGCTGGTAAAAAGAAGCTAAGATTTCACTATTTTAGAATAAAACCCACAAATGTTATGTAAGCTACGCGCTAGCTACGTGAGTGGTTTCAATTATAAGTATTTTCTAATGATCGGACGCGTAGAAATTTCGGACTTTTTCATCAACTCTCAGTCGTATTCTGGATGCAATAACGTTGCTCTTTATAGTAAGCATTTCATGACCTTTTTAACACCAAATGTGGGTTGTTTCTGAAGGAAATCGATTGATGACATTTAGTAATCCCTCCTTCAGGAGAATCTTCCTTCTTTTTTGCAGACAATATTGATTCTATCTTTTCCGTTATCAGAGGAGAGATTATTGCTTGGTTCCACATATGCACGAGTCGAAAGCCATTGTTTCTGACTTTTCTTGGAATTTTTAAAGACACATCCTCAGTCAAATAAGGACCTCTCTTGCTTTTTAGTGTCTTCAAATTGAACCTAAACAAAGATTTGAAAGAGTTTGGACTTAGTCAGCTATCTAAACTGACAACTTGACTCAAGTCAAGCTCGTCAAACTGGGTTAAAGTTCCATAAAGGTGACGTCGAAGTCTTTTCAAATTTGTTAGTCACTTCAAAATGCGACCAAAGACAAATAGGCAAGTTTGAAGGCAAACGAAATCACGAAAGTTTCCCAATTTAGAATAGTCAAGTTTACCAACTTTAGTTTTAATGAACGCCTGAATATATTATGAGGGGTTTATGCATTTTCTAAATTTCAGGAAACTGTATTTGTGCATACCAAACAAAACTCAGTGCCTTGGTTAGATTTAAAGTTGTTTACCGATTTCAATTAATTTGGTATACTACCCAATTTTCCGTTGGTTCAACACGTTTTATCAAAAAAACGGATATTGATCTAGTTTAATAGGCGAGCAAGCAAACTGTTTGAGTTTGTAATTAAAGAGTTAAGGGTTTAAACAGTTCGGCGACAATAAGACCGAATGCATCAAAGAATTGGGCAACCCAATTTGATAACTGTTATCTTTTAACTCAACAAAACCGTAATTGTTATATTCTAAGCGGCCACGCTATGAAAACAGCTTAAGACGTCTGGTAATCATTGAAAGGTTATTGACACCACTCACCAAAATGTCAAAAATGATTCGAAGTTCACAAAGTTTCTGATGGACAAGCTGCTTCTCTAATCAAATTATATCAAATTAATCGGTCTTATTCTTAAAATGACTCCTATCCAATTTGAATTCAGATTTAATTCCCAAAAATTTTCTGGATTGGATATAAATAAAACAGGACACAAAGGTGCCAAAAAGGTTTGAGAAAAAGATTTAAACAAAATCAAATAAATCTAACCTTTGCTATAAGCCTAGTTTTGACTGTTTGTAGTTTCAGAGAAGAAAGAAGAATAAAGATAAATGCGCGAAAAAGAATAAAATAAAAAATTGTAGACTTAAAATACAATTTTGTAGACTTAATACGTGGCGGCAGCGTCTCAGATACTTGTGATAAAAGTCGGCCAATAGAATTGAGCCAGAAATAATTCTGTTCTTCTTATAATTTTCGTACTATTTTCTTACCAACTGTTTTCATGTACCATGAAGCAATTTAAAACAATGTGCAAAATAGTAAACATGATTAACGAATGTTGTGCATTGTAACTATAAGAGTGGATTTGACAGGAAGGAAATGTTTGCGAATGACTAATTAAGGTCTACTCGGAAACAATTCATACCAAACATCATCGCCCAATAAAGACATGCTTTTGTCTTCATTGACACTGTGAGGCTGATCAACTAAACACTGAAGTACTAACTCGAGCAAACTGGCAAGCAGCAGCAAAGAATGTACTATACAAACGCATAATTAATTTTCTTGAAAAAACTATTATTGCGAAACTTTTCACAAAAAATCTCTATTTTTTCGAATTCTTTTCAAAAAACTATTTCTTTTCATAAAATCTATTGTTCCGACTTTCGATACGAAAGTAACGGAATAATTGTTCTCGGGGTGTGTTTTTTTTTCTTCAGACAAATTTCGACTTTTTAACTTGCCATTTTTGACGGAGTTTTTTATATCATTCGAAAGGTATTGTTGTCCTGAGCTCAAATTTGAAAAGACTTTTCACCTGTTATCATTTTTCGTAAAGTTATGGGGGTTTAAAGATTGCCATTTTGGCCAATTTGGGACAATTAACGCGCAATATATTTCGCGCTATTAACGCGTAAGCTGAGAGTTAATCCGTCTTAAAATCGTTCCAAATTGGTTGAAAGAAGCTTATTTGCCATAATTGATTTGTTACAAGGAGCTAAATCTATCCTTTTCTACTTAATATGGCGTGTGGGGTGATGATTTTCATTAAAATATTTCAAATTTAAGAATTTTTTTTTTGAAATTTATTTTGATGTTATTACTGCTCCATAAAACCTTAAAAGGCAGTCGGAACATTCAGGGCTTCGCCCTGATACGAGCAGTCTTGTTTTACTTTAGTTTCAGTACTCTGATAGAGTTTTTGAAAAGAAAAAAAATTTAACGGAGAAAAGAAAACTTGCTGATCGTAAACTTTATACACAACTAATTTGAAAGTAATTGCTTAACAATGCACCACTCAATTCAACGCTGTAAGTTAAATGAACCAAATAAACAAGACTGCTCGTATCAGGGCGAAGCCCTGAATGTTCCGACAGCCTTTTAAGGTCTAACATGAAAAAGTTAAATGTAAAAAAAAAAAAGATTTTTTCTAAAGTTTGAGATTTTTTGTAAAAAATCATCCCCCCGCACGCCTTAAGATACAAAGTGACAGATTTCGCTCCTAGTAGCAAATCAATTATGGCAAACAAGCTTTCTTCAACCCATTTGAAACGATTTCTAAGACGGAATAAATTTCCGCTTACGCGTTAATAGCGCGAAATAAATGGAGCGTTAATTGTCCCAAGTTGGCCAAAATGGCAATCTTTAAACCCCCATAACTTTACGAAAAATTGATTGACCCTTCAAATTGTATAAAGGCGCCTTTAGCGCCAATATATACTAATTTTGAGGGAGAGTGCGCGCCAAAAAAAACGCGATTTTTTGTCAACATTTTCCAAAAAGTGGCCAAAAACGGCTTTTTTGACCTGTTTTTTTTTCAGAAATTTACCTGCGGCGCAGAAAATTTGGCCAAAACAGCGTCTTTTTAGTGCTTTAGGAGAGCTCGGAAAATCAATTTGGTCTACCTAAAAAAAAGGTCAAATTTTTCGAAAATTTTTTGAAAATCCGCCCCACCCCCCTCGACAAAATCCTAGATTCTCCCCTAATTCGACCCCCTGTCAACCCAAAGGGTCCTCCTTTTACTATTTTGAGATATCCATTTTTGGTGACGGACCCTGAAATTTTTCCAAAGGCGCCTTTGGCGCCAATATATACGAAATTTAAGGCGGGAGCGCGCGCCGAAAAAATGCAATTTTTTGGTCAACCTTTTCCAAAAAAAAGCCTAAATACGCTTTTTCGGCCGGCTTTTTCAAAATTTAGCCTCCGGCGCAGAAATTTTGGCCACAACAGGGTCTTTGTAGAGCTTTGGGAGAGCTCAGAAAATCAATTTGGTCAACCTTTTCCAAAAAAAAGCCTAAATACGCTTTTTCGGCCGGCTTTTTCAAAATTTAGCCTCCGGCGCAGAAATTTTGGCCACAACAGGGTCTTTGTAGAGCTTTGGGAGAGCTCAGAAAATCAATTTGGTCGACCTATAAAAAAGGCCAAAAATTTCGAAATTTTCTTAAAAATCCGCCCCCTCCCCCCTCGAGAAAATCCTAGATACGCCCCTAGTCTAAGTGTAGTCTGACAACCGAATTTTTTCCATTCGGTTTTTATCGAATTTCAGAATCTGGTTAATGAAGTAAAAAGTATACCGGCAGTCCAAACCTTCAACAGAAAAATATTTGTCAAAACAATAACTCATTTTCAGTTCGATCATTGGCTCTTCTAGCGCTAAACAAGGCAATTTTGATCAATGATGGCTGTACTAATGATATATAGGGCAAGTGATTAAGAGGTAGATCTTTGCTTTCATTTAAACCGCTTAATTAAATCTTCAACACTTTCACGGCTATTTTTGAAAGAAGCATAGAAAACAAAGGGATCTGGTTTTATGAAGGAGTATGCAGGAAGAAGTTAAGAAGAGGAGATGACCTTAGAACTAACGTCTCGCTGTTTGTTTGCTTTGTTTTAACTTACAGTTCTTAAAACATAGATTTAAGAGTGCGCACTTAGTTTTGCCTTAAATAAACTTTGATATCAAAGTGATCTCAATGCTATCCGAGAACCTTTGAACTTGAACACAATAAAAACACTGGTGATATCACTAGTTGCGATTAGTGTTGCAACAAATGTTCAAATCAAGAGTCCGAAATTTGCATGTCAACATGCTCCCCAGATAACAAACTGCGTTTTTTTTGTTACCACATCACCAGCTGTACTAAAAACACGCTCTGATGGTGTGCTCGATCCTTTTCAAACAAATAACAGAGCAGCATGCGTGAATTTACAATTATTCACACTCACACAACAACTTTGTTCTAGAATAGTCTTTGTTCGAATGATGAAAATAGCATTCGAATGTCGATCTCGCGAATGAACGTTCGAATGTTCGAATTTTTGTTGCAACACTAGTTGCGATTCGAAAATTAACTTTCTTTTGGAAAAAAATTACAAAAAAAGACGGGGATGTTGCCCGGAACGATTTTGAAAGACTTGATCATGCAATTTGTTCAATACTTTTTGTCTAAAAAAAAAGATTATTTTGACTTGTTAATGCAATTTGAACTTCTAATTCTCAAGACTACCTCGTGACAATAGCACTAGAGCAGTTCGCTCGATAATCATCCTGCCATACGACTGAAGTTTGAGGTTTAATCAGTTTCAGAACTTTATGTCTCATAAGCAGACATTCTAATCCTGATCCCTCGTGAACAATCCAAACAGCAATGTTATAAGGACTTCACTGAGATTTCGTTACTCACATTTATACATTTCCCGTACGATGGGAATTGTAAGACTGCCATTTTTGAGAGAAACCTTTCCTAAAGTCTAAAATTGCAAAATCAACTCTGTACATAAAGAAAACTGCTCGTAACATGGCGAAGCCCTGAATATTCCGACTGCCATTTAAGGTTTATGGAGCAGTAATAACATTTAAAAATTAAATGAAATAAAACTAATTGAAATTTTTTTTCTTCTAAAATTTGATATTTTTTAATGAAAATCATCCCCCCACACGCCATATAAAGTACAAAAGGATAGATTTCGCTCCCTGTAACAAATGAAATATGGCAAATATGCTTCTTTCAACCAATTTGGAACGATTTCTAATACGGAATAACTATCCGCTTACGCGTTATTAGCGCGAAATATATCGCGCGTTAATTATCCCCAATTGACCAAAATGGCAATCTTTAAACCACCGTAACTTAACGAAAAAAGATCACAGGTGAAATATTTTTTTCAAATTTGAGACAACAATACCTTTCGAATGATGTAAAAAAATTCCGTCAAAAATGGCTAGTTAAAAGTCGAAATTTGTCTGAAGAAAAAAAAACCCACCCCGAGCACAAATATTCCGTCACTTTCGTATCGAAAGTCGGAACAACAAGCATACTCTGAGAAAGAAACAATTTCTCTCAGCAAAATTATAACTTTTGTCGAGAACAAATTGCACATAAAGAGGCCAAACTGTGTATTATGTGCATTGTAAGCGGATTCCTCAGCAGGCCAAAATCAGATTTGTCGCGGAATCCGCAGCCTTTCTACTTTTCTTTGATCTTCTTTGCGGTTTTGTTTTGGATTCCACAAACAAATTCTTAAAACACTGTACCGCTCAAACTCGCTCCAAAAATAGGCAGTTTTGCGGAATCGGCAACCGTACTTGCGGAATCCAGAACAGTTTGTGGAATCCACTCACAAATAATAGGACATTTGTATAATTAAAAAGAGCTGTTGCGGTTTCCGCAACTATAAGTGAAATCCGCAAATTGTAAGTGAAGTCCGCATTTTGTTTGCGGGTTCTGCTGACATATAAGTACATGTGTAGTTTAGCATTTAAAATTATATCTTTCAATTACTGGTCACCAAATATGTCAAATTGGTTAACTACCAGTTGAAATGCCAAACGTTTGGTCTCAATTCCTGTCAACCCAACTTCGATGTCAAATCCGTTCAACTTCGATTTCAACTTCGACCCAAATACTGACCTACTGAACTTCGATCCCAAATACTGACCTATCGATCCCAAATACTGACCTACTTCGATCTGAACTTTGATCCCAAATACTGATGCAATCCCAAATACTGGCCTAATTTGGCGATATGCTGTGAGTTGTATTTCCAGACACTCTCAACCCAATGAATCCAAATATTGAACTTTTTCGGTGTTTTGTTTCCAAAATATTAAAAAGTGACATCCACTGATTTAGTTATTAAATGTTTTGAGATTTGTTCGTGGATTCCGCTGACAACGGTTAAGTCTTTGCCTTTCAATTCCGCATTGCCAATGCCATAGATAAAAATTCCAGCTCTAGCTTTTAATTGTTCATATGTAAGTTCAGTAATAAATAAAATTCTGAATCACATACAGTTTGCGGATTCCATTTACATTTGCGGATTCTATTTACAGTTTGTGGAATCTACTTACGGTTGCGGAATCCAGAACAACTAGCTACATTCGCTTGTTGCGGAATCCGCGGCACAACAAATGTGCCGACAAAAGTTACGTTACAGGTTTTTGTACGCTGAATCCACGGAAGTTTTGTGAATTGAATCCACTGACATTTTAGAACATGTTTATGGTATCCAGGAACAATGTGTATGGTATCCAGGAATGTGTATGGTATGGTATGGTATCCAGGATGGTATCAAAAATGTGTATGGTATCCAGGAACATACAGACACAAAATTGTGCGCCTATCCAGTGCACAGTTTGGCCTCGTAATGCAGTTGTTGTAAAAATTAGAAAAAAACATCTTTTTTAGATTATTTTCTTACATTCTAGCGGAAAATTCAGTTTATGTTTTGGATCTGTACCGGGCGTTGCGTCACTATTCCCAGGTCACGTACAAGTTATGACCGGTAAAAATATACATCAACTTTTTTCTGCACCAATTGTAAGAAGCTGAGTGATTTTATTACACTTCTGCTTCAGAGCCAAACTTTTCATAATCTAATAATGATTTTTTCCATTCTTCCTAGAAGACTTTAATGAATATCGTAACCTAGGATGTTTCAACATTCAAAGTTACCGTGCTGGTAAATAAACAAAAAGCTAGAAGAATTAAAGTGAGGAATCAAAAATTTGCGTTTTTATAGTTCATGGGTAAAATCTAGTCATACAATTCGATAAAACATTGATGAGAAGTAAATTTTAAGAGTTACCGGGAATAGTTTCTCTGAATAGAATTTTCAGTTATGAAAATCAAGTCAGCTAATCAAACTTCGTCATAACGTTTGACTTCGTCTTAAAACGTTTTTACTAATGTCACAAAACGTATTGGTTTTTTTTGCTCCACGAAGAACAATTTTTAATGATTTTACAATTTTTTTTATTATTATTTTTAAAAAATGAATTGAAACAAAAACGAATGAATGAATTATGAATGAATTGCAGTCAAAAGAGTATCAAAAATTGACTCAAATACAGCAAACATTGGGCTTGCAATTATTTACAATGTTTCTAATCCATCATAGCATCTGGCTTAGTTTTCAAAGACAAAATCGAAATTGAGAAAACGTTGATAATGCGCAACAGTAAAGAGCTTTTCCTTATCCCGACTTTCAAAAAAAATGATCGAAATTTCGTGCTCATGGTTGCTTTTTCATCTAACTGGCCACTTTTGATTTTTTTTGATAATTCACCTGTCACCTTTTTTTGCTAAATTATGGGGATTTGAAAATAGCCGATTTCCATAATGGGGATAGCATTTGCGCTATTTTTTTTCACCTTGAATTAAGACAAGTTGCCTAATCCGACATCTAGTTAGTTTTTGCGTTTCTTCCAATATCACTTGGAATTTTTTTTTAGCAGCGTGTGTTGATCTTTAAATCTCGAAAAAATTTTCTTCGTGAACTTTTCTAATTTTTTCATATAGAAAACTTTTCCAATGACGTTGGAAAGCAGCCAAAAAGTTAAAAACTTTGCCTTCATACGAGCCGTCTAGGTATTTAGGTTGTTTCAATTTTAGCGAGCGCTTTTCAGAACCACGCCACTGATCATCCGATAAAAACGAAAAGTTTTTATGACAAATCTATGAAAGTCAGTTCGCAGGATTTGGGTACATAATTTTTCAATGAATGCAACTATCAAATAGAGCAATTGCTAACGGTTTAATTGGAAAAATTGTGAAGCATTTGGGACAATAGACAGCACGAAGCATCAAAAGGTAATTTTCAACAAACTCCGACCGGTTGACTAAAACTATATACCTAAACTTTGAAACTGACCGCTATTTGTAAAATATAGCAGCTAAAAATATTCGAGAGTTTCATGGTTTTCTTTTTTCCTAAAACAAGGATTCTTGAAATACAATGATCAAAAATTACTAGCTTTTTTAACGGATTTTCTGTCACTGAAAAAAGAAGACCGATATTTCAATTTTCATTGCTTAGCTTCTTGTTTTAGTTGCACACACTTCTTGAAGCTCTCTTATTTTAAAAAAAGCTGGAAGAAGTTTTAGTAAGCACAATCTGAGCCATGAGCTCAAAGAAACCTTGCCGGCTTTTTTTATTTCCTTGTTTAGCAATTGGTTCCGAGTACATTGACCTGTAAATTAGTAAATCAAAGAATGAAAAGGCATTGAGAAGTACATATATTGCAGTCTTATGTCAAAATCACTTAGGTCTTTGAAGTTTTTTTTATTGTTATTTTTTCAACAACTGTAAATTTTCTTCGTTTTCATTATCCAAAAAATCTCTCGCTATTTAGAAACTTGAGTTTATGATTTTCATAAATCTGTCGAACATGAGATGTTTATTTATCCTACTTCTTCTGCGCTTCTTGCCTGTGCTACCAGCAAAAACAAACATTTCTGTCATAAAACTGACGAGAAAACGATTTTTGGAAAAAAATATTTATGTACAGATTTTTTTCTAAATTATGGCGAATAGTTTCTTTAACTAGAGTTTTCAATTTATGAAAATCAGAGCATGCTAATCAAACTTCGTCTTAGAGTTGAGGATGCAGAACATTGTTAGAAAGGGGGAGTTTTTGCGAACAAAAAAACTCAGGGCACCATTGATCTAAATGCGTTCTAGAGTCATGTAATTGGAACAAAGTATTTAAAACCGATTTTTTTTTGCCTCACGCACAGTACTCTCAAGCAAGAGCCTTAAAAGCTGCAAACTGTGCTAAAAAAGAGCACAAATAAATTCCAAAAAGTCCAGCTGTGTAAGAGATTTTTGAGCAGTTTTTGTTACAATGTTTTCATCCAGCATACAGTCGTTAACATTTGAAATTTACAATTTACCCACTGCAGTCTAATTAGGTTACGCACTTTGTTTTAGTTCTTTTATGGTTGCAGATATTTATTCAATTCATCTCAGAAACAAATCAAAAACTGATACAAGATTTGTTTCAAAATTGATGAACTACCGTGTCAGATAAGTGGCATCATTCTATTGTACACTGTAAACATATCGTGACACACCCGTGTCACACCGTGTCAACATATCGTGACACACCCAAATATGAGCTGGCAGCAAAACGTTTTGTTTCTGCAGATTGTTCTCAGATTCCTGAAAAAAATTTCAATTAAATCAAGAATTTTTTTTGGTTAATTTCTTTCAATCACAATCAACTATCTACAGGTTTGTCTGACATGTTGACATCAAATGAAAATCATTCAAATATTATCCAGATTTAAAATACTCTGTCTGAAGTTATTAAACGTTATCTGAAAGCTCCTTTAAACTGAATTTGATGATATTTTTAAAACTCAGTCTCATACATTAATGTCAGTGAGTTTTGTTTTTTCCTTTAAAAACATTACTAAAGTAACTTTATTTCATCAAAATATTGCTACAAACGTTTTTATCTTTGCAAAAAATAATAAATTTCATAAAAAAGATCCGAAACATGTTGGAATGCGTATATATGAAATCTTAATTTTTACTCAAAGTCATGGCAAAAATTTTCTGTAATAGAACTTCCAATTATTGAAAATCAAGATTTGCAAATTAAATTTTGTTTTACCTCCTGTACATTTGAGACTGCAGAACCTTGCTGGAATGGGTTTTTTTTCCAACGAAAAGCTCATGGCAAAACTGGTCTTCAACACAATAAGAAATTCAACACAACAAAAAACACCTAATTCAAGTTCACGTTTCAGTCGGTATACGGCCGCATTGAAATCTAAGATCTTTAGTGAGATTCAACGCAATCTCGCATTTAATAAAATGCGGAATGAAGTATTTGCCAGGCAGTCTAGCGTAGCTTTGAAGATAAGACAGCAACAAAAACATCTAGAATTAGAGACATTTAATAGAAAAGTAAAAGAAGTCGAGTTCGAAGGATTGAAAATGGAAGACTACAATAAGTGAAAAATTAGACAGGACAAGTTTTAACAAATTCATTCAGTCTTCAACTTGATGATAAAAGAGACGATGATCGTACTAGTTCCTGGTTGGGTTCTATCGAAGATCAAACTTCTGCTGACTCGGCTACCCAGCCGAAAAAGACAGATAACAATGAACACCCAAGTTTGTCCACAACGGGCTTGCCGTCGATTCCTGAGTTTCATGGAAGCTCCGGTTAATGTTTTAGCGCTGGGCAAGGATCATCTAGTGATCCTGGTTTGCGTATCAGTAATCATCTAGCCTCCCGGAAAAATTGTCTGAGATCAAATTTGTCTGTACATAGTAATGATGCATCCATTAAGGTTCCCCGTTATCTACCACCTCGTGCCGGTGTTAATTATCATACAGCTTCCACTAGCCATCAATCTGGTTTCCTTCCGAAATCCGGATCAAATGTTGGTAACACAAACATAGAGGATCTGAAGAAACCTTTTCCATTAACCCGCACAATTCCACAAACTGTCGTGCCTTATGTGAGCAGGTCTCATGGAACCATCCAATAACTAATCGTTTGCCAACAGCGCATTCACAATATTACCAAATTCAGAATCAGCAGCCATTTTGTGCACCAGTCTGCGCTGCAAATGGCATGCCTGTTGGGGCCAGTTTGAGCAATTCAGCATGTGGTTTGACACCGCTAACGTCTGTGATGACACCACAACAGAATTTCAATGCAAATGTGTTTTCTATGGCCACTCCGATTTGTCGTACTTTAGTGGGGTCATTCCGTATAACAGTGGTGGTAAAGTATATTACACTCCTCAAGCTGATGTCCAAAGTAAAAACCCTGCTTATTAAAGGTTTTTAACCGCTTGTCGGTTAGTTTAATGAACTTCCCATAGAGCAACCGATGAAGGCTCGTAAGGTAACTGAACTGATGAAAATTAACCAGACATATCGTCTCTCAGAATTGAATTTAGGCGAGCTGGCAAGATTGGTTCGGACAATTTACTCAACCATCGGTTCCACACTTCTGACTGATGACGAAAAATTCACATGTTTGAAGACGCTCAAAACCGGAAAAACCAAAGAGGCTATCGCCAATTTCAGTTTTTGAAAAAGTTTCATGCGATGATGCAATATATACATTGCAGAGAAATTTTAGTGAGCCTCATGTTTTTGCTGGGGCTCATTTGGATAACATAGCCAGTTTTCCTTCACTCAAAATGCGTAGTTCAGTGAAAGTCATCAGTTTCTCCCCCGCCGTTTCAGGAGTGGCTATAGTCATTCAATCGTTGTCATTTCATGATGACCTTAAAAGCGTAATTTTTCGGAACCAAGTTGTCGCCAAGCTCCCAGCTATTTTGATAGAAGCTTGGTCAGGGCATACAATTAGCCAAAATTGGCAGTGGTCCAGCCTCTTAGATTTCAATTATAGGTTTAAAAAGAAGGGTGAGCCCAAAGAGGGTTTCGCGTTATTGGTTCTAGAGCTACAACGGACAAAAAAAATCGTAAACAACAAATGTGTTTGCATCAAACTGCCGTGCTTGCCGTGGAAAGGAAAGCGCCCCTCTTTGGCTTTGAACTGCATTCCAGGGAAAGAATGCCACTCCGCGAGCAAAATTTGTAGCTGAGCAAAAACCTTGCTTCGCTTACCTCAAGGGGAACCAGATTTTGCGTAATTGCATGAAGGCAAAAAAGATCAAAACAGGACTCTGAAAACACGTACAATGTCCTTCATCACGCTGTGGAAAAAAGCTTTCCACCATATTAAAAAAAGTTCAAGTGAGCCCCATAAGTTTATACCGGAAAATGTTAAACACAATTCCGCTCATATCACTGTAGGTGGATACACAAAGTACAGAATGTCAGCATACCTGAAATGAAGGATAAAATTTCTCAATTAGCTCTTATGAAGCCCTTACACTACAACTATGTAGATGTAGAAGTTCTCCTAGGACAGGATTACTACCACGCCGTTCGTCCGATTGATGTCCTTACAGGAGATGACTCTAACTCATCATGTTCCGTCCGCTTACAAATAGCTTGGGTCATAATTGCTTCATTATGGCCCTCAGCCGGGTTAAATTCTTCGTGCGTTGAGTGTATTGATGAAGGTTCTTCTTTAATTGACCAGACGAAGTCTTGGTATGATTTATAATCTTATGGAGGCTTCAAACAAGTCGATGCCCGCTCGTCCACCAATAAACCCGCTTTATCCATCCTCAATTCAATAACATACCACGATGGTGAAAAACTTATCGTGTTTATAATTCGGGTTGATAACATTTTCAGTCTCCCTAATAAAGATTGCCCATCGCTTGCTCAATGTAAAACTTCGGAGCAAAATTTAAGTAAGTTGGGTAAGATACGTGAATAAGAAAGGTCATGTTGTTACCGTGGAGCCGTATGATCCACTTTCGCGACTCGATCACGAGTGTTATCTTCCGCACCACCCAGTTATAAATCCGAATAAGGTGCGCAGAGTCTTTAAAGGGGCTGCTAAAATTCACTATTACAAAACTTGATTTTCGGACTTCTGCAATTTCAACAGCACAAGGACGGCGTCTGGGCGGATATAGAGGGTATGTTTTTCCAAGTCGGAGGGTTCGACCAAAATCATCAATCTTTGTTTTGTTTTTAGTGGCGGTAGGATCCCACATCGGACGTGGTAGTCCATGACTACACTCGCCATATATTCGGCTAAAAAACTCAAATTATTAGATGACGGCATACCCTGAAGCAGCATCAATGGTTACTGAAAAGTGTTACATGGACGAATACTTGAATTAGTTCGTAAACATTGAGCAACCAAGTTTAATTAGTCGAGACTTGGAAAAATTGCTTAACAAATGTGGTTTTAAATTAAATAAGTTTGTCAGAGAGATGTTAAAGAAATTACAATCGCAATGAGACAACTTCACCGGTTAAGGAAGTATGTAATGCTGAACAATTGTCGGGCATCTTTGGTCTTAAATGGGATCATTCAAAGAAAATTTTTGGTTGTGAGCCGAGCTGTTGATCAGCCTCTCGATATGGGATAATCCAACGAACCGTTTTGAGTTTAGTCACTTCGGTGTTTGACCCTGTTGGGTTAGTAGCCCTGCACACCGTGATGGTTTGTCTTTTACTTAAAGACGTTCGGGAAAAAAGAAGCCAAAAAGAAGATGATGATTTATCAGAAGGTTTTAGGGGAAAATGTCTCGAGTAGCACTCCGGCCTCCTTCTGTTAGGTCAACTGACACTTCACCGCAGTTGCTTAACAGAACCTAAGGATCTATTGAGATTCATATGTTCGGTGATAGCTTGCAGGATGGGTTCTGCGCCGTTGGGCTTTTGCATGCGCGACTCATAAGCTCGCAAAAAAGTAAAGTGCAATCTATTTTTCTTCAGTAAAGCGCCTGCTGCCCCAAAAAAAAGCGTTGCCAAAACACAAGTTAGAGCTTCAAGCTGCTGCATATAATACACGGTTGAAAATCGAAAATGTGAACAACCTTACGATTGAATGAATGATATCTTTTTTAGGACAGATAGCACCATCATACTGAAATGGCCTGATTCTAAGGATGAGTTAACTGTCTTAGTCGGAAACCGTGTCGGTGAAACACTCGAATCTACCCCCATTGATGAGTGGCACCTTGCCTTGAGTGGCAATTATCCAGTTGATACCGGTATACGGGGGATTTCTTTGAACGCCCTCAAGGCTAATATCTGGATTATTGGGCCAAGCATTTGTAGATCTAAGGGTTGGCCGTTTAAACCCGATCAA
Source organism: Symsagittifera roscoffensis (assembly GCF_963678635.1). Classification (NCBI taxonomy): domain Eukaryota; kingdom Metazoa; phylum Xenacoelomorpha; order Acoela; family Convolutidae; genus Symsagittifera; species Symsagittifera roscoffensis. Next base: position 65,281,690 of record NC_087066.1, read on the forward strand.
GAGGTGATCAATAAAATCAGGTTAAAGGATCACCGAACAACTTGGGCTGGATTTTGATAATAAGAAGTGTACGACTTTCCCGTCCAGATGAAATTACTAGCTTCTGGTAAACGCATTTGGAGCAACAGCAAGACTGGCACGTACTCTTCATCCTTAGGACCAGCTGGAATCCACTGGACGCATAGGACAATTAGTTGACGCCAAGCTTGACACTAAAGACCCTAATTTGCTTGACGTCAGGTACACATTAGTTCAATTGTTATCTCGGAACCTCCATCTTGAGCATTTTTAATCAGAGTTGGACTATATGCGCACCGTGATTAACTTAAAGTATGCTATACTGGGGTTGCGTCAACTGCTGAAGTCTACTAGAAACCATTGCATTACATATGGAAAACAAAAAACAATCACGGTTCAATCAATTTTGACCTCCTACCTGTTAACCGCCCGCCTCGGCGGGTATAAGCAGCAACATTTTTCCTGCACAGGCGGGACTATTTTGGACCCTTTTACGTTACCATTCACTGAGAAAAATTGTTTTTTTTTTCAATTGCCTCGTGGCCAGGACTGTACACCTCGAGGTTGCGCCTTCACTAGACACCAGCTCATGTGTGAAACGCATCGGGCATTTCATCGCGCGCCGCGTTGCACCCAGCAGTTTTTGTTTGGATAAGGGAAACAAGTTTGTTGTTGCAGAAAAAGGTTTTTTTGCCGGTATTAAGAACTGAACCGCATGACTCTAACTGTCATTGCGCATAAAGGTATAATCTGGAAGCTTATTTTTCCCAGTGCTCCACATCATGTTAGCTCTTGGGAGTAGTACGAAAAAGGCGTGTAACAGAAAAAATGTTTGAAACAACACTCTGCTTAGTGGAGCAGGCTTTTAATGCTAGGCCGGTAAGTACCGATTCGCGTGATTTAGAAGCTTTAACCCCCAAGCCCATTTTGCTGGGGCAGTACGCCGCAAACTTTCCTTCACTCTCTCTTGGGGAATACTTCGATCATCACGAAAAGTACCTACGAGCTCAGTCGTACACTGACGCTATATGGTCCCGTTGTTAAAAAAGCGCATCAATTACGTCAAAATTACAGGTTCAACAGTTTTTATTGAGTAACTTTGATATAACATTATACTACATTAACCTCGGAAACTAATCAAAAGACGTAAATATTGACGTAGCGGAATTAATTAGCTAAATCAGCCTCTGTTGTTGAAAAATGCAGCTGAAATGATATAGAGTGAGCAGAAAGTATACAAAACAATCACGAGGATAAAATCTCTACCTCGAGATTGTTTGCTCTGAGAATTTTTGGGAATTGGAGCTTCAAGCGAGACTAATTTGAAAACAAATGCATTGAGGAAACCATTGGACATCATTTCTCTCAGCTCATAAAAGATTTTACAGAAAAAAATGTGCAAGTTTTGGTCAAAGACAATTATCAATTAAAGTAAAATTTACCTCTATAACGACGGATATGATGTCCAAAAAAGTCCATACTCACTTTTTCTGAAAGTGATTTGATAACGAAGCTACAAATTGCAAAAAGTGTCATGACGAACATTCTTGTGTTTGAACTTCCAGAAATTCACACTATTTTTCTCGTATATTTTTGATTCACTTTGTGGTCAATTCACTTGCTAGTCTCAAGAGGAGATTTTGACCGCTGATTAGTTTTTCTGGTTTGCGTTTTCCGTCTTTTGAGGTGTCTGTAGGTTTTCATGTTCAATCTGTTGAATAATTAGTGACGTTTTTTTTTGTAATTAAATCAATTACAGAACCAATTGTACGATGGATTTCCACAGAACGCTGAGCCACAATTTAATATTCTGTTCAATGTGATTTAATATAGAACTAAGATTCGATATCTTGGAAAAAATGCGAAATCCAAAACCATTTTTTTTAATTGAAAAAGAAAATACAAATATGTTATTTATCAAAAATATTTTTATTGAATTTGGTCGGCTTTCAACGGATTTTTTTGAAATTAAAAAAAACTGTTAAATTGCGAGTTTAGGGTCGCTACTTAAGTGTCAGTCAATATCTATTTTTAACCTATTTTCGATAAAAACGATCGATGTCATTTAAATGTAAGAACCCTTACTTTTAATGACAAAAATGAGAATGACTTTTGCGTGATCAATTACCCGAATAACTTACCTTTAAACGTTATAAGCAAGTCTTAGTTGCTGAAATCAAATAACACTTCAATGGAATTAAAACGATGTTCGCACCAATTATAAAAAGTCAAAACGACGCGCAAGTGTAATCTAAATACAGGTCAATATTGTGAAAAAATAATTGAAGTACGTTCAATATTATAAAACGTAAGCTGCTTTGCAGAGTCGAAAAATAATTCTCCTCCTCTAATTTTTTGTGTGATTTTTTTTCGGCTGGTATTTCGCTTTAAACATGTCATATTTTACCAACGTGGTGGAAAGTGGAAAAATAGTCTGCTCAAGAAAAGGAATGGAGACATATACAATGTATATGAATGCGTCGCCTTCATTATACCATTGGAACACATGTATGTGAATACGGAATAATAAGGGAATCAGAAATGGGTTATTGGAGCTGCCTTCTACTACAATTTTGTCGCTTTCCCAAAATTCAGAATATACAAAGAGAGTAACGTCATTTTGTCGAGAGATCCAAAATAAACGTGGAAATTTAAAAACAGAAACGCATTTGGATATATACGCATTTGGATATATATTTGCATTTGGCAGGGAGCGGGAAAAATTGGTTTTTTCTAACCTTTTTTGCCTCGAAAAATTATCAAAACTACTTTTCCCGGCCGAAAATTTTCTTTTTTCCGCTCTCTGATGATCAGTTTAGTTTATTTTAGAATTTTAAGAAATTTAGTTTTCGGCATTTCGAGCGATAATCATAGGGTTAGGGTGAATTTGGGAAATGCAATTGGGGAAAATTTCAAAGCAGTTTCTCATAAAAAATCACAATGAAAACTTAATTAAACCCTTCTGGGTAATATTTAAACACAGAAAACCTACAAAACATCAAATCTAACAGAAACTGACAAATTGGACCCATGGAATATAATCTGGACACATTGTTGAAAACAATCTTGCCACATAAAACACACTTCTAAGAAAGATAATTGTGGAAAAATTTTGTTTTCAACCCTTAATTAGAGCTGTGTGGGGTAGATATTTTTTTGATTTGCCACATTCTTAGCATTTTTGATTTCATCTCATTGACTTTGGTCAGGTCTTTGACCATTAATTCCGCATTTGATGTTCTGGAGAATAGAATTTGACCACAAAAACGCGGAATCCAACGGCCTTGTATTCAATAAGCCATTGGATATTAAAAAATTTGTGCCACTAAATTACTCTTTGTAATGTCACTAAAATGCGGGCAGAAAAACTTTTTTAAATCCATAATGGGGAAAAAAATTGAACTCATAGCGGCTAAATGAGATAAGTACTTGGGTAAACATCAGGTTAAGTCTTTTTTAATTAGGACGATTTACCCGCAAGGAAAAATACCAACACGGAGGTGGATTTAGAGGTGGGACGCCCCCCCCCCCCCCCCGTCAGGAGTTTGATCCCATGTCAACTCAAAGGGTCCCCCTTTTTACTTTTTTGAGACATCCATTTTTGGTGACAGACCCTAAAAAATTTCTAAAGACGCTTTCGGCGCCAAATAAAACGCAATTATTGGTAAAATTTTCGAGAAATTGCCTAAAAACGGCCGTTTTGGCCTGTTTTTTCAAAACTTTGGCTGCAGCGCAGAAGTATTGCCCAAAACAGGGTGTTTTTAGTTTTTATTGCTTTGGGAGAGGTTGGAAAGTTAATTAAAATATATTTAAAAAATATCTACAAAATAGATTGAGTTCATCAGCAAACACGTTTAAAAACTTTTAAATAGCAAAAAATATGTTTTTTAATATTGGAACCAAATCAAAAATTTCAGAACAAAAACGCAGAAAACACATTAATTCAAAAAAACTGAGAAAATGCAATAAGTTTTATAGATATGTATAAATCTGGATGATGTTTTCAATTGTTTCTCTATGAAGTCATTCACATTTTGTCATGGTTTTTGCTTTAAGTTTCGTGAGCAATTTTTAAAGTTGATAATGCGCAAAATAGGCCAAAACATTTCAAACTGACATTTTAAATGAGTTCAAGAATTTTGCAAACTTCGAATTCTGGGTTTTAGTTTCACTATTTATCTTGAGTGAAAAAAGCGGGCCTTTTAATTCTCGACACTGGTTAGGATTATTATGGACTGTCAGCTACAGCGCAGTTTTCAACTTTTTGCTATTTTCCACCAAATTTTGTGTGAAAACGTTTAACCTAAAAATTAAAATTCAGAGAGGAGTTAAAATTGACTGGCACAGTGGCTCAGATTCTCAGTTCTAAATTCAGGACTTAAATGTTATTTTTAAAAACATTATTTTGAAAATCAAGTCTAAGCATAATTCAGACACATAATATCTCCTATAACATCGACGCCGGAAAATGAAAATATAAATCGGTGAAAAAATAAGTACATTATATAAAAGTCAGAGTCAAATAGAGCATGCTCAATCATAACTAAGGACAAAACTATCAGTAATTACAATTTTTGACTGTAAAAAATCCGAAGCACTGCACTGCCAAACAAGATAAAGTTAAAAGTGCGAGAAAACCCCCCTTTCTGACTTAAAATCGAGGTAATTCATGGCAGATAATGGCTGAAAAATAGTGCCAATTCACATATTTTGAAGTTATTTTCATTGAAAATTTAACTGAAAGGTTTTGTTTGCTTTTTTATAAGGCTTCTCAACCTGTTACCAAGAGGGCTGAGGATCACCGAGGACAGGACGCCCCTGTAGAACTCAAGTAATGATAGTGCAGTAGCAATGATGGTAATGCCAAGAAAAACTCTCAGTTTTAAAAATATTCGAGCAACGTCTAAATGTCTATATGCTACTCTTATTAGAAGCATCGTGTTTGTGGAAGTAATGAACCAGAAAAAAAAGGCTTGCGAAAAATTGAGGGGAACGTTGGAACTGAATTTGACACTGTATTTAATATACAAGCATTACCAACGAACCTTCCAATTAGCAAAATCCGCTAGTCTGTTCGGTGGAAATCAAATCAAAAACTTCAGAAGGAAAACGCTGTAAAACTCTACAATTCAGAAAAACTGATAACGTTCAAAAACAAGTTGAAACGAAATTGATGATACCAAGAAATTAAATTTGAAAAGTAGTTTGAGGTTACTTGATGTTTTAGTTTGCTTGTTTATGAAGTTACTCTTGATCAACTTTTTGTTTCACATTTTAATAGCCCTCAATGCACAAATATGTGCAAAAACGTTTCTATTTGACATTTCAAACAATATTTTTTCGCTACCTCCGAGTTTTGGTTAAGTTGCATTTTCTCTTGCTTTCTTAACTACTCTGAGTGCAAAACCTGGTGTCTGTAAGTCACGATACTGCTTTTAATCAATTTGAACTGGCTTCTCTTGCAAGTCAAACTAACCTAATTAAATCGCGAAGTTTCTGAGTTTTTGCTGTTTCCACCAAAAATTAAGTAAAAATCAATGTCTGAAGATTAACATTACGAATGGAGTAAGACCGACTTGCCTTGTGGCTCAGCCTAAATGTAGTTTTTGAAGTTGTTAGTTTAATTTTCTATTATTTATAGATTTTCTAAATCAACAGTTGACTCGATATGAGTAAACATTACCGCATTACGCAAAATGGCCTGAAAGGTTGAGGTATACCATTTGCTTAAAGTAATTACAATAAATGAGCTGCTCTCAATGGCTTGATGTCTACAAAATGAAGGGGCTTGAGAGGAAACGCTTGCAAGCTCATCGTAAAACAGGCGACGAAGTCTTCAAACTAATATTTCTTAAACTATGAAAGTGATACGAGTTTTTTTATATCATAGCGTGCAGATAAAAGCCACAACTTGAATAAGATCGAATTGACTTTTTGTGAATAAATGCGGAATTATGATTTTTGTGGATAACAAAATACACAGCTACCTAAAAAGATGATTGCCAGAAGCAGCAGCTTACAGATCAAAATGATCTGTCACAATTTAAGAAAATAGTTTAATAAAAAAACACGACGAGTTGGAGAAATAATTCGATTGTAATTAATCTTGTTTCGCTCAAAATTTTTTTTGGCAAAGCTCCACAAAAATCGTTGATATTTTTTAAAAGGCATTAGAGAAAATTTTGCAAGGTAAGAGATTTTGATGAGGTTTCGACAAAGCTGTCATCCAACCGGACTTAATTATGTGCACATTTTTTCTAAATCATATGTGTAAACAGTCATCCTAAGATATTTGATTTACTAAAAAATTATCTTGGGTCTGTAAGGCCAAGTATATTAAGTGACCTTCGCTGCACCCGCGTGAAAATTTTCGACCGAAAATTTGAATAAATTTCAACATATTAAGTGCGGCAATCAAAAATTAAACAGCGATCGCTTACAATCTTAAGTAAAACATTAAGATTTTGAGCGAGAAAATTTGCAATTTAGACGTTTTGGCGCCAAAATAATTGTTTAATTTGCAGTTGTAGACATATTGGCGCCAAAATTGGAGTGATTTTCTTTGATAATTAGCGTCAGTAATTTACCGCTCTTTGGAAAATGCGTGTAAATTATTCCAAAATTTTCCCGCCTTTTTCGGCACTGTTGTACTTCGGCACTGTTGAACGCCCCCCTGGCATCGTCATACAATCGAACCGCCAGTAGAGTGGACAAAATGGGTAGTGGGATTACAAACGGCGATTTTCATGGAGGAGAACATTGACGTACAACTACTATTGCGACATCGGCCTGCAGCGCCAACCAGACCGCCAGAGCCAATGCGCGCAGAACCGATAGAAGAGGAAACGAAATCACAAAATCAAGACCTAGAAAACAGAAGCCAAGATAAATGTATTAGACAACAGCCAGATAAAAAGCGAGTGCTATGTGGAGCAGTACCATGAGTTGACGCGGACACAAAAACTAATAGCCGTACTTGTATATGCCTGGAAAAATAGCCAAGAGACAATTCCGACAAAGAAAACCGAATATTGATGTTTAATCAGTATTCACAAAGGAATTGTGGACCGACCTCGATAATGTTTTTATCACAAAACAATAATTGTATTCGAACAATACATTTTTCCTTGCAAAAACCAAAAAAAAATGATTTTTTGAATCATTTCATGCTGAAATGATAGAACCAGCATCCAAGCCGATTGCGGATCCAAAAAGACAAGTGTGTGTACACACATGTTGATCAAGAAAATTTCGGAGGAATCATTAGCCAAAGCCCGAACACCCAAACAAGCGTACGGATACGCAATGAGTCGGGAGAAACTTTTGAACATTATCGAACAATAAAAATATTGTTATTGAGATCCAGTTCATGGGGAAAACAAGTTAGCATAAAGCAGGAACCAGTTGGATTTAAAAACAACAAAAAAACGGTTTCAACTTCGTAAAAATTCTTTGTATGGCTTCAAATGCATCAAAAAAACTTCATTGGTCACATGGTTTCATCAGGAACACCAAAGACGATTTTTATAAATGGTTTTCCGAAACAAACTGGTATGTTTTTGTGTTAACTGGAGAATAAATTTTTTTTAAAGGTTATAGATTCAACACATTTCACGAACACAGTGTGAAGCATTTATTTGACTAAAACCATCGACTTCAGCTATGTCTGATCTGCAAAAAGACCATGGATAGGTTGATAGAACTTTAGGAGTCAAAAAGTCATGATGATTGCTTGGAATTCAATTACATTTCTTTTCAAAACATTTAAAATTTGTTTATAAAAAATTGGTTCTTATTTGTTACAAGTATCTCAAAAAAAAAGATTTACTCAACTTTCGTGTTGGTGTGTTTTTTAACGAAGCTTAAAATCCAATATTGCCTCATGGAAAAGGGCCTCGGGCTAATCAACAATGAATGTCATGAAGAAAAACTCTCCTAACTTATTTTAAAACATTTTTTTTGAATAGCAGCCAACTTACCTAATCTAGAAATTTCAAAATCGCTGGAAAAAATTTGAACTAAACAAACATCTTTTTTGTTCCGACCATTGAAAATGGGGAGGAACTTTAGATTCGGGTGTGTTTTGTTTTTTTTTCCACGCAAAATCAGCTACCACAAAAAATCATTGGACAGGTTTGGGAGATATATCACTCATTGGACAGGGTTGAGAGATATATCATAATAATGCCCTTTTAAACGAATTTCGACAACATTAAAAATATTCGAAAAATATTTCAGTGTTGAGAAAAATCGTTGGAAAATTATTGATTTTTGGTCTAATTTCGAGCTAATTACTAAGATAGTTAACAATTGCAATAGCGTATTTAAGATTAATTTAAGCAGTAAAAACTTAGTTTTACTCATGTAAATGTAGTTTTTGGAGTTTTTTTAGCGCAATTTCAGAAATCAAAATTTTCAAATTTTTTTTTTGTTTTTCTACTCATTTTTTTAGAAAACTGTTTTTCAATTGAAATATTTTACTATGACTTTCAAGTATGCCTTAGTTTTTCTTGTTTTGTTCAAATTTTTTTATCACAAAGTACAGAAAAAAACGACACCAATTTCAGAAAATACTTTTATATTTTTTGAAGACTGGTCGGAACATTCTGTGCAACTTGCACAGTAATCGGCTATCCTTGTTCAACCTTGCATTTGTTAAACAAAAATATCTTATGGTTGCGGATAGCTAGATAAGGCAAACTATAGCAACATTCACAGAACAACTAACATAAACCTCAACTACCATAGCTCATTTTTATCCTCAATTTTTTTTTTTCAACACTTCTAAAAGGAATTCTTTCCACAATCCATTTCAAACAGAAGCTGAAAAGCTATCGAAGAAAAAAAGAGTTACAATGGAACCATAAAATTGCGCTGACGTGAATTTTGTTTCATTTGAATTTTGTGTGTCTATGAAGCAGAGGTTTTAGCCTTTCGCGCATTTACAGAGTCAACGTGTCATGTATCTGTAATTTTTTTCTAAGCTTTCTGATTCCAGTTTCTTTTCATCGAAAGGTTTTTTGTCAAGTACCATAAGCTTTTATAAATGCTGTCCACCTCTTTGTCTTGAAAACGGCTTCGTTTTAATTGTGGCTACTTACAGAAAATTTAAATTTATGGAAGTGAATACAAAAACTTTCAAATAACAAATCACTACAAGTTTGTTATCAGTTTGAAAAGAAGTCAAGTTTCTGATTATCATTAAGTCACGTCTAAAATGTTCTAGAATTTAGCGTTCACAGACATGCCGTTAATCCTTTTTAACCCGTTAATATGTTCATAACTCCGTTAGTGCGGCTATGATTTTGTTTTTACCAAAGGGCAAAGCGTTAAAAAGAATAAGTTAGGTGTAGCGAGTGATTTAACGTTATTCAACGTTTTTTAACTTGAGATCAAACGTTAAGCAAACGCTAAGTTACGTGTAATTGAGTTTTTGCCTAATCGATATAACCCCAAACTTTGTGATAAAAAAAGGCAAACTTTGCTTAATGTAAAATAACGTTAAGCAATTTTGACAAAAAAGTTTCGAAAAATAGCTGCACCTAAATTAACCTCTCAAATTTACCACACCTAAGTTAACGTAAGGTTACGTTCAGCAGTTAATCTAGAAAAATAGTGTTTCTCAACGTTTTTCCACCTCATTTACCAATAAAAAAAGGCAAGGTAAACAAGTTGACCACACGTAATTTAACGTTAAACAAGGTTATTTCAATTAGTTTGGCTACAGCTAATTCAACGTTAAATTAAATTTACCAGTTAACACAGAATTTATTAGTTTAATGTATACACAGCTAACTTGATGTTAACTAAGGTTAAACCAAAAACGCGAATTGAGCTGAGCCAAAAAGTCCGCTTTCCCTAAATTAAAGGTAAGTTAAGTTAAGTAGTGAACCCAGAAATTTGTTTCATTTAACGTATTTACACCTAACCTAATGTTAAACAACGTTTAATCAACTACAAGCAACGAAATTGAACCGAGTCAGTTACCTGCACCTAATTTAACATTAAGTTAGGTTAGGCAGTGGACTCAGAGAATGCTCTATTCCGTAAAATTATTTTCAATGATTCCAAAGTACTGCTGGAAGTATTATACTCACATTTCTGATATCAAACAGTTTTTTTCCTACCATGATTTCTTTACACATATACTTAATTTAACGTTGAGCTACGTCACACAACGTTGAGTATATCATCTTATTTTAACTTAATTGAATTTGTTGGATTGAGTTAAAATATGATGATCTGCTTAACCTTGCTTAATCTTGCTCAATGTTATGTTAGGTTAAACAAGGTTTGCGGATCGTTTTTCAGAGCTTAATTTAACGTTAAACAACGTTAAGCGAATAGTCATATTTCAACCTAAGTTAATCTTAAGCAACTTTAAGCAACGTTACGAGGATTGTCATATTTCAACCTAACTGAACTGTGAGCAACGTTAAGCCGATCGTCTGATTTCAACCTAATTTCACATCAAGCAACGTTGAACAATGTTAAACTTATCGTCGTGATTTGAAGCCGTACAACTTCATTAAACCTAACTTAACGCTGAACCACGTGTTGAGTTTTAAAGCCATTTAACTTCATTTAACCTCACTAAACCTTAAATTAGGTGTAGCGCAAAGAACTGGTTTACTCAATTTAACCAAATTTAACTTGACTTTACATTGAATTATGTTAAGTCAGGTGTAGCTATTCAAAACTAGTTCAATCAAGTTAACCTCATATAAACTAATTTAACGTTAAGTAAGTTAAATTTTAAGTTAAATCACGTGGAAGCACGTTATGTCAGAGAGCATATTAGCGCCTATTTGGGCCTAATTTGATGTTACATTTTTTTTTGGATTATAATTGTGTTGCTTCATGTTTTGTCAGTTGTAAAGATTTTAATAGAAACGATAGGCGAAACTTAAAAAGGATTGAAAGATGGGAGCTTTCAAAGGATAAAAAAAAGCAGTATTGTGTTGTCACTCGGATACTCTCAGCACTTTCAGAAGGACTGAGATTCATCTTTGCCATAGGATATTGTTGCATTGCTTGCATTTGGCAGGGAGCGGGAAAAAATTGTTTTTTTTTAACCTTTTTTTGCCTCCAAAAAATCTCAAAACTACTTTTTCCGGCCGAAAATTTACTTTTTCCGCTCCCTGATGACCAGTTTAGTTTATTTTAGAATTTTAGGGAATTTACTTTTTGGTATTTCGAGCGATAATTATAGGGTTAGGGTGAATTTGGGAAATGCAATTGGGGAAAATTTCAAAGCAGTTTCTCATAAAAAATCACAATGAACTCTTAATTAAACCCTTCTGGGTAATATTTAAACACAGAAAACCTACAAAACATCAAATCTAGCAGAAACTGACAAATTGGACCCATAGAATTTAATCTGGACACATTGTTGAAAACAATCTTGCCACATAAAACACACTTCTAAGAAAGATAATTGTGGAAAATTTTTGTTTTCAACCCTTAATTAGAGCTGTGTGGGGTAGATATTTTTTTGATTTGCCACATTCTTAGCACTCTTGAATTCATCTCATTGACTTTGGTCAGGTCTTTGATCAATAATTCCGCATTTGATGTTCTGGAGAATAGAATTTGACCACAAAAACGCGGAATCCAACGTCCTTGTATTCAATAAGCCATTGGATATTAAAAAATTTGTGCCACTAATTTACTCTTTGCAATGTCACAAAAATGCGGGCAGAAAAACTTTTTTAAATCCATAATGCGAAAAGTTTTTTTAATCCATATGCGGAAAAGAAACTCTTATTAGAAGCTTCGTGTTTGTGGAAGTAATGAACCAGAAAAGAAAACGCTTGCGAAAAATTGAGGGAAACGTTGGAACTGAATTCGACACTGTATTTAATATACAAGCATTATCAACGAACCTTCCAAATAGCAAAATCCGCTAATCTGTTCGGTGGAAATCAAATCAAAAACTTCAGAAGAAAAACGCTGTAAAACTCTGCAATTCAGAAAAACTGATAGCGTTCAAAAACAAGTTGAAACGAAATTGATGATACCAAGAAATTAAATTTGAAAAGTAGTTTGAGGTTACTTGATGTTTTAGTTTGGTTGTTTATGAAGTTACTCCTGATCAACTTGATCAAAACGTTTCTATTTGACATTTCAAACAATATTTTTTCGCTACCTCCGAGTTTTGGTTAAGTTGCATTTTCTCTTGCTTTCTTAACTACTCTGAGTGCAAAACCTGGTGTCTGTAAGTCACGATACTGCTTTTAATTAATTTGAACTGGCTTCTCTTGCAAGTCAAAACAACCTAATTAAATCGCGAAGTTTCTGAGTTTTTGCTGTTTCCACCAAAAATTAAGTAAAAATCAATGTCTGAAGATTAACATTACGAATGGAGTAAAACCGACTTGCCTTCTGGCTCAGCCTAAATGTAGTTTTTAAAGTTGTTAGTTTAATTTTCTAAATCAACAGTTGACTCGATATGAGTAAACATTACCGCATTACGCAAAATGGCCTGAAAGGTTGAGGTATACCATTTGCTTAAAGTAATTACAATAAATGAGCTGCTCTCAATGGCTTGATGTCTACAAAATGAAGGGGCTTGAGAGGAAACGCTTGCAAGCTCATCGTAAAACAGGCGACGAAGTCTTCAAACTAATATTTCTTAAACTATGAAAGTGATACGAGTTTTTTTATATCATAGCGTGCAGATAAAAGCCACAACTTGAATAAGATCGAATTGACTTTTTGTGAATAAATGCGGAATTATGATTTTTGTGGATAACAAAATACACAGCTACCTAAAAAGATGATTGCCAGAAGCAGCAGCTTACAGATCAAAATGATCTGTCACAATTTAAGAAAATAGTTTAATAAAAAAACACGACGAGTTGGAGAAATAATTCGATTGTAATTAACCTTGTTTCGCTCAAAATTTTTTTTGGCAAAGCTCCACAAAAATCGTTGATATTTTTTAAAAGGCATTAGAGAAAATTTTGCAAGGTAAGAGATTTTGATGAGGTTTCGACAAAGCTGTCATCCAACCGGACTTAATTATGTGCACATTTTTTCTAAATCATATGTGTAAACAGTCATCCTAAGATATTTGATTTACTAAAAAATTATCTTGGGTCTGTAAGGCCAAGTATATTAAGTGACCTTCGCTGCACCCGCGTGAAAATTTTCGACCGAAAATTTGAATAAATTTCAACATATTAAGTGCGGCAATCAAAAATTAAACAGCGATCGTTTACAATCTTAAGTAAAACATTAAGATTTTGAGCGAGAAAATTTGCAATTTAGACGTTTTGGCGCCAAAATAATTGTTTAATTTGCAGTTGTAGACATATTGGCGCCAAAATTGGAGTGATTTTCTTTGATAATTAGCGTCAGTAATTTACCGCTCTTTGGAAAATGCGTGTAAATTATTCCAAAATTTTCCCGCCTTTTTCGGCACTGTTGTACTTCGGCACTGTTGAACGCCCCCCTGGCATCGTCATACAATCGAACCGCCAGTAGAGTGGACAAAATGGGTAGTGGGATTACAAACGGCGATTTTCATGGAGGAGAACATTGACGTACAACTACTATTGCGACATCGGCCTGCAGCGCCAACCAGACCGCCAGAGCCAATGCGCGCAGAACCGATAGAAGAGGAAACGAAATCACAAAATCAAGACCTAGAAAACAGAAGCCAAGATAAATGTATTAGACAACAGCCAGATAAAAAGCGAGTGCTATGTGGAGCAGTACCATGAGTTGACGCGGACACAAAAACTAATAGCCGTACTTGTATATGCCTGGAAAAATAGCCAAGAGACAATTCCGACAAAGAAAACCGAATATTGATGTTAAATCAGTATTCACAAAGGAATTGTGGACCGACCTCGATAATGTTTTTATCACAAAACAATAATTGTATTCGAACAATACATTTTTCCTTGCAAAAACCAAAAAAAATGATTTTTTGAATCATTTCATGCTGAAATGATAGAACCAGCATCCAAGCCGATTGCGGATCCAAAAAGACAAGTGTGTGTACACACATGTTGATCAAGAAAATTTCGGAGGAATCATTAGCCAAAGCCCGAACACCCAAACAAGCGTACGGATACGCAATGAGTCGGGAGAAACTTTTGAACATTATCGAACAATAAAAATATTGTTATTGAGATCCAGTTCATGGGGAAAACAAGTTAGCATAAAGCAGGAACCAGTTGGATTTAAAAACAACAAAAAAACGGTTTCAACTTCGTAAAAATTCTTTGTATGGCTTCAAATGCATAAAAAAAACTTCATTGGTCACATGGTTTCATCAGGAACACCAAAGACGATTTTTATAAATGGTTTTCCGAAACAAACTGGTATGTTTTTGTGTTAACTGGAGAATAATTTTTTTTTAAAGGTTATAGATTCAACACATTTCACGAACACAGTGTGAAGCATTTATTTGACTAAAACCATCGACTTCAGCTATGTCTGATCTGCAAAAAGACCATGGATAGGTTGATAGAACTTTAGGAGTCAAAAAGTCATGATGATTGCTTGGAATTCAATTACATTTCTTTTCAAAACATTTAAAATTTGTTTATAAAAAATTGGTTCTTATTTGTTACAAGTATCTCAAAAAAAAAGATTTACTCAACTTTCGTGTTGGTGTGTTTTTTAACGAAGCTTAAAATCCAATATTGCCTCATGGAAAAGGGCCTCGGGCTAATCAACAATGAATGTCATGAAGAAAAACTCTCCTAACTTATTTTAAAACATTTTTTTTGAATAGCAGCCAACTTACCTAATCTAGAAATTTCAAAATCGCTGGAAAAAATTTGAACTAAACAAACATCTTTTTTGTTCCGACCATTGAAAATGGGGAGGAACTTTAGATTCGGGTGTGTTTTGTTTTTTTTTTCCACGCAAAATCAGCTACCACAAAAAATCATTGGACAGGTTTGGGAGATATATCACTCATTGGACAGGGTTGAGAGATATATCATAATAATGCCCTTTTAAACGAATTTCGACAACATTAAAAATATTCGAAAAATATTTCAGTGTTGAGAAAAATCGTTGGAAAATTATTGATTTTTGGTCTAATTTCGAGCTAATTACTAAGATAGTTAACAATTGCAATAGCGTATTTAAGATTAATTTAAGCAGTAAAAACTTAGTTTTACTCATGTAAATGTAGTTTTTGGAGTTTTTTTAGCGCAATTTCAGAAATCAAAATTTTCAAATTTATTTTTTGTTTTTCTACTCATTTTTTTAGAAAACTGTTTTTCAATTGAAATATTTTACTATGACTTTCAAGTATGCCTTAGTTTTTCTTGTTTTGTTCAAATTTTTTTATCACAAAGTACAGAAAAAAACGACACCAATTTCAGAAAATACTTTTATATTTTTTGAAGACTGGTCGGAACATTCTGTGCAACTTGCACAGTAATCGGCTATCCTTGTTCAACCTTGCATTTGTTAAACAAAAAAAATCTTATGGTTGCGGATAGCTAGATAAGGCAAACTATAGCAACATTCACAGAACAACTAACATAAACCTCAACTACCATAGCTCATTTTTATCCTCAATTTTTTTTTTTCAACACTTCTAAAAGGAATTCTTTCCACAATCCATTTCAAACAGAAGCTGAAAAGCTATCGAAGAAAAAAAGAGTTACAATGGAACCATAAAATTGCGCTGACGTGAATTTTGTTTCATTTGAATTTTGTGTGTCTATGAAGCAGAGGTTTTAGCCTTTCGCGCATTTACAGAGTCAACGTGTCATGTATCTGTAATTTTTTTCTAAGCTTTCTGATTCCAGTTTCTTTTCATCGAAAGGTTTTTTGTCAAGTACCATAAGCTTTTATAAATGCTGTCCACCTCTTTGTCTTGAAAACGGCTTCGTTTTAATTGTGGCTACTTACAGAAAATTTAAATTTATGGAAGTGAATACAAAAACTTTCAAATAACAAATCACTACAAGTTTGTTATCAGTTTGAAAAGAAGTCAAGTTTCTGATTATCATTAAGTCACGTCTAAAATGTTCTAGAATTTAGCGTTCACAGACATGCCGTTAATCCTTTTTAACCCGTTAATATGTTCATAACTCCGTTAGTGCGGCTATGATTTTGTTTTTACCAAAGGGCAAAGCGTTAAAAAGAATAAGTTAGGTGTAGCGCGTGATTTAACGTTATTCAACGTTTTTTAACTTGAGATCAAACGTTAAGCAAACGCTAAGTTACGTGTAATTGAGTTTTTGCCTAATCGATATAACCCCAAACTTTGTGATAAAAAAAGGCAAACTTTGCTTAATGTAAAATAACGTTAAGCAATTTTGACAAAAAAGTTTCGAAAAATAGCTGCACCTAAATTAACCTCTCAAATTTACCACACCTAAGTTAACGTAAGGTTACGTTCAGCAGTTAATCTAGAAAAATAGTGTTTCTCAACGTTTTTCCACCTCATTTACCAATAAAAAAAGGCAAGGTAAACAAGTTGACCACACGTAATTTAACGTTAAACAAGGTTATTTCAATTAGTTTGGCTACAGCTAATTCAACGTTAAATTAAATTTACCAGTTAACACAGAATTTATTAGTTTAATGTATACACAGCTAACTTGATGTTAACTAAGGTTAAACCAAAAACGCGAATTGAGCTGAGCCAAAAAGTCCGCTTTCCCTAAATTAAAGGTAAGTTAAGTTAAGTAGTGAACCCAGAAATTTGTTTCATTTAACGTATTTACACCTAACCTAATGTTAAACAACGTTTAATCAACTACAAGCAACGAAATTGAACCGAGTCAGTTACCTGCACCTAATTTAACATTAAGTTAGGTTAGGCAGTGGACTCAGAGAATGCTCTATTCCGTAAAATTATTTTCAATGATTCCAAAGTACTGCTGGAAGTATTATACTCACATTTCTGATATCAAACAGTTTTTTTCCTACCATGATTTCTTTACACATATACTTAATTTAACGTTGAGCTACGTCACACAACGTTGAGTATATCATCTTATTTTAACTTAATTGAATTTGTTGGATTGAGTTAAAATATGATGATCTGCTTAACCTTGCTTAATCTTGCTCAATGTTATGTTAGGTTAAACAAGGTTTGCGGATCGTTTTTCAGAGCTTAATTTAACGTTAAACAACGTTAAGCGAATAGTCATATTTCAACCTAAGTTAATCTTAAGCAACTTTAAGCAACGTTACGAGGATTGTCATATTTCAACCTAACTGAACTGTGAGCAACGTTAAGCCGATCGTCGGATTTCAACCTAATTTCACATCAAGCAACGTTGAACAATGTTAAACTTATCGTCGTGATTTGAAGCCGTACAACTTCATTAAACCTAACTTAACGCTGAACCACGTGTTGAGTTTTAAAGCCATTTAACTTCATTTAACCTCACTAAACCTTAAATTAGGTGTAGCGCAAAGAACTGGTTTACTCAATTTAACCAAATTTAACTTGACTTTACATTGAATTATGTTAAGTCAGGTGTAGCTATTCAAAACTAGTTCAATCAAGTTAACCTCATATAAACTAATTTAACGTTAAGTAAGTTAAATTTTAAGTTAAATCACGTGGAAGCACGTTATGTCAGAGAGCATATTAGCGCCTATTTGGGCCTAATTTGATGTTACGTTTTTTTTTGGATTATAATTGTGTTGCTTCATGTTTTGTCAGTTGTAAAGATTTTAATAGAAACGATAGGCGAAACTTAAAAAGGATTGAAAGATGGGAGCTTTCAAAGGATAAAAAAAAGCAGTATTGTGTTGTCACTCGGATACTCTCAGCACTTTCAGAAGGACTGAGATTCATCTTTGCCATGGGATATTGTTGCATTGCTTGCGGAGTGGAAAGAAGATGTGATAGTTCCCGCACATAACATATATATAGAACAGAAGAATCTGAGACCAAAGAGGGCAGAAATGTCGGCAGTATAATCTGAACTATCGAAGGCCATGAGAAGATTGAAGGCACATTTGTTGCATATGCTGTTCCTGGAAGAAGTACTGGAATACGAGTTGGCAAGTTTCAGCAGATAACTCAAGATGAGACGAGAAGTGGACGATGACCATCAAACTATTAGTGACATGTTAAACGATCTCTGGTTTCACCAAGACGGAAACCGCGGGTGCCCAGGACGAAACTACTGGACGGTAGATTGTAAGAGAGATATGAAGGCGCACTTGGAAACTTTAGTTTTAGAAATCAAACAAACGTTTTCACGTATCTGCACGAGTTAGAGCATATGGAATGGTGGCGTTCGAGAGAGATCTAACGGTGATAACCAATATTCAAGCTTACATGCTCAAGCATTTGGTCGAGCAGAAACTACGACGACTGAGTTTGTGGACAAGTTGAATGAAAGCACTTGGGAAACATTCTGGACGGATGAAGAATGGGGTGCAGATAAAAGCCATAACTTGAATAAGATCGAATTGACTTTTTGTGAAAAAATGCGAAATTATGATTTTTGTGGATAACAAAATACACAGCTACCTAAAGAGCTGATTGCCAGAAAAAACAGCTTACAGATCAAAATGATCTGTTACAATGTAAGAAAAAATTTTTATAAAAAAATACGAGTTGGAGTAAAATTCGATTGTAATTAAACTTGGTTCGCTCAATTTTTTTTTGCAAAGCTCCACAAAAATCGTTGATATTTGTTAAAAGGCATTAGAAAAAAGTTTGCAAGGTAAGAGTTTTTGATGAGGTTTCGACAAAGCTGTCATCCATCCGGACTTAATTATGTGCACATTTTTTTCTAAATCAATTGTTTAAACAGTCATCCTAAGATATTTGAGGTACTAAAAATTTATCTTGGGTCTGTAAGGCCAAGTGTATTAAGTGACCTTCGCTGCACCCGCGTGAACATTATCGACCATCTGTGTTTAACATTCAGTTAGAACAAGAGACCTTGTCTCGCATCCGTTTTTACTAAAAACAGAACGACAAGCGGGGACACCTCCCATTAGTAACAGTAGCCATAGTTACCTCTGACTTAGAAAAAAGCTCTAACATCGTGCAGAAAAAAAACACTTTGAACGTTCACCTTTCTGGCATTGTCATAGAATGGAACCGCCAGTAGAGTGGACAAAATGGGAAGTGGGATTACAAACGGCGATTTTTTTGGAGGAGAACATTGACGTACAACTACTATTGCGACATCGACCTGCAGCGCCAACCAGACCGCCAGAGCCAATGCGCGCAGTACCGATAGAAGAGAAAACGAAATCACAAAATCAAGACCTAGAAAACAGTATTAGAATGTGTTAGAATAATGTAATAATGTATTAGAAAAATGTATAAGACAATAGCTAGATAAAAAGGGAGTGCTATGTGGAGCAGTACCATGAGTTGACGCGGACACAAAAACTAATAGCCGCACTTGTATATGCCTGGAAAAAGAGCCAAGAGACAATTCCGACAAAAAAATTGAATATTGAAGTCCAATCAGTATCCACGAAGGAATTGTGGGCCGACCTTGATAATGTTTTTATCACAAAACAATAATTGTATTCGAACAATACATTTTTCTTTGCAAAAACCAAAAAAAAAAAATGATTTTTTGAATCATTCCATGCTGAATTGATAGAACCAGCATCCAAGCCGATTGTGGATCCAAAAAGACAAGTGTGTGTACACACACGTTGATCAAGAAAATTTCAGAGGAATCATTAGCCAAAGCCCGAACACCTAAACAAGCGTACGGATACGCAATGAGTCGGGAGAAACTTTTGAACATTATCGAACAATATAAATATTAGATCCAAGGGAGATCCAGTTCATGGGGAAAACAAGTTAGCATAAAGCAGGAACCAGTTGGATTTAAAAACAACAAAAAAAACTGTTTCAATTTCGTAAAAATTCTTGGTATGGCCTCAAATGCATCAAAAAAACTTCATTGGTCACATGGTTTCATCAGGAACACCAAAGACGATTTTTATAAATGATTTTCCGAAATAAACTGGTATGTTTTTGTGTTAACTGGAGAATAAATTTTTTTAAGGTTATAGATTCAACACATTTCACGAACACAGTTTGAAGCAATTATTTGACTAAAACCATCGACTTCAGCTATGTTTGATATGCAAAAAGATCATGGATAGGTTGATAGAACTTTAGGAGTCAAAAAGTCCTGATGATTGCTTGGAATTCAATTACATTTCTTTTCAAAACATTTAAAATTTGTTCATAAAAAATGGTTCTTATTTGTTACAAGTATCGCAAAAAAAACAATTTTATTGAACTTTCGTGTTGGTGTGTTTTTTAACGAAGCTTAAAGTTCAATATTGCCTCATGGAAAAAGGGCCTCGGGCTAAAAAAAAAGATTGTCATGAAGAAAAACTCTCCTAACTTATTTTAAAACATTTTTTTTGAATAGCAGCCAACTTACCTAATCTGAAATTTTCAGAATCACTGGAAAAAGTTTGAACTAAACAAACATCTTTTTTGTTCCAGCAATTGAAAATGGGGAGAAACTTTATATTCGCGTGTGTTTTGTTTTTTTTCCACGCAAAATCAGCTACCACGAAAAATCATTCGACTGGGTTGAGATATATATCATAATAAGGCTCTTTTAAACGAAATTCGACAACATTAAAAATATTAGAAAAATATTTTAGTGTTGAGAGAACAGGTTGAAAAGTTTTTGATTTTTGGTCGAATTTCGAGCTAACTAGTCAGATAGTTAAAAATTGCAATAGCTTATTTAAGATTAAATTAAGCCGTAAAAACTTAGTTTTACTCATGTAAATGTAGTTTTCGGATTTTTTTTAGCGCAACTTCAGATATCAAAATTTTGAAACTTCGAAAAAAATTTCAGCAAAAAATATTGAAAATTTTTTTTTTCAAATTTTCTTTGTTTTTCTACTCATTTTTTTCGTTCAAATTTTTTTATCACAACATACAGAAATAAACAACACCATTTTCAGAAAATACTTTTATTTTTTTTTGAAGACTGTGGTCGAAACATTCTGTGCTACTTGCACTGTAATCGGCTATCCTTGTTCAACCTTGCAATCGTTAAACAACTAAAATTTTATGGTTGCGGATAGCTAGATAAGGCAAACTATAGCAACATTCACAGAACAGCTAACATAAACCTCAACTACCCTAGCTCATTTTTTATCCTCTATTTTTTTCTCAATACTTCTAAACGGAATTCTTTTGACAATGCATTTCAAACAGAAGCTGAAAAAAGCTATCGAAGAAAACAAGAGTTACAATGGAACTATAAACTTGCGCTGACGTGAATTTTGTTTCGTTTAACTGATTATTAGATTTCAAAAACTTATTTTTTCTGACACTCAACCAAAACACTCAAAACCCTCTTTGTTTTAATGTGTGTCTATGAAGCAATTTTTTTGGCCTTTCGCGGATTTACAGAGTCAACGTATCATGTATCTGTCATCATTTTCTAAGCTTTCTGATTCCAGTTTTTTTTTATCGAAAAGTTTTTTGTCAAGTGCCATAAGCATTTATAAATGCTGTTCCACCTCTTTGTCTCAAACACGGAAATCGTTTTAATTTCGGCTATTTACAGAAAGTTTGAAATTTTGGAACTGAATACCAAAAACTTTCACATAACAAATCACTATAAGTTTGTTATCAGGTTGAAGACAAGTCAAGTTTCTGATTATCATTAAATCACGTCTAAAATGTTCTGGAATTTTGCATTCACAGTCATGCCGTTAACCCTTTTTAACCCGTTAATTTGTTCATAACCCCGTTAGTGCGGCTATGATTTTGTTTACCCAAGGGGCAAAACAAAAAAAAGACTCGCGTTCAACTTTATTTAACTTGAGATCGGACGTTAAGCAAACTTTAAATTACGTGTAAATGAGTTTTTGCCTTATCGATAAAACTCCAAATTTTGTAATAAAAGAGTCAAACTTTGCATAATGTAAATTAACGTTTAACAATTTTGACCAAAAAAATTCGAAAAAACACTGCATCTAAATTAAGGTATTTAACGTGAAACAAAGGTAAACCTCTCAAATTTACCACACCTAAGTTAACGTAAGGTTACTTTCAGCAGTTAATCTAGAAAAATGGTGTTTCTCATCGTTTTTCCACCTCATTTACCAATAAAAAAGGGTAAGGTAAACAAGTTGACCACACGTAATTTAACGTTAAACAAGGTTATTTCAATTAGTTTGGCTACAGCTAACTTAACGTTAAATTAAAAATACCAGTTAACACAGAATTTATTAGTTTAATGTATACACAGCTAACTTGATGTTAACTAAGGTTAAACCATTAACGCGAATTGAGCTGAGCCTAAAAGTCCGCTTTCCCTATATTAACGGTAAGTTAAGTTAAGTAGTGAACCCAGAAAGTTGTTTCACTTTTTCACTTAACGTATTTACACCTAACTTATTGTTAAACAACGTTTAATCAACTACGAGCAACAAAATTGAACCGATTCAGTTACTTGCGCCTAATTTAACATTAAGTTAGATTAAGCAGTGGACTCAGAGATTGCTCTATTCCGTAAAATTGTTTTCAATGATTCCAAAGTACTACTGGAAGCTTTATACTCACATTTCTGATATCAAAGAGTTTTTTCCTACCATGATTTCTATACACATAATACTTAATTTAAAGTTCAACTACGTTACACAACGTTGAGTATATCATCTTATTTTAACTTAATTGAACTTGTTGAATTGAATTAAAATATAATGATCTGCTTAACCTTGCTTAATCTTGCTCAATGTTATGTTAGGTTAAACAAGCTTTGCGGATCGTTTTTCAGAACTTAATTTAAAGTTAAACAACGTTAAGCGAATCGTCATATTTCAACCTAAGTTAATCTTAAGCATTTTTAAGCAACCTTACGAGGATTGTCATATTTCAACCTAAGTTAACGTTTAACAACGTTAAAGGGATTGTCATATTTCGACCTAACTGAACTGTGAGCAACATTAAACCGATCGTCGGATTTCAACCTAGTTTCACATCAAGCAACGTTGAACAACGTTAAACTTATCGTCGTGATTTGAAGCCGTACAACTTCATTAAACCTAACTTAACGCTGAACCACGTGTTGAGTTTTAAAGCCATTTAACTTCATTTAACCTCACTAAACCTTGAATTAGGTGTAGCACAAAAAACTGGTTTACGCAATTTAACCAAATTTAACTTGACTTACATTGAATTATGTTAAGTCAGGTGTAGCATTTCAAAACTAGTTCAATCAAGTTAACCTCATATAAACTAACTTAACGATAAAAGTGTTAAATTTTAAGTTAAATCACGTCGAACCACGTTATATCAGAGAGCATATTAGCGCCTTTTTGGGCCTAAACTGACGTTACACGTAAATATAACTTTTTACTCTTCATTTAACGTTAGAATTAGAGTAAACCACTACACCTCATTTAAGGTGAATTAACGATAATTAACAGGCAAGTAAAAGTATTGGCTAACAGGTAAAGTTACTCCGTTTGAACTTCAACAGCTATCAAAAATTCAATTTAAAACTCTAGCTTAGGAGAATTTTGAAATATCGAAACTTTTTAAATCAAACATTTGAGATTTTTTTATATATTTTTTTGAAATATAATTATGTTGCTTCAAGTTTTGTCAGTTGTAAAAATTTTAGTAGAAACGATAGATGAAACTTAAGAAGCGTTGAAAGATGGGAGCTTTCAAAGGATAAGAAAAAGAGCAGTATTGCGTTGTCACTTGGATACTCTCAGCACTTTCAGAAGGACTGAGATTCATCTTTGCCATGGGATATTGTTGCATTGCTTGAGGAGTGGAAAAACGATGTGATAGTTCCCGCACATAACATATATATAGAACAGAAGAATCTGAGACCAAGGAGGGCAGAAATGTCGGCAGTATAATCTGAACTATCGAAGGCCATGAGAAAATTGAAGGCACATTTGTTGCATACGCTGTTCCTGGAAGAAGTACTGGGATACGAGTTGGCAAGTTTCAA
Source organism: Symsagittifera roscoffensis (assembly GCF_963678635.1). NCBI lineage: Eukaryota > Metazoa > Xenacoelomorpha > Acoela > Convolutidae > Symsagittifera > Symsagittifera roscoffensis. The sequence goes on from NC_087066.1 coordinate 65,305,635, forward strand.
CAGATAACTCAAGATGAGACCAGAAGTGGACGATGATCATAAAACTATTAGTGACATACTAAACGATCTCTGGTTTCACCAAGACTGGTACCCAGGACGGAACTACTGGACGGCAGATTGTAAGAGAGATTTGAAGGCGCACTTGGAAACTTTGGTTTTAGGAATCAAACAAACGTTTTCACGTATCTGCACGACTTGGAGCAGAGGTAATGGTTGCATTCGGAGAGATATAACGGTGATAACCAATATTCAAGCTTACATGCTCAAGCATTTGGTCGAGCAGAAACTACGACGACTGAGTTTGTGGACAAGTTGAGTGGAAGGACTTGGGAAACATTCTGGACGGATGAAGAACGGGGCGAGGACGGCTGTAACTGAATGGCATTGTTCGTCACGTTAGGAGCAGATTTTATCGAGAGTAAATCAGCCGTCGTTTTAGCAGAAGGGGCAAGAAATCTCACGCTCGACGGTTTATTGACATTGGTAGGCATGACTTACGGCAAATTGGGCAAATTCATAATTATAACTTTTCAACCGGAACAAATGCACAAACTTGACAAAAAAACTACATGCAGATGGGAACGGCGTCATTAACAAAAACGCCAGATCTGACAAACATGTTATTACAGTAGATGCTACAACAAAACCGCTTCCGAACTGGGAGGGAAAACCCAAACCAGAGAGATGAGATGCATGCTACTACTGACTGGAGTTGTGTATGGCCAAGGGAATTGACCCTCTAGTGCTGATTAGGGGGGTCAGCAAGCTCGTGATTGTAGTTTACAATTCGGCAGTTACTTTAATTTTCGTTTTCTGAATCTAAAGTGGAAAGTTACAGTAGGTCGGTGCGGCACCTGAACGTTATCTTTGTGACTGATGCGTCACCCGGGTCGAGATCCCGCTCAAAAATCGCTCAAGATATGAGCGGTTTGAGCGGTTTTTCAGCAAGATTTGAGCGGTTTGAGCAGTTTGGGAGGTTTGGGCGGTTTTTTCGGAAAAACCGCTCAAACCGCTCAAATCTTGCTTAAAAAACCGCTCAAAAACCGCTCATTTCTTACGGTGATTTTTGAACGGTTTTTCAAGCAAGATTTGAGCGGTTTTAGAGCGGTTTTTGAGCGGTCTTATGAAGAAAACCGATTAAAATCAACAAAAAGGCCTGGAAAGGTAATGTGACCCCGGGTTGACATCCCTAAACCGAAAATGCTTATTTTAAATTTCCCCACACCGAAAAAGTTTTTCATACAATTGCCTGTTTCAAATGTATGGAAAAATGCTAATCATACAATTTTCATACAATTTCAAAAAACCATTGAAAAAAGATTCAATCTAGTTTCTCCGGCTATTTGAACCAAATACAACAGTCTGGTGATGAAAAATAACTACGTTTATTTTATTTTTTTGAAAAAAATTTGGTTATCATACAATTTCCATATATGAAAATTGCATGATAACCATTTTATCATGAAAGGCAAGATTTTCAGAATAAAGTTAAAACACTCAATGGGTGTTTTCATAGTGCACTCAGAGAACCAATGAAGGATTAAATATTGTCCCTCAAACTCAAAAAAGAAACGGAACTATTAGCACATTTCAAATTCTCTAGACCCAAATGAAATCCTTTGCTAGAGTCTGCGGCAGCCATGGTGGCACCCGGCGCGAAGAAATCTCGTACTAATCTGGGACGCTGGAGAATTGTTCTCCATGTTAATACCAGACTCCTCACACAGACAATTTCACTTTGGGGTGAATGATTATGCAGGGAAGAAAAAGTCAAAACACAGCAGAGTAAATAGCTCATTTCAGCTTGATATTGGCTCAAAAACTTTCATGCGAACTTTTTTAACTCAATGAAATATGTGCCATTCGAAAGGGACTTAATAATGTTATTTGCAAAACGATTTGGAAAATGAAGGGTAAAAAATCAATATCAATTTCATTCTTTTTCCAAAATAGAACGTGTTTTCTTATACCAGTGATTGGACAATTTTTTTAGAAGATAACGGGATGAAATTGCAAGTATTAGCCCACTCATTTGCATGCTCTGCCCGTAGATCATATCAAAGGAGTTTGTTTTTGGTTCCAATTGACTTTTTCAAATTTACGAAATGTCTCGGTCATGGGAAACTTCTCGGAGAAACTGAACTGACATACAAATCGATATTTCCTAGAAGAACGTTAGAAATAGAAATCAAGCCAAATTTGCAGTCAAACTTTGGCTGTATTATACTTGAGTAGAGTTTTCTTGTTCCGAATAGAGAGTTTAACGACTGGGTACGACAATCCTGAGAGAAAGAGAGTCAAGAGTTTCTATTTCCAGTGAACTTCCATGCTGATCAACTGGGGAAGTGTACCTATGAACTGACATGTCGGTCCAAGTTTTCTTGAGCAATACTTAACTTCTTGAGCATTACCTGATTTTTCTAAAGTTCTCTTGATTTTTCTTAAAATATGTATCTGAAGTTTTCAAGAGTGCAATTTATCTCACTATGTTGAAGTAAGGCGAGTTTTTGGTTGATCCATCGGAAACAGAAGAAAGATACGCTGTCTAAAAAAACTAATAATAATTGCAATTCTAATCCTGTTTTTAATAGTTTCGCGTGGTTTGGGTATCTAGAGACCTCGCCATGGGGGTGTACTTATCTCTATCTAGAGTTGAGGCGATTTATTTGGTATTCGACTTAAAACTGCCCAAAAGTTTTTTGTCATAAACGAACAGCGAATCAGCTATTACTGGTTGAGGTACAAAAGCAGAAGAGTAGTGACCCTCACATTTGAGCCAATGATTACAGGCCTTTTTTTAAAACCTGGTATATGACTTGAGTGAACGACAGTTACGTAATGATTTGATGGCGCTCTTGACTGTTTAAACCGCATCTCGACTACGGGATCAAATCACTTGACACAGCTTTGGGCTATATGCGCAAACTATAACACCAAATCCAAAACCAACAACGTTTCAACATGAGATGTCCAGAAAAAATTGCGCTCTCATATATTCAGTTTTCAAAATCAATTAGCGACTGCGCAGATTTCTGATAGTTGGAAGGTAGCAGAAGTATTTCCTTTTCAAAAAAAAGTAGGAAAGAGTTTTAGTACAAACTTCATGCCGGTTTTGCTTTTAAATACAAGTAATAAAACCTTGGAAAAATGCAGATACATAGCACTGTATACTTACGTCAGCACACTTTTGAAAAATGTTCAGCCTGTTTTATTAGATGTGAACTCGTTCAAGTCAAAATGCCTCCGTTTTTGAAACGAATTCAAGAAGCAATAGGCATTGAGCTGAAATTAGATTTCAATATGTTTTATCCCAATATTGTTTCAAACCCAATTGTTTCAAACCCAATTGCTTTTTAACTTTGTAAAAACACTTGCGATATTACTTGGGTACCCTGAATTTGAAAGTAAATTGTTCGAGAAGACAAAATGATTTAGAAAAACTGCCAAACCACAAGCCGAGTTTCCCAATTATCACTACTGCGACCACGTCTGGTTCGCTTCCTCCTAAATAATTTACCTGATTTCCTCGTCTTTTCAGAATCCTATATAATTGCCAAAGTTTTGAAGACCTAAGCCCAAAAACCTTGTGGTGAAAACGGATAGTCATTCTGCGTTGAAAAGACGGTTTTCAGCAAATCAAACATAAAAAAAACTTGAAAAAAAACATTTACTTAGCATTCGAGGACAATTTAACATATAAATTATTGAAGAAATTGTTAGGAAGATCTAACACAGTGAAACATTCGAGCATATTTTTGTCATGTGAAGAACTGACTTGAAGTACTTACGCTGAGGAAATGATTAACTAACGTAACAAAGTCTTCAATCTCCTTCAGTGGAATGTCTCAGTGAAAGTCATGACAGTTGTAAAGCTGGACCTCTAATTTTTTTTTCGAAGTTTTCTATTTTGATGTAAGATTTTACATATAGGGAGTAGCAAAAACCTTAAAGAAAATGCAACTACTGGAAAAACTACAGAAAGGAGTTGTTAAATGAACAACAGAAAACAACAGCCAGAATACAAAATTCAGAACCTGCTCCTAAACATCTTACCCTCCAAGTGTTATTTAATTGAATTTTGATAGGAAGAACAAATTCTTCACAAATTAAAGATGACGTTTAAAGCGAAATTTCAAAACAAGCAAAAAAAATAGTCAACAGAATTGCAAGAAAATGGCTAGTCAAAGGATTTTTGTTCTATTAAGTGCTAAAACTCATTTTACAGCATTTAGGCACTGATTCCAACTAATCTTAAAAAGCTTCTAGTAACATGTAAATGCAACTAAATGGCTGGGTCTCGAATCCCC